>NC_031502.1:53672558-53754663 GCF_000237925.1 Schistosoma mansoni
TTCGGCTTGTGCCTTGGCTTTTTCTGCTCTTGTTCGGCTGATATTGATTGCTACCTTCTTGTTCCTCCTTGCTTCAATTTTATCCAGTGTACCAACAGTGATCCATTCCTTGTGATGGTGCTTCTTTTGGCCCAGAACCTCCTGACATGTTGAAACGATTGCCTCCTTGATACCTTTCCAGCTGCTCTCTATGGTGGTTCCCTCTCCATTGAGTAGGTCATGAAAGGCCTCGAACCTGTTGCTGAGGGCTATGTTAAATTCGTTAAGTTTGTCAGCATCTCGAAGAAAGGCCGTGTTAAACTTTTGTGATGTTGTCCGCGCCATTGTCCAGTGCTTCTTGAGTTTTAGTTTCATCTTGGCGACCAGCAAATGGTGATCGGATGCTATATCAGCTCCTCTTCTGGTTCTCACATCCTCCATCGTCCTCCTGAACTTTTTGTTGATGCAGACATGGTCGATTTGATTTTGTGTAGTGTGATCCGGTGAAATCCAAGTGGCTTTGTGTATGTTTTTGTGTGGGAATATGGTGCCACCTATGACCAGTTTATTGAAGGCACATAGGTTTGCAAATCTCTCACCGTTTTCGTTCCTTCCTCCCAGTCCATGTTGTCCCATGACGTCTTCGTATCCAGTGTTGTCCTTTCCAACCTTGGCATTGAAATCTCCCATTAGAATGGTCAGGTCCTTGGTTGGGCACTTCTCGAAGATTGACTGCAGCCTATCGTAGAATTGGTTTTTAGCGTCTTCATCGTAGTCGTTGGTCGGCGCATAGCATTGGATGATGTTCATTGTAATGGCCTCTCTCTTTGTTTTGAAGGAGGCTTTGATGATCCTCGGTCCATGAGATTCCCATCCTATAAGTGCATTTTGTGCTTTTCTAGACAGCATCAGTGCCACTCCTTGTGTATGTGGGGCATTTTCTTCTTCATGACCGGAGTATAACAGAAGTTCTCCTGAAGACAGTCGTTGTTGTTGGAAGACTCTGCCGGTCTCCCACATTGTCCGGACATTCCATGTACCTATAAAAATTGTCGCTCTGGTTGTAAGAAGGTGCATCGGCCTCATGACTTCCGAAGGAACTCGGCTTTCATCATGAGACGTCATTTTTCCTTCTACTCCCAGGGCAGAGTTTGAATGGTTTGAATGATTTTTTCTGGTTAGCGTTTTTTTAGCGAGTTGATTTTCTACGGGATGGGGTCGCTAACCCCATGCCCAACCCTCCTCCTTTACCCGGGCTTGGGACCAGCAGTAGCCCCTGGAGGAGCTACAGGCGGAGTATTTCTGTGTTCCCTTTATTGGGAGCTTCCATCGAACTTACTGATTATTGCTATTCATTTTATTATCCCTTAATTAATGCTGATAAATTATGTACCGTTTGCTCCGTTCTGTGTCACATACAGGTTGATTGTATGTAAAATATGATTTCTTACCTGAGGTGCGATGGACTTTGATAAATTATGTGTGGTTAAGATATAATGATTTAGTGCCTCAAACATAGATAAGTAGAAGCTTGGCTGTTGTGTTCTCTTATCGGACTAGAAACTGGGAATACGTCCTGGACTAATAGGATTCATGGCCAACTCAGCCTCAACTCAAGGTTAACCATGCAAGTCTAGGGTTATCACTGGTCGCGTTACGCAGTTGATCTATATTGGGGAATATTTCAAGATTATTATTAGTGAATCTTTATGATTCAACTGGGGACATCTCCATAATTAGTGAAAACAAACAAAAAGAATGACAGTTTATCAAATTTTCGTTCCTGAAATACTTTGTTCAAACTGCGGATATCCCATAGGAAAATTGAATTCCCTTCAATCTCTCTTATTCTTAATTATGTAAAGCAGTTTTAGCGTATTTGTATTACAAGAGTCTTAGTTGTGTGAATTATATGTTGATAATTTGGCATCATAAAATGGTTTTAAGCTTTACTATCAAGATCATTTTAGTAAGACAAGAGGTGGGGTATTTATACGTGCTTAAGTATTAATTGATGTCTGTTTAACCCTGTTTGTTCGAAGTTTTCAAATTATTTTATCAATTGTTCGACTTAAAAATACCGTTCAAACATTTATACAAATATGATAATATACTGCCAACATATACGTGTCTTATAGGTGACGTTTGTCTGTATTATTCCATTTTGTTGATGGGTTTGTTGAACTTGCTGCTACTGTTCTCAGTCGTTAACTCTGAGAATCTCACACTGTAATAAACACATGGTAGTGAATTAGGTTATTATTATTATTCATAAATAAGTCAGAATTACATGAGTTAAAGTTAAACATCTTTTATGAAACAAATAACCAAGTAACGAGAATTGAACTAACCATTTCTTTCTTGGTTCAACACCTTTAAAAGAAGACGAAGATTTCATGAAACCTTTCAAAAGTGACGAAATCGACGAGCATGGTGGATCCAACTCAATCATTTCGTTTCGTTCTAATAACATTTTGTCTAACTCCTCTGGAGTGACGAACATCCAAGATTCATCTGAGATGAATAAAGTAATCAAATCAAAAACATTTCATTAAAAAAGTTACTGAATCACTTTATACACCAGATACATCCGTCTCCTAGACTGATACATTTCTTAAGTTTAGACCTAATTAATTACACTGAGAGCGTTAAATAGATAAAATCCACTAACGGCATATGAAATTCGCACTGGGACAAGTAATTACACATTGAATTACCAAGGTGGGAGACTAGTATCATAAGATGAAGCTACTCAAGCTGCCCATCATTTGGTCAGTTGATGCCTCAACCACATTACATTCTATGAAAATATACTGCTTTGTCCTAAAGGCAAAATCGTACATTGTAGAACAAACGAAGAAATTACACAATGACATTAACCCGTTATGAAAGATCAAAATTTCAGATAGGATAGTAGATGAGAAAGTCGCTAGCTCGACTTGTAGTGTATGGGATAATGCTGAATATATATATATATATATATATATATATATATATATATATATAATATTCTATTCAAAATGATATACTGTTAATGTGTCTAATTTACTACGAAGACATACCATCAGCCGGAGGTATTCCGTTCGCCTCAAACGAATAAAATCTCTGCACACAAGATGAATAACATTCATTATTCTCCATGTAATTTAAAATGGAGTATACAAATTGACTGTGTTTCTGAAAGTTGTTCTGTGTTGTTTGTGTATTACACAGGGATTCATCAGAACTGCTGCAATATTTTTAACATTAAAATAAAAGAAGTCAAAATGATTAGCGAATACAACGCATGAAACTGTATTTCATAAATAAAGTATGATTATTAAAACAATTGGTTAATAAATTGTGTTTTGGAAACAATAATAATAAGTATTATTATTCAACCGGGAAGAATCTATAGCTTGTCATAAAGATGAAAACAAATCAGTAGCATAATAGTTAAAGGAACAAACTTTCAACGACTAGGTCTGAGATTTTCAATCCCGCTGCACCCATTTTAGTTTAAGCAGCAGGACGGTATCGCTAGTCCTTAAACATAAAGCGTATAGCTTCGAACACAGTACATAAACCTCAAACAGAGATGGATAGTGGCTAGCAGTGGAATCTAGGACGCAATGCTAAACAACAATTGGAGGATCCAAGCAACCGGTATATATATATATATATATATATATATATATATATATATATATATATATATTAGTTAATTCATCTCCTTCCTTATCATAGATTCCTGATCTTGACCCACCAAGTATAAAGTGCTTATAATGATGTTGAATAAAGTTTTGTTTGGTCTTTATTCTGGTTCTCTATATTTGGTCATGTATCTGGTATAACCTTATCCAGTCTGTGTACACTGTATCAATTGAGTACTTAACCTAGTGGTAGTAACCGGTCATATTATTGTATAGTAGTAGTATATCGTGGAAAACAGAAAATATTCTAATTCTACCGACATATCATAAACAATACTTCAATCAAGTATGAACTGTGTGCTTTTGGAATTTCGTTGCAATCAAACAATTATAAATGTAGGAACGCACTTTAGTCTCACCAATATGATAAAACCGGGTAAAAGGTTTTTTATTTCAATAGTGTTTATTACACTAATCATTAATAGAAAATCTAACAAGACGGATCTATCTATGAAGTGTTTATGAAATACTTGCATGTTTATGTGTTATAATGTCAACCTAATAACTTTGGAACAGTGTTCAAGTGTTCAAATTAGAAAATTAATTGGCTTACAAATTATGATCACGAAATGCTGATATAGAAAGAATGATGGGGAATATTTTTGATGTTAATTATAATGAAGTATATTTAAAGATAGTCTGATCTAGATAAATTGAGATTTAAGAAGTCAAGAAAATTTATTCAATAATCAAATGAATGTTAAAACATAAATCATCATTAAGAGCTCGTAATAATTTGTCTGATCAGCTGAGCTATCTGATTCAACTACATTGTTGAAGCGTGTATACATTTAGATGAGGGATATGTGAAATTTATTCTTTGGTTGCAAATTTTACATCCCTTACCCACTTATTATTTTACTTTATTTATTTAAACACATAAATATTGGTACAAAGGGGCACCAGATACATATGCTCCGCACAAATCATTCGATTTGCGTGAGGGCTGCGATACTGCCCAGATGCCCAAACTGAAGCAGGTGGTTTTCTTAGGGGGCCACACCCCGAGCCTTTGACCAAAAGGTCTGATCCACAAGGCAGTGGAGCATCGTGAAGAGATGCAGTCCCATAGTAACTGGTGACCAACAATTGATTCATACGCCATTTGTTCCTTCAGGATACTGGAGCCCATGTGCACCATTCGTTTGGAATCAGGGTTTTCCAACTCCCCTAGGTGGACTTTCCGTGTCCACCAACCCGGTTAAAGCGTCGGACATTGGCTTTTCGTCCTCTCACTTTCGTAAACAACATCCCCGCCACTGTGAGAAGGCAGTGAGTAGGACTTCCGTGGCAGAGGCTATATACGCGTGGCCATGTGAGAGCATTTGGAGAGGGAGAGCGGACTCTCCCCACTCTCGGCCGTATCAGGGCATTCGGGGGCTCCCTTACCCACAATCAAACAGATTCCAAACCCAAGAGTTCAGTTTGAAAATTTACTTAACATGACAACAAAATTATGGTCAAAAAGGAATCAACAAACGAAAAATCTGAAATAATTTAATTTTGATACATTTTGAAGGGAACATTACATCACTGAGTAGTCTGATGAGATCAGATAAATCAAAAAAGTTCTCTAATAAATATATTTCAGCTTTCGTACCAGCAAGTCACAATAAGTAATATTGAATTTAAGTCCTAGAGATAATTAAAAATCAGCAGCTATATAAACTAAAAAAACACGAAGGTCAGCGAAGGGATCTCTTTTTAACGAATCTATTATCAAGCTGAACAGTCGTATATACATATACATATGAAAATCATTTTAGGAGCTAATTCTGTAAGGACATATGAACAAAAAATAAACATGGCAATGTAATAAAAAGGTAATAACATATGATTACGTAATGTAAATATTAACAATAAAACATTGCATGTGTGCAAATAAGAAATTAATAAGTTAGCAACGGATTATAATGTAAATGGACTAAAATAATTAAAAAGTTTTTATTACGATGATTAAAAGCAATACAGGAGTTAAATTAAATAAAGTGATATCAGAAACAATTATGAATAAGGTCATGGAGATACGAGAAATAACTCAAAAGAGAGGGGGATGTTTTTAAATACGAAAATAATAATAATAATAGTTTGGGGCCATGGCAAAGATAAGGATAACACGTACTTTATTCTCACGCACAGTTCTGGCTTTATCTCATAGATGGAAAGAGCTTCTGCCGTTTTAAGAACTTAAAATCAACTTGTGGATTAGTGGAGTAATTGGAATCCACTAAATGTTTAGGAATGGGACTTCTAACTACTTTTCTCTTACCCTTGTAGAATCCCACTAGAACGTGTTCTCGTATCCGAGCTGAGAGTTTTTCATCTACATACAAACGATCTTTTATTGTTACTATTTACATTGGGTAGTCTAGTAGCATAACCTTTCTACTACGTTACCATGTTTATTTTCTGTTCATGTGTCCTCGCGGAATTAATGCCTAAAAAGATTTTCATATATATGTGCATATACCATTGTTCAGCTTGATAATAGGTTCGTTAAGAGATCCGTTTGCTGGGCTTAATGTTTTTTGTTTAAATGCGAACTACATACATGTTTTAACAAAAGGTTATAATCTACACGCATATTTACAGTGAAAATTCCCAATCTAACATTTTTAGCTGAACTTTGATTAAACCTATTCTTTTAAAAATACTAAAACAATTTCCTAGTTTCTTTCACATTTGTATTTTTACATATTTTAATATCTGTCTCATGATTTTTACATAACTACCACATCATTAACTTTTCATCAAAATATTTTGTCAATTTGCTTTCATATATTATGTAATGTAGCAACAGTTTAATGGTGTATAATAGCAAATACAGTTCAGTTAACGGTACAACCGAAAAAGAGGTCTTTCAGCTAATGGTGTTTCCCTGACTTCGCCTGGCAAGTGCAAACGAAAACTACAGCAGGATAGTTGATGGCTCCTATTCTGAGACATATCTGACAACATATCAAGCCATTGAGTTGTGTATAAACCAGAGAGTCATGATAGACCGACAGGTTCCAGTCCTATCCATCACTCTTTTATACCACGGCTCTTAGTCATAAACTGAGAGCCTCTCCCGTTTTTCTAACAAGTCTCGGAGTCGACTAACAAAACACTACATAGAAATCGCTGGGATGGCAACCGTAAAACATGTTCAGACCACTGCATCGTGTTTTGGGATGATAACAATAACTCACTGCTCGGAAACACACACTGCCAGCTCTCACGGTTACTAACATAGTACTACTATTGGATGTCAGAAATCCTTCAAAAGAAACGAAAATCAAACGCGCAGTCGACGAACACCCTCAGTTCGGAAAGGCCTGGTGAGGATAAATTAGAAGTACTCCATAGTCATAAATATAAGTTATATCTAAACATACCTGCAGATTGGTGGTCCAGGTGGCTTATCTGGAAGAAACTCAAGAAAGTGCCACTGCGCTTGCTGCAGTAGTTCATTATGCAACCACGATTCTTCTGAAACACCCTAAAAGAATAAAATATTTTTTCACACTCAGATGATGATGTTAAAAATTCCGATATTTAAATCGTAATTTATCGTAACTGAAATTATTAGAAAGTATTGATAAGTTTATCATGTTAATATCTCCAAACACAATACTTAAGATAGCAGGTTGGTGATAAATTACATTTCGACAAGGATAACCAGCTCCACCTAACATATGTATGCGAAATACCTGTCAGTTTATTAGTAAGTTGGAAGCCAGGAGTGATCAGACCAAGAGACAACATTAATCACTGAAGTCATTGACTGGATCTGAGCTGTGTTAACATGTACAGACTGTGCTTTTGGTTCGGAAGACAATTGCGGTCAGTGCTGGGAGACCTTAGGTGGAATGGAACGAAATCCGTCACAGTGATACACACAAGTCATTCCTTTTCCTCTCCTAAATCTTATTTTCAATATTTCTTCGCAATTTCTAATACTTTATTTTACTTCTTTGTTCGAACCATATGCCCATCAGTCATTTTTGTCATTGCCATAGTGATTATTTTGACTCATTTTGTTAATCTTGCTCCACCGTGTTGATGTGGTAACTCTACCTGGAACCCTTCAAAGGTTACTGCCGATCCCAAGTCTACATACAGAAGGAGGATTGAGCATGAGGGTTAACAATTCTGTCCCCTAAAAAAATTACTAAAAAAGCACTAGCTAGGAAAAACTATTTGAAGCATCATTTAACGTGATTTGGTGGGGAAAACACAATCCTGAAATCAATGTCTAGTCACAAGTTTTAAAGTACTTCACCATTATCTGATTATGCAAGAGATAAACTAGTAAATTATATTAAGGGGAACTAACGTATCAGATTATGAAGGTTGACAATGACTAGATAAAGAACCTGTGATGAGATTTTCTGGTTGAGAAGCTCACTCAGAGCAATAGAGAAGCTTGACTGAATGATGACGTCAAGATAGTCAACTACTCAACTCCTTATGCTAAAATGGTAAATATCTCAACTTCTTTTTCAACATAAATCAACCACAAAAGATTCTTGTTTATATCATCAAAATGATTTATTTCATATGTATCAGAATTGAAATAAACCGAAAGCACATCAAGTGACAAACCAACAGCGATCAACAACTGCTACAGAGCAAACAATAATCTGAAAGATAATCAAAACGCTATTCACGTAAATAACATGAATTCCCAAAATCTCAACACATGATAAACATCGCAGCCCCGGGGAATACTTGATAAATCAATCAAAATATATGCTCAGTCTGATAAACCGACTACGAGCCCCCCCTGGTACGGCCGAGAGTGGGGAGAGTCCGCTCTCCCTCTCCAAATGCTCTCACATGGCCACGCGTATATAGCCTCTGCCACGGAAGTCCTACTCACTGCCTTCTCACAGTGGCGGGGATGTTGTTTACGAAAGTGAGAGGACGAAAAGCCAATGTCCGACGCTTTAACCGGGTTGGTGGACACGGAAAGTCCACCTAGGGGAGTTGGAAAACCCTGATTCCAAACGAATGGTGCACATGGGCTCCAGTATCCTGAAGGAACAAATGGCGTATGAATCAATTGTTGGTCACCAGTTACTATGGGACTGCATCTCTTCACGATGCTCCACTGCCTTGTGGATCAGACCTTTTGGTCAAAGGCTCGGGGTGTGGCCCCCTAAGAAAACCACCTGCTTCAGTTTGGGCATCTGGGCAGTATCGCAGCCCTCACGCAAATCGAATGATTTGTGCGGAGCATATGTATCTGGTGCCCCTTTGTACCAATATTTATGTGTTTAAATAAATAATAAAAATAACCGACTACGAATATTTCCTTTTATTTCCCTATATTTGCTCGAAATACGAACCGTCATGATTTATGAAATATAAATCTAAAAATTTCACATCTGATAGTTATCTGCACATTCAGTTACTTCATTACTGTAGTTCTATGTTCCAATCAACTCTGACAGTCATGTCAAATCTCTGAAACTACATGGTTGCAGTTTGCTTCTATGAACACAAAAATTAGTTTAGAGTGCTTTAAGTGCAATTTATTTGTATACTGCCTATGTCAATAACATGAAACTAAGGACACCATTATTAGAATAAAGGGGGTCATTGATCCCATTAAATTAAACGGATTCATGTAGTTTTTTTCGAATCAGCCATCAATACAGAATTAAAGATAGAGTGTTCAGGTTATCGAGAATGTCCAAAGAATTACCTGAAAATAACTGCTACTAGTCAGTCTTTCTATAAATTTATTCCATTTCTCTTTAGATTCGGCGGAAGCGATGAAATATGGAGAAAAGTCCAGATCTTGTTCATGTTTTCCCACAAAATTTAACAATAAATCAAGTCCAATGCACTGAAATAAAGTTAGAAAAGTGTTGAAGTCATGAAATATTTGAACTAATTTCCCTACTGATCAGCAAAACAATTGTTTTAGTAGGATAAAAACCGAAGGAAATGGCTTTGTTTAGACACTACATAACGTACTATTCTGCCAAATTGCTTATAAAAGGACAAATATCACATATTAAATGGGTTGAATAATCGATTTAATAGCTGAGGACTTAAACACTAATTTTAAGTACTGGATAACAAATATTAGTTTATAATGTATCGTTCCAAATCAGGTCATTCAACTAGACAAGTAATGCTGGTAGAATTTCGATACTTCCATATATACTAACATAATAACCGTTACGCGTAGTGTCAATGCAACTCCAAGCGAACCTAGATACGAGCTAATTTAACCATAGTACGTCAAACCCAAGTAGTACAACTTCGAATAATTATAAAGTCCATAGGATTGTTATGAACTAATCAATTCAAATTGACACAATTTTAGATCTGACAGAATGTTTTTTTCTTTCGAAAACATTGATATTAAAAAAAACACAGAAAAGTTAGACAATTTCTGATATCTCTAAGAGTTTGTATGAGACGAAACACGTTTTCTGGATTCCACTGCTAGTAACAATCCGAATTCACTAAAAATAATCTCAGTAGTTCATCCAATTTGCTATGGACTGTTTTATACTTAAGACGACCTTACCAGTAATTCTTAAAAATGAGATGTATCAATAACATAGACGAAAATATTTTTATGATCTTACCTAATCACTTCATGTTGTTGGTTAACAGACAAATTACTTCCCTTACACTCAACATAAATCCTGTCAGGAGACGTAAACAGTTATTAGTATAGATAAAAGTTAGCGAAAGAGACTCATTAGGTCATTGAAGAAAAAAGAAGGCAATTCAGCGAAAACAATTTTCTTTACGGTAATGTTTGGAGATGCGCTTTGAAAGAGCTTGCTTCGTGCGGCCAATATAACCTGCTCCACATGAGTAAGTAAACTGATAGATGCACATTGATTTAGCATAAAGCGGGAGCTTATCCTTCATGACGGCCGAAAAAGCTAATACAAAGTTCAGACGATTAGAATGTTTTTCTGAGAGATCTTGAAGGTCTGTTTTTCGGAATCCCTGTTACAGTATCTAATTTAGACTGAATGTTCATGAAGAGAGTCTTCATTGGTGCTGTGTACACTATTTTATGATGTTTTTTTCGATTTCACATTTAACTTATTGAATCTAAATGGATATCCATTGTTGATTAGTATCTGCCGTAGTTTATCAAGTTCAATATTGATTGTATCATCGGCACAGATTTGTTTAGCGTTCGTGCAGAGAGAATCGATCAGATTTTCAAAGTTGGGTTTCACTGAAGCTAAAAGCCAAAAATCAACAACATAAAACAGTGTCCACAGCACCAATGAAGACTCTCTATAGGACATACATTGAGGAAATCACTAAACTGCATCACGAGGCAAGCCCTAACTTGGAATCCTGAAGGGAAGCGGAAAAAAGGAAGGCCAAAGAACACATTACTCTGGGAAATAGAAGCAGATATGAAAAGGATGAATAGCAACTGGAAAGGATTGCCCAGGACAGGGTTGGATGGAGAATGCTGGTGTGCGACCTATGCTCCTCCACGAGAGGTAACAGGAGTAAGTAGGTAAGGGAGCACTGGGCAGCAGTTTCATTCTAGTATAGGACTCTCCAGTAATGTTCATCCATGATCCCATCGGAGACCGAACCCAGGACCTTCGACTTTGCTTAAAATCGCCTAAACTCTAGGTCATGAAGCTGGCATTCAATGGTGTATACGTCCAACTTTAATCGGATGTGAGACAGTTATTCATCATGCGCAATGAAAGATGATCGACCAATATCGTGAATCGATTGAAGTTAGACGTAGACTATTAGGTGACGGCTTAGTGGTCTAGAGGTTAGGCATTCGTGCGCGAGAGCGAAGGTTCCAGGTTGAATCTCCGGTGGGAGTATCGAATGCAAGTTGCTAGGGTGTCCAACACTAGGAATAAACAGCTGTCCAATGTTTTATAGTTTTCAATGATGGTTTACCTAAGATCATTCTATGATGCAAACTATGAAAACTTATCAGCCTTTACAAAACCTCTATATTAATGAGAATCAGATTGTTAAATACGGTTTTTGAGACATCTTAAACAGGACCAACATACAGCAAACACCATTTGTGTTAACAGACGGAACTTTATTTATAGTTCTCAGCTTGACACTAAAGATCACAGAGATTGTGAGTCCCCTTTGTATATGTACATCCAAATTACAAATTAAAAAGACAACTGAATCATGAAAAACAGCAGATACAAGCAGGAATTATCACATTGAGACACTAACAAACTAACCAATTTTAATCCAAGTTCAGCACCTAAACGGCTGGAAGCCAGATCATCATTTGGAGGTTGTTCAAATCCGCTTGGTGTTGGTAAAGAACGCAGTAGAGCGTAACGAAGTCTGTTGAATCGCATTGGGATTGTTACATATGAATTCGATAATTCAGCTAATCTCGGCCAGCTCGATTTACGAACACCACCCTTATTCTTGCAACGGTTTGCAAAAATGGTTGAATTATTGTTAAACAGCCTTAACCATGACTGTACAGCAGAATGTTCGGAAATTTTATCAGCTAGAACATCAATAGATGAATTAATTATATCCTTTGAGCCAAAAACTGTAAAAACAGCTGCGACCGCGTATGGAACAGTAATGTGAGCCAAATGCGAAGTCTTAACAAAATCTGGATATCTTAAGAGAAGAGTTAGTAAAATATTAGCTGAGGCATTGAGAAATTGAATGTGTACAACATAATTATCACATATTGAGTAAACACCTAGTGTAACTTATTTACTAAATGTATTATGGATAGCAGTGAGATCCAGGTCGCGTGCATCATCATATTTAGGACTTGTCACTTGTAAGTATCTACAGCCATGTTAATGTTCACAACGGTACTCAACCCACTACTTCTCTCTCCAAACGCCCACCGTGTTATCCACTTAGCTACTAAGTCCAAATAGTCACTGACTTCTGTAACAGGATGAATTTCAATTCATTTTTGTTGATTGCTTAAATCTCCCCATAACATCAACAGGAAGATTTTAGCAACCAACAAAAATGAATTGAAATTCATCCTGTTACAGAAGTCAGTGACTATTTGGACTTAGTAGCTAAGTGGATAACACGGTGGGCGTTTGGAGAGAGAAGTAGTGGGTTGAGTACCGTTGTGAACATTAACATGGCTGTAGATACTTACAAGTGACAAGTCCTAAGTATGATGGGACACACACCCCAGGTTCCACAACGAACCACCATTTGACTCTGCTTTGTTTAAAACCACTGGGATAACAATACGGCTTGGTATATACATTCATGATTATGCCCAAGATCATAAATTCAGTACGCCCACCCTATAGAAATACCTTCAAATATGCTATAAAATTGGTTTATGTTTCCAGCTATCGGTCGATACCTATCAAGGTTGTACTTATTTCATCCAGACGTTTACAATGATATAAGCAGATGAAACCAAACAGACAGTAAAGTGGCTTATGTGTGTGAGTATATACATATACAAACAGTATACATGTTGTCTTCAAATCCGCTGACCGACATCACGTGCCCAGTCACCAATCAGAATCACAATTCTCTTTTGATTTGGTATGTACTTTATAACTCACTGCCTGGAATGGACAATTACACAATCGACCAGCACTATTGATCTTGAGCCCGCATCCAGATTCCTATTTGCTGACTATCTGCTAGCTCCTCTATGCAAATACCCTTGAGTCCAGAAGTAGCAGCAAGCCTCTACTATATTTGTATTGCAAACAGATGTGGTTTATATACTGACATACCAGAAAGCATAACATCATAAAATGAAAAATAACAATCATACATGAATAAGCTAAAATTGCTTGTGAAAAGGAGAGACTGTAATAGATTGGCAACAAATTACAGATAACAACTCCTACAACAGTAGTTTATATGTCAACCTAAAGTTTTTGATAAATGCAATTTACATACATAGTAATTTAATTACTCAGTAATTATAAAAAACTATAATTAATAATAAATCGAAAAACCAGTCCCAAATTCTACAGTATTTCTTCCGTTATAATAATATATAATAGTAAGTTAGTAACTGGGGTAGTGATAGTGTAAATACTGGTGTCTTATATAGATAGACAAAAACTATTTTACGTTTAGGACCCATAGAATCAAGTGAAAGTGACAATAGAATATAAGATGTTTATAAGGTCTTATTTCACGATAGAAGTTCGTATTTTTCATTCCAATAAATATTAAACGAATCAAAAGCCAAGGTTTATAACGACACTGAATAAATTTCAAAGGTAAATTTGTAAACACAAAATAAATGGGAACATACTTTTTTGTTTTTGCCTGTATACTAGCTTGTATATTATCTGATGTAAGAAATGCAGCTTTGTCGAAATTTCTGAAAGCCTCTAGTGCATTATTTAATGTTATTTTTAACTTTCTGTCTTTGCAAAGAATACATAATTCTCCTCGGTAAAACCAAACCTAGATATTTACATGAAAATAAACATTCACTTACACGATTCTCAGCATTCTCAGGATTGATCCAGCTTGGTAACTGATTCGCACATTCGATAAGAAGGAATTCACCGTCTTCATCAGTAACTCTAAATCTCTTGATAGAAAGTGAGCATTTAACTAACTGAATAATAACTTCTGGATCTAATTTGCTTATTTCGGAAAGCATCCAAACAATGAACCATTCATCTTCAACACTTTCGCCACAATCAACGCATCCAAATAGGAAAAATGAATCAACAGCTATAGAATCATATAATTAGATAGTCAACTCACATATTGATTGAATCCATAACTTGAAGGGGTCTCTGTACCACTGATACTGGATGCACCATAAGCTTAAAAATTCAATATACATATTCCTTTTATGACTTGCAGCATTTCTATCAGTACTATTAAGAAAAATAAGTTTGTAACTGAGACTATTCCGCATTTCTGAAAGTAATAGAAATGGTACAGAAATAATATTCGTATGTATTTGTGAAATGGTTGAATACGGAGTGGAATGCTCCGATTAACTGAACGATTTCTAAAAAAGAAAGGACATCGGAAAGTTACAAGTACGTTAGTGCAGTGAACAACATTGAGTTTGATGGACCAACGTAAATCTGTTCCAACACATTTAGCTACGGAAACTGTATGCATCATGAACCATAATATTTTAATTTAAGCATGTATCGACAAACGAAAACCTGCTTTAACTCAGCTACACTGATTTTTTCAGACTTTCAGTCTTAAGCTCTAATTCAAATGAAAATAATTAGGGATCCTAAAATTTGGGAAATCATGCTACCTAAACCTATGCCTATCGCACAAAATGACCCTTTGTAGAAACTGGTAGACGAACTAAGCTCCAGAAATAGCAAATTTATCGGTGTATAAGGAAATTCAAAATATAAGGTAAGATGAGAAGCTCAGCAACGCTATAAGAATTGGAAAGCGAGGCATCTCCCGTAGTAAAAATCCCGGACCAAGAAGCTCTCGAACCACCACATGGAATCAAAGAGCATCAAAAGAATATCAATACTCAGCCTACCAAACAAGTTTATTTATTTATTTATTTAAACACATAAATATTGGTACAAGGAAGCACCAGATAAATATGCGCCTCACAAATCTCATTCGATTCGCTTGAGGGCTGTGATACTGCCCAGATGCCCAGACTGAAGTAGGTAGTTTTCTTAGGGGGCCACACCCCGAGCCTTTGACCAAAAGGTCTGATCCACAAGGCAGTGGAGCATCGTGAGATGCAGTTCCATGGTAGCTGGTGACCAAATAATTGGTTCATACGCCATTCGTTCCATCAGGATCCTGGAGCTCATGTGCACCATTCGTTTGGAATCAGGGTTTTCCAACTCCCCTAGGTGGACTTTCCGTGTCCACCAACCCGGTTAGAGCGTCGGACATTGGCTTTTCGTCCTCTCAATTTCGTAAACAACACCCCCGCCACGAGAAGGCAGTGGGTAGGACTTCCGTGGCAGAGGCTATATACGCGTGGCCATGTGAGAGCATTTGGAGAGGGAGAGCGGATTCTCCCCACCCTCGGCCGTACCAGGGTATCTGAGGGCGGGTAAATATTTGATAGATGTTTTTACATCACGGCGTTGTACGATAAACTAGCTATCATTTATCTTTATCCATTCAATTCCATGTTTAGCAAGCAGTGGGGTGTGGGAGACGATAGGATGATATGTTCAAGTTATCTAACTCAATGACTAGAAAAGTAGATCTTGTAATGGAGCCATAAACGAACTTATTTGCTACAAGCTCCCAAAAGCCATAACCTCTCAGACCCTTGAACAACAGGTATGACATTATAGAGCTTAGTACTTCTGCAATCTTTTCGGTACACAACCCTCATTTCTTGGAAAGCGTGATCATACAGTTATCGCCTTTAAGTTTGATATTGTTATATTCTACTAAGCTGAGTTGTCAGATCGTTTCAAAACATTGGAGACTGATATAGCAATGATAAGCTCAGAAGCTTTTTCAGCCTGCTGAAAAGTTAACTCGGGAGCATCAGCTAAGAGTTATATAGTCATCATGAAACTTGTCGCTTACTGTAGAACGAAAACAAATGTTGGGACGCAGATAACACAATTGGAAATGGCAGAGTAAAGCACCTTTATAATTAGATCCAAAATATGTTATCACGCAAACTAAGGAAACATCCACCGACATTAACAAGATGTCATAGAATCCCTACCGTAATTCGCGTGGAGAACGTGTTTTGAATGTTAGGTGACTAAAACTTAGGAGATTGGTGAGACTACAATTTATGGACTACCTTTGAGCGACCCTTGAAAGACTTTGGGAATGTCCACCGACATACTATGGCTAAATGAGGGTTGCGAACTAGCGTGAGGAATTAGGATTAATATTTACCGTTGATAGTTAGGGTTAGGAATTAGATTTAGGGTTTTCATCACGAACTGACATCAGCTATAATGCCACAAACAACCTTAGGAGCCTGCGCTTACAAGCTACCTCTAAATACAGAATAAGCTGTGTGAATGAGGTCGGACGAATTTCCATGAACAGTAAATAGAATGCTATACTCAAGGGGATCACCACTTCAAGCACATGAAAGTCAATAAGACTGGACGACCTACATGTACTATTTAGATAACTTGCTACACATATAGTTGTATCCTTGACAATAAATACAATTACACCACAATACTGAAATAATTGTATACAATAGTGTTTTGTTGAAGCTTGAAAACTTGGAAAAAAACATATATGCAGATCGGTCAAGGAATTCCTGGTTAATCGGTTGTGGACGAATGGATTGCTAAATTTCTTGCCAAACTTTAATGCTCACCGGGGTTCTATAAGGTAAATTGAGAGGTGTATTGTTATCTGCCCTGTATATCAGTGAACGCTAAGTCTAATCAATTTCCAAAAATATATTTATTTATATAAAGTGTAAACAATTTTGGGGGTACTAACTAAAGGCTACTCATTGACTGCATCTGAATTGGGGATCTATATGAACCCATTCACAAAATAATAAAACCTAGTGGAAAAGTTCTACATAACGCACCACCGCCGACCGGTAACAAAACGCCGTAGCGAGTACAAGTTATAATACCACCAAATTATCAAAGTTCAAATTTAGATCCTTATTTTGAGGACAAAAGTATGTGAACCACTGTTAATTCATTCCTAAAAGGCCTTTGCGTATGACTGGTCTTCCCTTTGTACCTGTAAATAAATCCCCAAAATCAATAGCTCTGTCAGTGTTTGATATTGGATGCTGACCACATTAGTTTTGATGGACTCAAATAGCTGAAGGCGTTCAATCATGCATCTGGTTTCGAATGGCGTGCGCAACGCCTCCTGCGATCACTAGCCAGATTAGATCAATCACTCCTCGATATATTGACAATCTATCAAATATATCTTCCAACCTCCTCACTTCTGACTTTTGATTTTACTGGGTCGGCGCGATTCGATCATAGGTGTTACTGGTAAATTGTCAAACTACAATACCTGTTGTATCTTCACCTTGAACAAGCCAATTTGGGTTACGTATTTACCTTCTCGTGGTGTTTCGAAGTTCCAGTTTGGGAAAAACAGAAGGCTGGGTGGTCTGTGTTTGTTCTGGTAATGGTGACCTCATAGGTGATCCAACTTTATTTTGAAGGATAGAGATTCAATCCCGAGTTGAGGCAAAGAGATGCATTTTTTGATGACTCGTTTGGAAAATTGACCGTCGGCTGAGAAGTAATTTGTTCTGGGCAGGTGAACTGTTGTGGAATTATTTAGTAAATTCTTTGTTCCAGAAGACAAGAGGAATAATAACATATCAAACACAAACCAGTCATCAGGAAAGTTAAGAACTGTGATTACGTCACCTCCAGATCTTTTGTAGCAGTAAATAAATCCCCAAATTGATGTCTCTGTAAGTCTTCAAAACTTGATGCTGATCGCAACACTCTTAATGGACTCACTTAGCTGAAGGCGCTTGGTCACTCATCCTCACCAGATCACGAGTGAGTACACGGTGCTACCCGCCCCCTGCAACTGTTAGTCAGCCTAGACAGAACGCTTCTCGATGGATCGATCAAATATATCATGGAAACCCTTCATTTCTGATTTGACTGGGTTGGTATACTTCGATTATAAAGGTGTTACTGGCAAAAGCGTTGTTAAACTCTGGATACTCGTGGCATCTTTAGTGATGAAACTGATGTGGTCTGGCACACCAAACAGTAAACTGTGAGTCTGCCTCTTGTTGGAACATTAGATACCATGTTTTAATTTGTATTCTTACGTGAAGTGATATTGTTTATATATTTTCGGATATTTTTTCTCGTTCATTGGTATGCTTTATATTCGCCATTTCGGGACGGACTCCTAAGTTATTTAGGATCAAGACTCTTTCGCCTCCCTCATTTCAGCTAATGCCATCTTGGCCCGACAACATCAAGACTTGATTCTGCTACACAGAAGCTGACTTCCACGAGCACGACGTGACAGACACATGTGCACAATTTCTCGCAGTAGTGGGTGCATTCCTGCTCTATTTTAACAAGTATGTGGCACCCAGTATGTTTAATAATGATGCTTCAGAACCTTTCGAAACTTTAAAAAAGGCCATTCGTAAACTTGGATACCTAACCGACCGACAAAGGTTAGATCAACTTTTCCAAGAGATTTAGTTGCAACATGGCTCAGCAATAGAAATGTTGCTGGGTATGAGAAAGGTAATTGGTTAGTGGACCTTTCACGAGGGCCTGTTCAAACAACTTTTCTTGTCTGAGATTCCCTAACAGGTGTCAGGTGGTCCTCGTCTCATCTCAAAACAACGCCGCAGCCGAAACTGTTGCATCTGATGACTGGATTCTGGTTTACTCTACCAAAGAAACACCTCAAACAACACGGACTGGCGTTACAGAACTCCGTCATACTCTGATACGTTAGCTTAACACTTGTCACCACCGTAGACGTTCACGAACTCCTCGTAGCTCTTCACGAATACAATCTGCCTCTAGATCATGAGGGATAGATAACCCTGATTGGTGTCGGCATCATAATCAGCGCGGAAAATCTTCGCGAAATTGTAGAAAATCCTGAAATTTCTCAAGCCCCATACTGACCAACACTAAAAACGTTTCGTGAAACTTCTCCGCTGGCACGCGTTAACGACAACCGTAGCCCGCAAACACAGCCAAGGTATAATTTCAAACCTGACGAAGATATTTTGAGATGTTCGGAATTAATAATATGAGAACTACCGGTTTTCAGAGCTCATCAATACGCTTTCTAGTAGTCACAAATGGGCAAGGACTGAAATACCTTACCCAGTAAATGTACTCTGTGACGAACAGATTGTTAGAGCTAACCTAGTAAATAACCCGTATTCTTAAGCATGTCTCAAATTTGATAATTTGTACAGACTCAGATTTTTTAAACTTTTTGTGTTTCCTTTTTTTGGTAAAGAGAAAACTTGTTGAAATACCTCATGCTGAGAATTCTATATAGTACCAGAATATAATATTGAATAAAGCCAATAATAATAATTCTGGGATGGATTTCATGGAATTTTCAATGGTGATGTCAGGTATTTGCAAAACGATTATTATTTTACACAAACACTACATCCACCACTGCTCAAGGTCTGATCGGGATTCCTGTACGTTGTGGTACGTCTGTTCCGTGGATTCACTGTATGGCTGTCGGAATCTGTAATGGATGTGGATTCAGTACTTTTAAGATGTACAAAGCGTCATGATTGCCAGAAGAAATATGGATGGACTCACTTCGTTTCCAGAATCCTATCCAGCTCAGGTAGCGGTTGTGTGTGATTGTACCATGATCATTTAGCGTGCTCTTCACAGCATTAATTACACTTTTAAATCATATTGGATGATTTTGTAGAATTATGGTCTAGTTCGTTGTTAGTACCGGTATGATAAGAGACCTAATCCCGAAATTGTAGAGTTGTAATTATGTCACTATCTAATCTATATAGATCGAATGTATTGTTAAATCTTGTGGCCTGTGCGTCCTGTTACTGTATAACGTGATAATACTGCCAATTAGAGAGCGCTGGATTATCGATAGGACCAATGACACATGGAAACCATACGAGCAGTCTAGAGTCCTTATCAGTCCTGCTTTCCGCCTAGCCCAGCCAGTTAAGTCCAGAACACCAATAACAGCCTCTGCAATATGAATCATTTATTTCAAACATACTGGGTTTATATACCAACCAGACAGACCACATCGTACCATAAAATAGAAAAAAATCTTTACAAGATCTAGCTTAATGTGACTGTGAACAAGGGAGATAGTAATTGGTGTGCATCTGACTGCAATTTGGTTAGCAAGGTAAGGTATTTACAAGCACTTCAGTTTATACATCGTCTTACACCCACTTCAGCTGAACAGATGTTATTTTTATTGATTTTGATAGTTCTATGAGCTAGGTAATGTTAAATGTTACTAATTTTCCAAGAGATTTAGGATTTGTAAGAGGATAAACATCACCCCAATTATGGTTTTAGGTTTTCTGTAAATACTAAAATTTATGCTATATGCTAACGAGTTAGACTGGATATAATGGTCATTATTTTTACTAGACATCAAAAAATAATGGTTATCCTTGTTAACGTTCGCAACTAGCTTGGAGGCATTTAAGGGCGAAAGGCATCGCAGGTGGGCAAAGTGGTAGGTAGAAAAACAAAAGTGAAGTTTAGACAACAACCTAACAAGCCCACGAGTTGCACATACCTAGATCACTAACATATATGACCTGTGTTGGGTGATTGGAGACCTTCTCTAGTCAAATGGGGATGGTTTGACCAACCAGCTAACGTCGAGGTCAAACCTTGACGTTAGTACCTAGCCTGGATTACCCTTTCAACGTATCCAGGTACTAAGACTGCTTTGATGACCGTACAGCACAAACGACTATGTAGATCACAACGTAGGTGTTCTGTGTCAATGACTGAAGAAATAGACGGAAATGGAATGTCCAAATAGCTTATGTCGATGTCACACCTCGCTGTCAATAAAAACAACGTGAATCATCTTTCGTCATATCCATAAATGAAGGCAATTTTGATGACCATGTAGAACGAATATAATGATATTATGGAGATGTATTAATTAGAAAAGGCACACGAAACAGTGCGACTACTTCCATATTGACCAGTTCATGATGTGCTCGTCCTTGAACTTGGCAAGGGCCGGTGGAATGTTCGATTTTCAGTCAGTCGACTGGACACCAGTGATATTTCACTGGTCGTACAACTGTGTTTTAATTCACCTATGAAAGCAATTATTGGTTACTTATCAACAATCATGTCTATTAGAGACATCTTACTCACGTTTCGCTATCGCGTGCTTCACACGTAGATCAGATGTTTTCATTTCGATGGTCGAATATTTTGGTTAAGATTATATTTAATGGACTGAAAATAAACTACATGTCGTCAACTCACCGAAGTGTATCGCAATCAGTAATTATGATCACGTTTCCGTTTATTTAGTCACTCAGTTGTAGATATTCGGGAATAAATCCTAATACAGAATCGATTGGAAATATGACTGCTGTTATGTTTTAGTTTTTCTTCCATTATGACTGAGCGTTATAACTGACATCAGTCCATGATGAGAACCCTAAATCTAATTCATTACACCAGTTCCTGGCTCTTAATTCTGACCCTAATTTCTCACATCATAGCAAGTAAAAGGACATTCTCAAGGTAACTTTGGCATCACTCAAAGTCCGTCTCATCTCGACGATTGGACAAGAGGTCGCGGATCCGCGATATGTGGTCTTGTTAAACCGCTGCCTTTCTTAGAATTTATCAGTAGGAGGTGCTGTTAATAAATACGTTGGCAGAAAATTTCGATGGTTGGCAACTCAGTGCGAGGAACTTTTGGAATTTGATTATGTGGTTGTAAGATCATCACAATGACCACCAAATCTTTGAAATCATTAACTTTAAGTATTCTTATTCGATCTGACGTGTATGTATGTAAATTGTTACAGTGACTGGTTCAGATTGCCACGCTCTCAATCTTTCTAGTTCGGGTAAATTTTGGGGTTTTTCCCAAAAGCCGTAAGAAATTTGGCAGTTTTCCCCAAGGCTTGGTAAAATTTTGGGGATTTTCATTAAATAAGAAAGAATAGGACCTGGAATTGTTTTTTCAGAAACTACTCGTGATAAGGCAATGTTTACTCTCCCTCGTTGCTTCCTTTCGCTGATAAAGTTGTTCACTTAATCTTCTACTGTACAGTTAATTCCTAAGTTTTTCAGTTTTAATCTAAAACAGTATGGGACTGTAGTGAAAGATTGTATCTGCGTGAATATTCCTATTTTTCTATGAAGTTCAATCTCCTTTTGCAGTGAGGTCAATCAAACATAAACAGTCTTATCCTAATTAATGTTCCATGGTTTAAGGATTGTTCCTCTCCATTTTGTGTAGAATAAGAGCACAAATAATTTTAGTTAACCTGATCACAGTATTAGCTAAGCCAACAAGGAGAGAGTTATTAACCGAACATTTTCCCTAGTTTTCCGTCTTTCCAGCCTCTTGGTGGTCGTGACTTCTCCGGAGACATCACACAGTATTAGCAGTTTTTCAGCAAAGTAGTGGAACTAGGTGTACGTTTAAAGATAAACTACGCTTTTCAACTGACAAGCTCCTGCTAACTGATCAGTCAGCTTCTGCAACACACTCCTACGGTATAAATGTACATTCACCATACTCTTGTGGGGGGCTGCCTATTCGTAAACTGTTACAAGCTCAGCCTGAGTAACAAAATCTCATGGTCACTATTAGCCAGTTGTGTAAGAAAATCGAGAAAGGGGATGTCCTTAGTTTTAAGTTTGAGTAATAAGTTTGATGAAGATCCTTGGTTTGGACCAGGACATGTGGGATTGAATACATGCTGTTCTAGAGCATGCTTCACTACAATCACTAGTCTACTGTCGTATATTTCATTAGATACAGCGGTGGACAGATCTTTCAAATTTATATCGGGATCATTGTAATCTCCCAGCACAAGGCATCGGTTACATTTAATCTTTATCCTAATGTATTCTAAAACGAAATCAACATGTTGTACCCATTTTCTGACTCCACTATGATCGAATTGATGATGCTCATGAGATGCAAATCCCATTTACTACGTATACATTCTGTCGATAAACCCTGTCAATAACACACATAACACACATAGTTAAGTAACGAAAGTGTTGGAGGCACGTATATTCCAGATATTCAGTAGTTCAAACCAATGACAAGAAGCAAAAGTGAATTGGGGTGGCGGACGTAATAATTGGTGACTCAGTCTTTATATAAAATGAATTATGTATAAATTAAGGAAAACCAATGAAAGTTTAGATGATAGATATAAAGACATACATAGCATAATTGACAAAGTCACAGATGACAAAGTACGTGGGAAGGTTATAAAACTCCTGACAAAGTTAAAATAACAAATTTAATGGCCGAAGAAAAAGTATACTTCCTAGAGGCATGATAGGAGATGCTGCAAACCTACTAAATCGGGCGTTGATAGATGATACCTAATACAAATGGTCAACCTTCTCAAGCAAGTTTCCAACTTATAGCCTCGCTGTCTTCGCGACATCTGTTATCATTTGCTGGATTGTGAAACCTAGTATTTCTGGAGTTCTATCAGAGACCCGACTACCCTCCAGTCAGAGGTTATCCTCACTGTTTTGTCTCTAAGCCTCTAGTTCAACTAGAACCGTCTTCCTTTCATTGTTTCCCAACGTTATATCAGGTTTTATACAAATGTCAGTATAACCCTACTTCCTAGCGTAAATCAACTGGAGATTTCTTTGTTCCTTAGACCCTAAGATCACGCTAAGGAGTCTACCTGATTGGAGATCAACAGCTTTACCTATCCTCTTACCTGTTATCATTAGTTTTTTGACTTGACCTAACTTAATTGTACGGCAATATGTTGCGATTAAATATCCCAATTTTTTTTCAAGTCGTGGACGTGTCTGGTCGAAATAATTGAAGCTACAGTTTACCAGTTAAGCTTTTGATGTTATGAATTCACAGAAGTAAAATTACTTCACTGTATATATGAAAGTCATTTCATTCTTTTTAAAACGCCTGAGCCTTCGTCATATGTGGTTTTAGAGTTATTATTTACCTTGACTCCGAAGTCTTGACCTTCAGCAAATCAGTGAAAGATTTGAAAATCTTCGTCACCAGAAAGCAAGGTGAGAGAGAGTGGATGGTAATCTAATTGCATAGAGATCTGTAGACAATTTTTGCCCATATTCTATTCCTAAATTATATGAATGATATACTGTGGTCCGTTTTATTACTCCTATATAGTATTAAAATACGAAGGACTGTACGAAAAAGAGATGATAAGACATGGTTACAGGCCTATTTAGACGTCTTTATTTATTGGATGATTCGATGGCTTTTGGAAGTGAGTACCAACAAGTGCTGTAGTGCAAATTGGCCACAGTGATTCTCACCACTACACGATAGGTGGAACATCTTAACCTAAGGTTAACGTTTATGAGGATTCATTAGTCGTTAAAATGTGCTATTCAATATCCATAATTCACATATACGCAAACTGTAATAAGTTCATATATAAATCCTACAGTTGTCGCGATCGAGATTGACTGAGGTCTTAGGTAGAATTTGGGAAATGGGCGTAATTCCATCTGACTGGTCCCAATCACTGATTGTGCCAATCTATAAGAAAGGACAAAAGTCCTCTTGTGACAGTCACAGAGGCATCAGTCTGAATAATATAGTGTCTAAAATATTAGCTTCAATAATACTTCGACGCCTAACCAAAGCTCGTGAAGAGCAGACTAGAGAAAACCAGGCTGGTTTTCGACCTGGACGTGGTTGTATAAACCAGGTATTCACTCTACGTCAGGTCCTAGAACATAGACACACATTCAGACGCCCCACAATAGTAGTATTTCTCGGCCTTAGGGCGGCATTTGACCCCGTTGGTCGTGAGTTTCTATGGCAGTGTTTGTCACTGAAAGGAGTACCAAAGAAGTACATTAACCTTTTAAAGGCTCTTTACTCGAACACAACTGGTCGAGTTAAAGCTTATGGCGAACTGTCATCAAAATTGATTACCTCGAGTGGTGTTCGTGCTTTTAGAGGTAACACTTTCATCATCTAAATCTCCAGGAGTTGAACTTTTACCGGGAGACTCACTTGTTGACTTAGAATACGCCAATGACAGAGTTCTATTTGGTGAAGACGTTGAGAAAATGCAGAGTTTTTTGACCACTATAAGCAACAATGCAGGCATGTTCGGGATGCGATTCTCTCCCTCGAAGTGCAAAATGTTACTTCAGGATTGGGTTGCATCGGCACCTGAACTAATAATAGGGAGTGAAGTAATTGAGCGTGTTGACCGCTTCACTTATCTTGGGAGTCTCATCAGCCCTTGTGGTCCGGTGTGTGACGAAATCTCAGCATGGATACACCCAAATGCCCTGGTACGGCCAAGAGTGGGGAGAGTCCGCTCTCCCTCTCGAAATACTCTCACATGGCCAGCGAATATATAGCCTCTGCCAGGGAAGTCCTACCCACTGCCTTCTCGTGGCGGGGGTGTTGTTTACGAAATTGAGAGGACGAAAAGCCAATGTCCGACGCTTTAACCGGGTTGGTGGACACGGAAAGTCCACCTAGGGGAGTTGGAAAACCACAATTCCAAACGAATGGTGCACATGGGCTCCAATATCCTGATGGAACAAATGGCGTACGAATCAATCGTTGATCACCGTCTACCATGGAACTGCATCTCACGATGCTCCACTGCCTTGTGGGTTGGACCTCTAGGTCAAAGGTCAAAGGCTCGTGGTGTGGCTCCCTAAGAAAACTACCTGCTTCAGTCTGGGCATCTGGGCAGTATCACAGCCCTCAAGCGAATCGAATGAGATTTGTGAGGCGCATATTTATCTGGTGCTTCCTTGTACCAATATTTATGTGTTTAAATAAATAAATAATAATAATTCGCCAACTTGCGTCATTTGTGGCGTAGGTGAGATGTCCGTCTAGCAACCAATGGACGGGTTTACTGCACAACAGTTCGTTCCGTCCTACTTTATGGCTGTGAAACATGGCCGGTAAGAGTAGAGGATATTCGTAGGCTACTAGTATTTGATCATAGGTGTCTTCAAAGGATCGCTCGTATATCCTGGGACCACCGAGTAAGTAATGCAGTTGTTAGGAAACGGGTACTAAGTAAGGATGGCAAATCGATTGATGAAGTAGTGGAACTTCATCAGTTGAGGTGGCTGGGACACATGTTACGTATGCCCAACCACCGACTGCCCCGACATGCAATGTTTTATGGTGTAGGAGTAGGTTGGAAGAAAGCTAGGGGCGGCCAGACCAAGACTTGGCACAAATCCATGAAGTCACTGACAAGTGAACTGAGCCATGTTGGTAGGTGTAGACCACCTGGTTGGGATCCGCGAGATGATAACAATCGATGGTTAGGGACTTTGAATGACATGGCTCAAAACCGTTTGCAATGGTGGTGGTGCGTCCACTCTTTGTGTTCTCCCAAATTCTGATCTTCTGAATTCTTCATTTTAATTTCTTTTTGCTCTTTCCAAATCTATTTCACTGTACTATACTCCTTGAATAACATCTTCAAACCCTAATCTTTCGGATTACTGCTTATACTCTTACTACCTTTACCACTATGGAATTTGAATGAACAACTACATCTCTGTGCTAATGTGGTATGGAAACTCGAACTGATGTACGTACGTACGAAGTTCTACGTTGTGACTGACTGACTGTCACGATCGTTGCATTGTTTTAGAATGCTTCACCTAACATCCCACGTCTTAAAGTCATTCTAATGTAGTTTACCAAGTAAAACATTCTCGTGATGCTAATTACGTAATATGGTTAAAGGTTCGTATGACCAGGGAAATTAACATGTCCAATCTAACTCTTAGGGCGATAATACTACTTTTGCGTTTTCCTTCTAATTTTCATTTTTATTTAGGTACTCGTGTTATTGTTAACCTTGTACGATGGTTCTTTCCACTGGATGGGATCTCGTTCCATACTCCAACCTTTTAGAAGTCCAGAGAGAGGTGTTTGAGTATTTTACAGACCTGAGAAGTATTGCAAAACCATCCCATCCGGATTTTGTATCTGATGTTTGTATGCCTGATATTGATCTCATATGTACATGGTAAGCTTTCTTACATTAATTAGAAGCGTGTAGTTTTATCAAACCAGAATATAGTATCACAGCCACTGATGTTAAACTTTTTAAAGAGCTATTAAAAATAAGCTCAGTAGATGGAAATAAATCTAGTCACTCAAAGAAAAGAGAAATGAATAAACTTCAAGTATGTACATATGTAAAAAATTATGTGCATTTATTTGTGAAGAAATTGCATTCACTTATTTTGCAGGCTCAAATTTCAGTTCAAAGACAGTTGGAGTTAGCCAATCCTTGTTCACACAATGGTTTACCATTAACAAATGAAAAACAACTGATGGAATTACAAGGAAAAGAACAGACTTTTTATATAAATACACTACCTAGTTTTTACAAATTGAGTGGCACTACTAAAAGTGTTACAAACTTCAGTACAGTGACATTTACGTTTATTGAGTTTCTTCAACGAAATGTGAGTTTTAAATATCTTAATTTCGTATTGTAATCCCTAAATAGTACTTTATTTATAAGGTACCTTCAATTGAAATGTTCTCTGTGAATAAACAAATCGATGCGACTTATTATTTTGAAAAGGTAAGTCTTTTAATAACTTTGGGAATTTCCGACATCATTTCTCTACCCTTGTTTGTATGCTACTGAGTGTTTTGAGTAGACGCCCAGAAAGACAGTAGCTGAAATCTTTCAGCACTATTAATCGACAGTCGGATTCCGTTCTCACTGAATTCGCTGAGGCCTTGGCCGTCGAATGACTAAAACCGGACTTATGTATCCAAAAAGAAATAGTTGCAAATCTTTCCTTACCATGGTGACTGTTTCGTCAGTTTATTACATAACTTTTGCAATTTTATTCTCTCCCTTCTGTTTTAATCGCATTACTTTCGAAGTCATAACCTTACTTATTTTTTAACTGACTGATCTTAATTCATGTCATTCTTGTTATTAATTTATATCCAATTTATATCCCTATTATCTTTTGTCACTATATCTGATGTTCCAGGACCTCCTTCACACATGTTTATTTATAACACTCACTATGTCTTCACTCACCACCCCACCATGATGACGCATATCCACTTTTACTGTTATAAGTATGTAAACTTTCCAATATTTTTGATTCTAAATATTACATGTTGTAAGCAGCTGATGAGAACCTAACGGAACAAACAGGATCTGTGTTATTCTGTTCAATTCTTCGTTCTTGCTCTATTCAAAATTTGACAAAACTCAAATTAGGACCTAGAAACCTGGTCATTGGAATGTGCTAACGAGATAGACATAGCAACTATGTTTGTCAACTGCTGGATACTGTCTCACCTCACTTAAATCACCGGGGTCAGTGAAACAATTTGTGAATTTGACGACATGCCAATAAACTACCTCCAGACGCTGAAAACAAAACATCGAGACGGAGTTTAACTAGTTTGTTGCTCCTGTGATGTCAGTCGAACTGTCTCACGGTCCCTAATCGGTAACTAGTTATTCACTTGATGGGGCTGAGATCAGCAAGAAACCCTAACATATGAGGGATTACGTTATGTGCATTAAATAAATAGACAGAGAAAGTTGATGATACCAAGAGAATATCTGCAGGTACTTAACCGTTTCTGTGTTTACAGTGTGACCTATTATTTAAGGTTAAAATAACCCTTAATATTTCACTTATTACTTTAACTACGACGATTTCTCCAATTCGCAATGTTTCGGTTTGACGTCAAATGCAGGCTTCAATCTTTGAATCTGAGTCTACTGATACGTCACTGCAGTTGGCAATCAGTGTCCGCAAGTACGGCATGTGCTTTGCACCTTCAAAGTACAAAGTACTCTTACAAGACTGGCAGGATTCTATTCCTGTACTCACCTTGGGTGGTGAGCAGATTGAAGTAGTTGACAAGTCCGTGTATCTAGGTAGCTACATAAGTGCTGGTGGCGGCGCGAGTGATGAGATCGATGCACGTATAGTGAAAGCCAGAGCGGCTTATGTCCATCTGGGTCATCTTTGACGCCTTTGTGATGTTAGTCTGGCTGTAAAAGGTCGGATCTACAACGCGTCGGTGAGAGCAGTTTTGCTCTATGCTTGTGAAACCTGGCCTCTCTGAGTTGAGGATGTTAGACGTCTCTCTGTGTTCGATTATTGTTGTCTCCGAAGGATTGCTGACATCTAGTAGCAACACCATGTTAGTAATGCAGAGGTTCGGCATCGTGTGTTCGGGCGCAGAGACGATAATTCAATTGGTGTCACCATCTTGAAACACCGACTTCGGTGGCTTGGACATATTCTACGAATGTCGTCTTAAAGAATTCCACGCCGTGCGTTATTTGCTGACTCTGGGACTGGTTGGAAAAAGCGGAGAGGTGGTCAGTGTATGACATGGTGTCGTGGCATGAAAGAAGGCTGCAAAAGACTGGCTTCTGTTGGTCCTTCACGACTCCCTGGCTGGGGTCCTAGAGATGGTGTTACACAGTGGCTTGAAACGTTGTCAAATATGGCTCTGAATAGAAGCCAATGGCGATCCTGCTGTAACCTTCTTTTACTTTCTGCATAAAGAGTGGTTGTAACTTCCTTAACTGTAGCATTATTGTGTTACCTTGTAGTGGCCTAAATCTGATTCCTTTTTGATCGTACGTACTGTCTATCCTCGTATGTAATAAATGACTTTATCCGCGTTGGTGAATAACGAAATTAAATAAGTCAAATACGAGAATAGATTTAGAATACATATATTTCCTACACTCATTGATCTGGCCAGGGAATCAGAACGACGAAGTAAATAGATGAGAGCGGAACATAAATGACATGCAGTGGAGATGGCTGGGAAGCCAACTCATTTTAAGCAAGCATTAATCAGCATTTATAGTCAGACAAAAATGGATGACAGACATGCGGTGAATAAGATACGAAATGTGCATACACATACGCTCATATAAAATGGTAGTCAAGGTTAATAAGCGAATAATTAGCAAGATCAAAATATGACTCATAATATATAGGTGAATTGGCTTGGCCAGTAACTAGAATAAAGTATATGGGCTTGACATATAAACTGATACTACAACCTAACTTGTTTAAGTTGTAATGAAAACGTGTCCTTTTCTAACGATGGTACTGATCTATACATAAGCAGATTATTGGTCAGCTGAAAACAAAGAGCTATATTGATCGGTTAAATTGTCTGTAGATGATGAAGACCGATAACTGTAGTGTTCGATTGACTCGCTTTACTAGACTGATTTGAGTTCCGGTAAGTGTTAGTTTGTATTCCATATTTGCAGATATATGTTACTGATGATTATCTAGAGTAAAAACCTAAATCCATAACTTTCTGCTTATCAACTACCAATGCTTATTGCTTAGAGCAGTTTTACTTTTCAAAGCATTTTGTCATTTTTCTGTCTTAGTGTGCAATTAAAATATATTCCATTATAAAATATATTCAGTTGTTCGTATTTTTCTTAATCAAAACAGATGCTTCCATTTCCTACTTCAGTGTACAAACAAATTCATCATTCAGTTGAATATTTGGTGTTGTTAACTGAGAATGTACTGAATTGTTTATTTCTTTTGAAAGCACTTGTCGGTGTTTATGTACCATTTGATGTGACTGTTGAAAATACAGGTAATGTAAAGTGCATTTTTCATCTTTTTTGTCTTCATAAGGAATAATTATTTTTTTAAAAGAACAGTTCTCTCCACCTACTTTTATCATAATTACGTGACCATTCAAACACTTATCACCTATTTATTTAAAATGCTTCAAAATCAGTCTACTTTATTCTGGTCTGCTTTAATCTGTGTACGACTTCATGTATACGAATGATCTTTCTTTCCAACTTCATAGGGATGGGTAGATCGCATTTATCTCAGGATTGGAGGGCCATTCTAATTTCACTCTGGAAGAACACAAAACTAATCCCAAATTATGAAAAATGAAGCACATCGAAATAGTATAATTTTCCGTTACTTATACCTCAGTCAGCGACAACGTAGGACCAGGCACATATATGCATCGGTCCAAGTTGCCATACCTCGTTAGCACAACAAGATCAACACCGGATTCATAGAAGTAATTAATTTAGTGGTGGTAGTATATAAAAGAAAGTTTGTATTTAAGGATATAGTATAGGAAGGAAAAAATTTATGAAGCAATTTTAATCTCAAGGTTTAGGGGAAGATAAAGAGTGTATACACCTACGCCATTGTGATCGATTCTGAGCCATGTCACCCAGAGTCTTCAACTATTAGTTACGATAGTCACGTGGACCCCAACCAGGTAGTCTGCATCTGCCAACATGGCTCAGACTAGAAGTTAGTGACTTCAAGCACTGATGCCATGTTTTGGTTTGGCCGCCCCTAACTCTCTTCCAACCATCCCCTACACTAGTCAACATTGCGCGTCGTGGTAATCGGTGTTTAGGCATACGTAACACGTGGCCCAACCATCTCAGTCGATGAAGATTCATGACTTTATCAACTGATTTACCATCATTCCTTAATACTTATACCTAACCACCATCTACCTCGATAGCCGATGTTTGTTGATGTTAAAGTGGGTTGGAAGAAAGCTAGGGGGAGCTAAGCCAGGACGTGACATTGGTCTCTGTAATCATTAGTTGTCGGTTTGAACCATTTTGGTAAATGCAGACTACCTGATTGGAGTCCGTGCAGTAGCCATGGTCAGTGGTTGGAGAATTTATTTCTAGACTTTTATTTGAAAACTCTCAAATCGTGCTAAAATTTCGATCATTTATCATGTAGGAAGAAAACATGCTTGCAGGCTTATTTCGAGTTTGTGTATTTTTCAAACCACCTTTATTCTGATTTTCATTTTTATTAATTTGATTCTTCATTTAATTTGAATATAAATATCGTAGTGATCAAAAACATTCGTAGCTTTGGAGAATAATTTTGTTGAGTTCTCTGATTTGGGTGGTTCATTCAAATACAAATATTTAGTATGATTAGAAGTATGCACATTTATGACTAACCTTTTCTTTCTCTCTTCTTTGAAGTTGAAAATTATGAAGTATGGTAATTTTTCTATTTTCCTTGGTTATTATTTTTGTTACTAGAACGCTAGTTTGTGTGTGTGTGTGTCATTTCTTCTACATGTTACCAAACTCTTGACTGTATTTCATGGTTATTGACTTATACAGATTCGTGTTCTATTATTAGATGATGAATATTTCCATTCCGATTAGAACTTGACTAATCACTGATTCAGTCATAAGTAAGGTAGAACCTGGCATATACATGCGTCCATCTAACTTCTCACAGCGAGATGAAGCTTCCAGACCAAATACCAAAGTAGTATGAGTGGTAGTGCTATCGATTCTAATAAAAATATTAGGCAGAGAGGATATGATTCAATAAAGGGGAATAGATTGACGGGATAAAAGGTGTAAGGCTGTTCACAGGACATAGATTGGATTACAGCACCTTTCGTGCAGAATTTTGTTGGAGCATGCTGATTGACCTATCTTTAGCCAATCAGCCCTCGCTGATAAATGGAGAAGACTCTAGAATCTTGTGTAAAATTATTTATGTACTAACGTCTTTCTTATTGTAATTCACTTCCATTTAACATGGTTTATTTGGGAACGTAATTACTTTCTTGTCTAAGCCTTGTTTTTATCCTAAGGACTAGTCGTATGAGGTAACGTGTTCAACGAATACTAAGCAACAAGGGAAACTGGGTAGGATAAGAAACTTAACGAAGTTAATTTTGAAACTGAAGATCTAAGGGAAACCCAAGAGTGAATGCACCTACACTATTTTTATCAATTCTGAGCGAATTCATTTGTCTGAACGAGTAATTAAAAACACTAAGTGGGTGATTCAAACATTTTGCTACCATTAAACACTGATGAAAGCTTGTACAGATATACATCTCATAAATGTTCAACCAACCGTCTGTCCAGGACAATTAGGGTAATAGTTAGCTTATAAAATTATGTAACATCTTATCAACCAATGATAGCTAATTTGGCCTAGTGTAAATATATCTGGTTTCAAAAATATTGTGATGTCTAATTATAGAACACTTTAAACTATAAAATTGTCCAAAATCCATACCATCTGTTTTATTGTTTCAACACAGATGCATCTTTCAGTCGAAAGACTATCCAGTTTGGAAATATCATATTAACAAGTCCATTTCCTCCAAGAGTTCGCGCTCGTTTGTTTTATGAATCTTTAGTAAAACAACTATGTTTTGAACACAACTCGGATGATCAAGTAAATATTTTTGTTAGTTTAATTCCCAGTTATTATGATTGGTTTTTATTTTAAATGATAATTATCACATTTGTCGCTTTGGTTTCTAGTTCAAACTACAGTAAATAAAGTCGGTTTTAAGCTCATAATCCATTGATTTACAATTCAATTATAAAATATGGCACATGATTCTGAAGTACACTTTTGTAATGAAGGTTTATGATAAACGTGACTCATTGAACCGCATTCGAAAGAATATTATTTGAACTTGGAATCCACTAACTAATAGTGGAGTGCATTAATCATTAAGCTATTTTACTTCCATTAGTTAGAATGTAAGAGACCAGTTCATGAAGTCATAGTTCTAATAAACTTGCAGTAGTATCATGTCTATGATATGTTGTCATTTAGAGAAACGTATAACCTAGACTGATAAACAAATAGTCAATCAGACAATACATCGTAGTAGGATTTACAAAAGATATTCAACAAAATTAAGGCAGGAGAAAATATTTGAGTGAACTGCAAAACAAGCCGTTGTGGATTTTCTTTGTACAGATATAATTAACTGATTTGTAAGGGTTTGTACTTCCCTGTTGTCGTTGTTAGTGACTGCGATTGATCAGTTTCATTTAGCATATGCAATTGAGTTGATTGCCTCAATATTATCATTAATTTGCAGGTATTTAAAAAAGTAGCCAGCAGTAGAGTCCTGGACGTGTGTTTCTTCAGTAGGCTTTATTTTCATACATGTTGATGTTTACACCTGAATTCTAACTTAGTATCTTTGGGTTCAATAGCCCAATGTGTTATTTACTTAGCTACTCAGTCCAGATAATCACTACTTTATTCAACGGATATGAATTTTATGTGTAAGTGTTTTTATTTTCCAGCTGTTGGTTTTTCGTCATCATTATAAACGCGTCTCCAAGTATTACCCCCCCCTGGCTTTTTAAGGGATTAAAAAAGTCATTCAAAAGCTCATTCTTGGAGTATCTAGTTAATTCTGGTCACTCCACTTCACGAAAAGCCTCCCTCAACATCATACACAGTCAAAAGAGTCGAATCAAGAGGAAAGCTTATGAAAAACTTAAGTTTAGCACATGCTATTGCTATTCACTACTTCAAGCCTATTCTTTGAGTACAAAAACAGTATGTTTAGTCCCTCATTCCTTCAGGGTCTTAACCTTCCTTTCGATAATCTGTCATGTTTTTATTTCTACTTCTTTCCAATTATTCCCACAACTATCAACTAACCATTATTACAACTTTTCATCATTCTGCTCTTAATAGCTATCAAGTGGACCCTTACCTTCATCTTAACATTTTTCATCAGCTAATTATTACATAGCTTCCTTTCAGTTACTGATTTCCGTAAACCATTCACGACAAGATACTGTAATGTTTATTACTATGTCAAGCCCACATGGGTTATTCTAGCTATATGATAGACCAACTTATTCTTCTTGGGTCACATTTTCACTATGTCACTTATTCGCTTATTAACATTGAATGTTTTTATGTGAGCATATGTTCTTGTGTTGCTTATCCTATTCATCACATGTCTGTAGCTCACTTTTGTTTTTGTAAATATTGAGTTCCGCTTCATCAAAATGAGTTGGCAAACTTGCCTTTTCCAGTCTGCTTATCGATTTCGTTTCTCTGATTGTCTGTCTGGATTGACGAATGCCTGGAATGTACGTGTCCAAAATTCATCCTGTTACTTGACTTATTTTATTCCGTCATTCTCTAACGTGAACTAAGTCGATAATTATATACGAGGGTAGCCGAGATGTTTATTTCGTTAACATTTTCGTTAGATCAAATTGTAGTCAGTTCAGTGGGTCATGAAATATCATCAAGTTTTTTTTTATTACTCAAAACCATATTATACTGTTTTTAACTGATAAAATTAACCACAGATGCGATTGTACAACTTGAGTAAGTGAAACCGTCGAAAAGATTTTTTCCACCGAGTTCCCTTTATTCTTTAATGATACATTAGGTCTCTTGTTATTTAAATAAATAAATGCTAAGATTGTGTTTTTATTTCGCTAAAGACTTACCTATATGTAACACTGAAGCCGCATTGATCACTCCTTTCTCCATGTTTTGCCTTTTAGGAGCGGTTAAAGTGTGCTCTCTCTACAAATAAAGTTATAGAAAAGATTAATATATCTAGTCCACGTACACTTCGATCATGCACTAAAGCTCAGGAATATGGTTTATCCGTCAATAAATTGGATCCCACAGAGGCATTAAGTGATACTGATGATGAATTGAGAATTGATTTAGATGAACGGGACAGTAATGATCATAGGTAGGACACATATGTAATATATATCCATGATTGAGAGTCTTTTTCTCTTGTGGTCTGTCGGTAGCCTGTTTTTATTTTTTAATCCGTCCTAATCATACTACTAGCTACTATTAAGTAACACATCTTGTTACACTTTTCTACTACTTCATTTTATCTGATTTTTGCTGATACTGCTTATGTATCAGGATAATGAAAACGTTATACCGTAGTTTCACCCCCCCAGTGTGCTTGATAATAACATTTTTCAATTTAATACAAATATGCTTTCAGCGTAAATATTTTGGGGTTTGATTCCAGTTTTTTGTATTCCATCTACCACACTTTCAGCAGTACAATTTCCATGTTTTGGTTCATATTTCTTTTACATTGCCTTCAAAATTCTGTAAACTGGTATTTGACTGATAAATCTGGTTCATTATGCCATATTATATTCGAACCTTGTAAATCCTATGAAATGAAACGTACTACTGTTGTTTTGCAAATATATATATATATACATAGTCAGTGTAGTTTCATGAAGAATAAAAGGTTAGAGGGGAAGAATTTGGTATTCATAAAAGCAAAATAATAGTGGTTATTATCCAAAGTTTAGATTTTATCTTGATGTTTGAAAGTGTAATGAATTTATTGACTATACGCTTGTAATTCAAAAACATTATTCTTATTCATTCAATATGTTTTGTATATTCCACAAAAACATGAAGTCAGATATACCTTATGCTTTTTATGTCTTATAATTTGTATTTCGGCTCATTTATCAAGTAATTATTATTGTCTAATTTTATTATGTTCTTTCAGTTCTAAACAGTCTAGTTCATCAATTTGCAATCCTGGAAATGTAGCTAACTTTTGTACAGTTGTTGAAAGATCTACTAATAAACAACAAGAAAATACAAATAGCCTTTCTGTTATCAACTTCTCTAGTACACCAGATTCACCTGCTGATGAGACACCTAAAAGTCCATGTTTTAATCAAATCATAGAATCAAAGTCTATCATTCATTCTCCTAGTAAGTTTTATATATATTTAACGTTATTTTCCTGTTATTGTTCAAACTTTCTTGGTAATTATTCTACTTTGAATAATTGGACTGAAAAATTGATATTTACATGTATCATAATCGTGTGATGGACAATTTCTATAAGTAATTAGTATCGTAAAATACTTTATAACATTTTCTTTCAACAGTTTTCAATAGTATATGTATTCAGCAGAAATTAAATGAAACTAAATAACATCCCGAACTCTTAGCTGTTACTTTTAAAGAAATTTATCACCTGAATTTAGAGTTCACAGTTGATATTTTAATTGATCATTAAAAATCACTTATCAATATCTTTGACAACTACATAGTTTTTAGTTAAACTATGAGAATTAAATTCTCCTGGAGACTGTTTCTTTAATAATGCATGAAGAAGAAGGGATAATTTTTTTTTTGATTTTTTTAAACTGTCTATAATAGTTTTTTTCTAATAAATCATAGCTTATCGGTTGTATTCACAACATAAAATTTACAAGTGAGTTTTCAAACACCGATCAGCTTTCTCAGTCAGATAATGAAAGGAGAATATTAACGGCTCATTAGTTTAACCAGATCTTTGTTCAGAAGCACTTGACTATATAAAAATTTACATAAAGTAACCTAGTAATTAAAAAAATAGAGGACTGAAGTTATCTTCAAAATGAATCTTTATCATATATATGTAGAGGTAGTCTTCACATTGTTTAATCGCCCATCACTCATAACCCTAACATGTTCATATGAAACATTTACTCATTAATCTTATCACGGTCGCATTAGTAATGAGTTCACTATTATAGTTGTATATCTTGACACCCTTGATACAACTACTTTTTAATGAATCGCATATAAACTTTCAGCACGAAAATGCTTTAGTTTGACTCTCTCCTACAGTACATTCTCAATGTCCCGTAATGTCTAGTACGTAATTTAACCACGCTATTCTATTACTGGTGATTGAATTGATTTTTTCGTTCCTAATTTTCATTCGTTTTGTTTGTCAAAGCATTTAATGTGATTCATTGCGTATTCAAGAGTTTAGTAAAGGTAGAAAACCTCCCTTTCTTACTCTTGCTCTAAATCTCCACTTTCGGTTTCTCAAGTTTGTAAACAAAGGATGGCACCATAGCTTATATCAGTTTGTGATGAAAACCCCAATCCTAATTTTTAAACCTAATATAAAACTCTATTTTAACTCTTAATACCGAACCTTAGGCGTTTTGTATCATGACTGATGTCAGCTGTTGATAAAACGACTACGGGATTCTAACCCGAACTCACAACATTAGTTTAACTTCTTATATGTCAACTTGACCTTTTTCCTTTACGACAAGGTACATTTGGATGTGTGAGGGTTAATTATTCAGATCAAAGGTGTAATTTCACTAATTTGTGCTGATTATTTTACAACAAGGCGGCGCTTCGTGATTGTCTGATAAGTCGCCCAAGGTCATCAGCGTAATATACTTTTACCAAATATGTATTATTGGAAAGGGATTCTCTTTGTTGTATGACTTAATATGGATGTTTTTTCTTTAGTTAGTTAATGCCCACTAATAACTGTTATCATTATATTTTTAGGCAATTGTTTTAAACTTCAAACAACACTACCATTTTTAGCTTAAACTGGTTATAGTAATAGGATAGTAAAATTATGGTTATTGAATCAAATAAAAGGAAATTCCGGAATATAGATTCTTCACTTATCTATCAGTGTTGAGCCCCGGAGGGGCTACAGGCGGAGTTCACTAATCGGTCTGAGAAATACTGGTTTTCTCGTTGTTGATATATTGAACACTGTTGGTTAGGATTCCTAACTAAATTAACTTGAATCAACAGAAGTGTCGATTAGTTTTTGGAATTAAATTCTTCTGAAAACTAATATTTTGTCTAATTTTTGCAAGGAGGATATATCACAGCATATAACAACAACTATTATTCATATTTCAATAACTATGCTTAAAATACATCTTTATTATTAGTTTGATGTTATTATGTAAATGAATGACACTTTCGATCTTATTCTTAGGTCCACGCATAATTCCTCTTGAGCCTATTAAAATTATGTGTGAATTATCTCAAGATTCATCAACATTGGAAACAATAAGTCTTTCAAAACGATTAACGTTCAACTCTCCTACATCAAACAAAATGAATAAAACCGAAGTTAATCAAGGTAAGTAATTGTCTTAATTTTATGGATTTCGCCATTTTAAGACAACAGTTTGTGTGAACTTACTATTGACATGTTTAGATTTTTTTCATAGGTGTTTCAACCAGTCATAAGCAATGTTAACCTAACACAAATATACATCAGCCCAAGATATAATACATTTAATCAGGACACCACCTGACTGAAATGACGTGTATCACATTCTACTATCATTCCCTGATTGCGGAAGAGAGATAAATTCTGGATATCACCTTCATGTGAAATTTTTATTATTGCTTATAAACTAAAATGATAAATTTGTTCGAGACCAAAATAATAAGGCGATTGAACTGTTTCACTTTAACGATTATTTTAATTCATGTAACTATTCACTGGGTCCCTTTTATAATTATTTGTATCATAAAAAGGCATGTAGACTCTGTTGTACTTATTCTATGATAATTAATGCAACTGGAACTTTTTAAGTCTTTGAAGATGATTGGTAGAGCAGTAGAAAGTTTTCATTAAAAAAATGATGTTAGTCATCACATAGTATTATCCTGAGCTTAAAAGATTGAGTTTTATATTAGGTTTTAAATAGATCCAATATATCATTGTTTCAAGTTAATATTGATACGTACATCATTCTTGTTCTCTTGAATGTTTAGATCTCGGTCTATCGGTTAAATCAAGACCGAATTCTGGTAATGATGAAAATTTTCATGTTATTCGAGTAGTTTGTGATTTCATGAATGTTCCTCATCAAATTAGTGTCTACTTGTAAAATCAACCTTTATTATTCAAATTTATAGATTAGGAGTCATTGCAATTTATCACTATTTGATACTACTATGAGCTTGAAGTCACTAACTTCTAGACTAAGCCATGTTGGTAGATTCAGACTACTTGGTTGGGGTCCGCGCGACTATCGTAACCAATGGTTGGAGACTCTAGGTGACATGGCTCAGAACCGATCACAATGACGCAGGTGTATACACTCTCTGTCTTCCCTTAAACCTTGAGATTAAAATTGCTTCATATCTGTCTTCCTTCCTATACTATATCCTTAAATACAAACTTTCTTTTATATACTACCACCATTAAATCAACTACTTCTGTGAATTCGGTGTTCATCTTGTTGTGCTAATGAGGTGCGGTAACTTGAACCGATGCATGTAAGTGCCTGGTTCTACGTTGTCGCTGACTGACTACTATGGTTTGAAAAGCTCGAAATGAAAAGAAGAAAATTTAAAAGGAAGCTTGTGTTAGGAGGATTTCATGTGATTCGAATATGTGAAGGCATATAAGCGGAAACCATGTTTACACTTTACGATAGGTGGTGGTAATTTAAAGTCATTTCGCTTACTTTTGTTGTCTCTTTATGCTATCTTGACAAATCCCGTCTTTTTCCGTAACTAGACGTGGTGACTACTGCTCGCAAAGCTAAATCAAACGGAATGCATGCGTTACTCTTACTGGGTGATAATTTAGTACCATTTTGTTAATTCCTTAAGTATAGAGCTTATTATAGCGATTGAGTTTTTGGTGTGATCACTGAATTAAGTGACTTGACGTCGTGATCCACTTTGTTTTATAACAGACGAAAAGGACCAGATGGAATTCTATATAATGACGACTGCTTTACACTGATCGATTAGTATAATCAATCTATTACTACAGGAAGTTAATCATTGTCTGAATAGCATTGGGTTAGCATCTCTTCTTACTACACTGGGTACACAGGTTTCGGTTTGTCTATTTATGTGGTTACACGCTACTGACAAGCGCAAACATTTAATTCTTCTGTCTCTCCATTTTAAATTAATAATCTTGTGTCACAATTGTTACTGCTGTCTTAGAATACACAGAGATTCTAAATTCTTGTCTGAACCTGTCAGTTATCAATAAGAAGTGATAATTAATGTTTATGTGATATATTGGGGTTGTCTGAGAACGGTCTATTCAAGAGCTATGAACTCACTTCTGATCCCTATTGAATTATCGTCAGTCTGAAGCAAATTCGTTGTCCCTTGGGTCTATGAAATCAACCAACCTAACAAAATCAGTTTTTCATTCCTATGATTGAACTGTTCGATATTAATAACACTCTTGAAACCAAAGTATGTTGTGCTCTGTGTATCTCCAAATAATTGACGATGTATTGATTAGTTCGACGACAAATATTCTCGGGAGATTCTTTATCCATTAACTATCTTAATATATGACATGCTCATGATTGTATGTTTTATTTTTTACTAGTTTATCTTATCACTACGATTTTTGTGTCTTTCTTTTAGAATCAAATAAAAACTCAGTTAAGGCGTACTCATATTCTTCTTTAAAATTAGGAAATAAAAATTTGTTAGTTCAATTCTGCGATACAATATGGTCGAACAATGAAAGTTGTCAAACTTGCAAAACATCACCTTCTGATGGACAATGTCCACATTGGCCTTCATGTAACACGCGGAATCAGACAAACAGCATAATGGATGATGAGTCTAAAAAAAGTAATGTAAAGGTATGCATTAAACATTCGTACTTTAAAAGTTGTAATTGAAGAAATGTCCCATTGAAGCCAAATGATATTGTGCTCATACTGTGTCCACTCTTTGTGCCATTATTATTTGTGTAAATATGATACTGAATGGACTACATTCGGAAGATGATCCACTTTCATGGAATGAACATTGTCCCTTGACCTTCAACCTTTTACACCTAATCGTTCCACTCTATTTAAATGATTCCAAATTTTCGTATTCATTACACACAATAATGAAATGTGAATACGTACGAAGTACTAACTACCAACTAGCTTCTATTAGCTTACATTCCAGGTTTCGATTTATATACTTGGTTTGAATCACACAGTATGATACTACCCAGTCTCTTAAACAGAAATGAAAAATGGGTTCGAACCTTCGATTTAGTAGCTGAAAGCTCGAATCTCCAACCACTGAGCTACTGGTTTACATATATCATCCAAAGTTTTTTCTTAATATGATTTTCGTAAGTTTGGTTTTATTGTTTGTTGTTCTTTCCTCTCAATTCTATTATGACTTATGGTAAACAGAACCAGTATATAACTCTGACAGTTCATTTGTTGTTTGTATTTTTTTATTTATAGGTTTGTCTATCGCATTTTAGAGTTTACAATAAACTTCGTTGTTGTTAAGTTTTAATCTTTACAAGTGTAGGCATGAATGACAGCTAAGCAACATGTATACCAATTTAAAGGATTATTGACTCGCATGTTAACCTACACTGTATTTCGTCTGATATGTAATGATTGGAAAATATGTGAGAGAAATTGGTCATCCACAAAAGTTTACTAACAAATATTTTAGGCATGTGATAAAGTGTTAACTAGCAAATTTCAGTGAATACTAAACACTTGAATTATAAATATTATTTTTTATTAAAAATATATATTTTGTTTCCAGTTTTTTTAGATGGTTTCGTCTGATTTACTAATCATATACTCGTGCAAAGTAAAGATACTTTATGTGCTTATTTCTGCTCTTTGACCTACTGTACTCTTGTGACTCAGACATCTAAATCCTAGTCAGTCGACTGATTTCGAAAGCTTCGTCCAATTAATTCTGATGACATGTTCTTATGTTACAGTATGATTCAGTAATCACACTTAATCAGTTGAGTTTAGAGATACTTCATGGGTCGGTTTAGCTTAAGCACTCCGACATTTATAGCTTACTGATTGAAAAATGAATGTGTAGCTTTATTGCGGGTGTGGAAATCTCGGATACAATTTATCAGGAAGAAAATCAATATTGATTCAAAGTAAATTTCCAACATGGTTTACGTCATATAAATCTTTTTGTTTATCATTTTTTTGTCTACTTTAATGCAAATAACAAGTTTTATAGTTGCTATAATGAAGTTATTTCTCATGTTTGCTATGATTCTTATTTATTTTATGTCATATTTTATAGCCTATTTGTGTTCAAATCAAACCGGAGTATTTAGGTGATTGGGGCTGTGAAATACTTGAAAATCAGGAATTGGAACTTTCTTGGTTAGGTTCATTTATAAGAAATAACTCAGATATTTTAAGAAGTGAGTACAATGGTTGTGGTATTATGTACATGTATATACGTACATCGAGTCAATTAGTCCCAAATAGTATGACATGCTCATCATTCCATTTCACTGCTAACCACTATCCAAATTTATTAAGTAATGATTTGTTGTTGATATTTTATTATGGTTCTGATCCAATCTTCAGTTTTACTATTTAGTGGTATTATTTGGAAATATCTCAAATGCCTTTGTATGGGCGAGGGTGGGGAGAGTCAGCTCTCTTAAAATGTTCTCATATGGCCACGCGCATATAGTAGCCGCTGTCAGAGAAGTTCTACCCATTGCCTCCTCATGGTAGAAGTGTTATTTACGAAATCAAGAGAACGAAAAAGGAGTGTTTGGGGCTCAAACTGGGTTTGTGAGTACGGAGGACCCACCAAAAGGAGTTGGAAGATCCTGTTTCCAAACCACCGGTGCACTTCGGTGCCAGGATCCTAAGGGACCAAATGGTGTATGGACGTATTCTTGTTTGGTGGCTACTATGAGACCGCATCTCCTAAAGTTGCTTTACTTTTGTGTGGATTATACCTCAAAGTCAAAGGCTCGGGGTGTGGTCCCCCAAGAAAACCACCTTCGGTTCTGGCACCCAGCTCAAATTCAGTTACTCGTATAGCGCCTGTGTATTTTGGTACCCCTTTGTACCAACACTTATGTGTCTAAATAGATAAATAAAACTAATTAAAAGAATTGTGTTGACATTTTGATTTTTGTCTCATAATTTAGGATACAGCAATGACGCAAAGATACGTTTTTATTTTCTCTCTTCATATTTCTTCCATTTGTTTTTGTGTTTTACTGGACACTACTTAACGATTCTCAGTAGACTGGGAATGCTCAATCATATTTATGCTGTAGCTCATAGAGATAACAGGCTTTTTAGTCCTTATGTGGTCTTGGCAAGATAAGTCATAAAAATAAAAAGTTGAGGAAGGTTTACCATAGACGCATGATGTTCGTCTGTTGTCTTATTTCGGTTTTTTTCTATTTTCAGCAGTGTTTCTTCCTCTCAGTTTCTAGTCTTAGTTCATAACAATCTTTTTTGAACTACTTGATATTCCTGCTTGATCTAACTATATGTTATTTCTTAATTTACAATACATTTCATACTTCTAGCTTAATGAAATTGTTTGATAGGACTTTCCCTTTGACTGTGGTTCTGATGGGATATTTAATGCCAGATCATCTCCAAACAACCTGAGTGGCAACCTGAAAAGGCTATAACTAGTCTAGAGCAATAGAGAGCATCAGGGCCTGGTGGACTTACTCGTGAGATTTTCAAGGATGATGGTCCAGTATTAGGAGTTAGATTAACTAAAATACTGGCTAAAATCTAGGAACTGGACGTGATCCCATCTAACTGGTCTCTACCGCTAATCGTCTCAGTTTATAAGAAATGACTAAAATTCTCTTGTGACAATCACAGAGGAATCCGTTTAACTAAAACATTAGCCTCAATAGTACTTCGACGTATAACTTGAGCTCATAAAGAGTAAACCCGAGAAAACCAGTCTGGTTTCAGACCTGGAAGTGGATGTATGGACCAAATATTCCCCCTTCGACAGATTCTGGGGTATAGTCATACTTTTCGACGCTGGACTATAGTTGTATTCCTCGAACTTAAGGCAGCGTTTGACTCTGTCGATTGTAAGGTTCGATGGCAGTGTTTGTCACTGAAAGGCGTGCCAAAGAAGTACATTAATCTTGTACAGGCTCTCTACTCGAACAACTCTGGACGAGTCAGAGCTTGTGGCGAACTGTCGTCAGATTTCGTTACTTCAAGTGGTGTTCGTTAGGGCTTTTCACTTTCTTCATCTTTATTTAACTTTGATATAGACGTGCTTTCAGAGGTAACACTCATCGTCTGACTTTTCAGAAGTTGGTCTTCTACCAGGAGATTCACTTAGAATACGTAGATGATGTACTTTTGTTTGGTGAACACGCTGACAAAATCCAGTCTTCCGACCACATTTAGCAACAATGCAAACATGTTTGGAATGCAGTTCTCTCCCTTCAAATGTAAAATGTAACCTCAGGATTGGCTTGCGTCATTGCCTAAATTTGTGATACGGAGTGAAATAGTTTAACACATCGCACGGTTCACTCATTTTGGGAGTCTCATCAGGACTGATGGCATGGTGTCTGACGAAACCTCGGCATGAATTCAGAACGGAAGTTGGTTTTTGCCAGCTTGCGTCACTTACGGCGTAGGCCAAATATCCGTTTTCTAACCAAAAGACGGATTTACTGCACAACAGTTCATTCCATTCTACTTTATGAATGTGAAACATGACCATTAAGAGTAGAGAATATTTGTAGCTCACTGGTATTCGACCATTGGTGTCTTCGGAGAATCGCTCGTGTATTTTGGGACCACGAAGTAAGCATTGTATGGGTTAGGAATAGAGTATTAGGTAAATATAGTAAATTGATAGATGAGGTAATAAATCTTCATCAACTGAGGTGGTTGTGGCATGTGTTACGTATGCCCAACCACCGCCTACCTCTACAGGCGGTGTTTTTTAGTGTAGAAGTAGCCTGAAAGGTAAATAGCGACCAAACCAAAACATGACACTAGTCCATGGAGTTATTAAGAGTCATCCATTTGCATCTGTGTGTTCTGTAATCTGAACCTTCTTCTCAACTGGCCTTCAAGTGTTCTTCCAACACCGTGCTTTCGATGGACTGAAACTCTTCCTTCTGTCAGACAATTGTTGCAGCCTCGACACCACGTTCACCTACACACTACTTACAAACATCTTTATGAGTAGCGTTTACTGCTTTGTTATCACCTTTAATATGTTGGGATTCGGCCGGCCAGTTTTATTTCCTGTGCTAACGGTGTATAGCGACTTGAAGCGATGTACATTCGTGCCATGTTCTACGTTGTGACTGACTGATTTAATACCAGAATACTGCATGACTTAAAATTTGATAATTCTTCGCATTTTTATTTTTCTCTTACTTAATAGTATCATATTTTTAAATATATTCAGTTTCTCGATTTTAAAAGCTTTGCATACGACTTATTCATTGAGTTTAAGTCCTAAAATTATAATTTTCCTAATTACTAATAATACAATATAAAATTTTTTTACTTCGACTTTTTCTTTTCGCTTATTGAAATTTTTTGGTACAATTAGGTAACTGATCACTGTTTTGTATTGTCTTTTATTGTTTCCCCCGAAATGATTCGAAGTTGTTTTTTTTTGAATGTTTAAGACATTGAATCGCCACTTTTCCAAAACATCTGTTTACATATATTGGTAAGATGTTATTATACAATTATCGTTCCGTTGTAACATTGATTGACTTAAATGGGTGTATGTCTTTTAGAACATTTTTAATTAAGCTTCTTTTATACTAAATTTATAGATTCGTAGTTACTGTCCTAATTTTTTTTTTAAAAATTTCAACGAACGACCTTATAAAAAAAGAGCCTAGATATTTCGCGAAACGGTTTTTTTTCCCTAAAACAATCTATATTTTCATAATTATAACCTAATTATTCATTTATAAGCTATCAGTTATTAAGGTTAAAAAGACGGCTGATGAATTATATATATATATAGTTTTCTTTCTTTCCTTCCATTTTCATCAGTTCGTTTATATCCAAACTCTGGGAAGATTATCTTGATAGAATATCAATCTATGGAAGAAATGTTAAAGACATATCCTCATTTTAAGTAAGCCCAAGGTTTAATAATTGTGTATTATTCTCTCTTTACAGTTCTTTAGAGTTCATATCCTTTAACTCTCAAAATAATTACATGGGTTATTTATGTTTTTGAATATCTGATAAATTTGGAACTATTTTCTGTTGAATATTTTTATTCATTTGGTTTATTAAGGTCAATTGTATAAATTTGTTATTCATTTATATTTAGTTGGTATTATTTTACATAAACCCATACTATTTTATTGTGTATATATGTGTCATATTCTGCTCTCTATATATATGACTGGTTTAATTTTGTTTTTTCTCGTACAAATATCACTTAACAACTAGCAATAAAGAATTCTAGTTAAAGGATCCTAATTAATACAAACGTGTAATGATTTAAGTATTTTGGGAAATGTAAATTAATAAGCATTTTGTTTATCTCTTCGTAATCTTCATTCTTGAATTCAAAGAATTGTTGTATTTGATCTATGTGTCAAGTTGTATTCAGCTTATTCAATATTTCCTTTTAAAAGAAATAAATTTATCAGAATAATGGAAATTTGAGCTAAAATTTTATTCCAACTTGTCAAGATACATTGGCTTATTATGTTTGTGAGCGTCGTCGATTAAATTAACTGAGACATTTGTTTCAGATATTCAGCTGTCATTTCTGAATAACTTTATTTTGCAGAATTCGGAGTAGAGTTACATAAGTTTATTAAACTTCACATAAACACAAGATAACGATTTATGAATGGATTGAATTTTTGTGTTTTCTTAGTAAATAGCCAATTGAATAACAATTCTCTATCACTTATTGACTTGCTTTAGAATGGTTTCTTACATTTGCAATTTTAAGGACATAATCTTTGGTACTAGCGCAGTTGAACATGAAAATAATAATTATAGATGACGTTAAGCGATAGTTGTATTATATCTCGTATCAATTTAATAAATAGATACCATCGTAATTCAAACAAAACATGGAAATTTCACGTTCGTTTTCTATAAAGTTAGGTGAATGTGTTGATAGAGAGTTAAAATAAAGTGTAGTATCTAAGAATATTGTGTTTTTAGTGATTTTATAACTGATATTTGTGTATTGTAAAAATTGTTTTCACATTTTTCGATTTATTGTTGCACTGAACTTTTCTTGTAAATGTAACATAAGGCTGTGCATTTAAATGATCTTTTGTATGACAACTTCACGATGTGGTGGGGCGATTAGTGCAGATGGATTTATTTTCAAGTGTAAAGTTTGTTTTCTTTTCTCCTCCGAAACATTATACTTTCTTGGTTATGATCGTTATTATTGCAAATAAAATTTTCTATTAAACAACCATCATTTTCCTTATAAACACCTATTCAGTGTTATTTTTCTATTTATTTGTCTTGATGTTACTTTTCTTTCCAAACGTTGTCGTATTCTACACTATCCTTCTTTTTCACTGATGCCTTCAATGATATTTGAATTTTAAAGTGAACCACCGACAAAACTTAACGTTTTGTTTATTAGTCCTCATTATTAAAATATATAACTGTCCAGTGAAACATTCATGTTAAATCCTGAAATGTTTATATGGATCTTTTTAGATCTTAATAGAACAAGCTTTTCAGTTTCTGACCTGGGTAAAATAAAATTCACATCATTTTACATGTATATAATTGCAATTTCTCGAAAAACAGCATAACATCTCAAGTTGGCTGAAGTTCATACTTTAAAAGCTTAAGCACATTTATAGTATATGAATTTACTTTGACGCTAATTCTAACTGGAAATAATTTTAATACATACCACTGAAAAGTAGTATTAAATTAAATCAATTGTTTAGGAAACTTCAAATTTTTCAGTTTAATAATAATAATAACAGTCAATATCTCCGTGTGTTATATATAGCTAACGTCTTTTATATGCTTTGAGTATATCTTATTTCCAGTTCACAGTTTTTGTTAGATTGTTTGTCAAATTGATATTACTTTCTAATCTGTTCCTTTATTATTATTATTGTTATTATTATTATTATTATTATAGACCACAAGATAATGTAAACAGATTATCTGGATTACTGGATCAACTTTTCAAGTAGGTGAACTACTTTGATTATTGGCTTTTGATTGTCCTAGTTTTTTATTATTTGAAGTGTATTTATGATTTTCAAGTGTATGATATACCTTTTCTGTTCATTCAACTGTTTGGGTTGTGGATTATATATATATATATATATATATATATATATATATATGTTTTCGGGTTTCTTTTTCACCTGACTGTGAATTCACAGGAAACGAAATAATCGCATAAATTCAGTTAGGTTACATCTACTGAAATGCTTGTTCGTTGGATTTTTACGGTTCACTCAAATTCGAATAATGAAAAAGCAAGGTTTCGAAATGTTTATTTACTTTCACAGTGACTCCTAATTTTTTAATTCTACATTCTCTAGTGTGCCGGGTTTTACAGTGCTCTATCATTGTTCACCTGACTGACTCTTGCTTTGTTAATTTTTATCAACCCAATAACTCACAAAATCAACTGCGTACAAACCTTATTGAAGAGGGCGTGGACACACTGCAACACACTTGCAGCGCGGAAGTATGAAGACAAATATCTAAACACTATCTTACAAAAGAACGTCTAACCCATCAACTTCATGAGAAAAATATCAGACCAACGCATCAGCAGAAACGAAACCAAGACATTAGAAATTACAGCAAAATTACTGAAGCCTTTTGGAATAGGTGTAGCACACAAACCAACCACTGTTGTCAACAAACTTGTAAGATCCAAACCTAGTTTCCAACTAGGTTTGATTTGTTGAATAACTGACAAGTAAAATTAAAAACGCGCACCCCCAATCGAAATCAGAACAAGGTGTTTTGGGGGTAATAACGGTTCTAAATTTCATCATATATACAAATGTACAAATTCACAGTTCTAAACAAATATTGGTCGGCAAGCTGCTCGAAAATTGGTCGCTAATCCGGAATGCCCAACAACTGTGCAAAGAAGTCAATTCCTAAGCTGGTCGGAGAGGATGAAGATAAGTTTAACGACAAATCCCTTGGTACAAAGCAAGCTTTTTCTGATGTCTTTACGCCTCATGGTTCTGATGCACTTAAGGAAGACTATAGTGATAGTGATAGTGAAGTAATGTTAGATAAGGTAGAGAATCTTAGTTTAGATAAAAGGGAAAGACTTGGGCATGCAGGGCCGGGCACAATACCTAAGGTTCCTATGGTTGGGCTAGAGCTACCGAGAGTTGAATTGTGTTATTTTGATGGAAAACCGAAGGAGTATTGTAAGTTTATAAAGCAATCCGATACGTACATATCGGCTAGAGTATCTGAAGATAGTCAACGTTTACTATATTTGCTCCATTATTGCAAGGGTAAGGTGAAGGCAGCCATTGAAGGATGTGTAATGATGGAGGCTACGGCTGGGTATAAGAGAGCTAGAGAAATTTTGAAACGGTTGTTCGGTCAGGCTCATGTAATAGCAAGAGAAACGTTGGAAGATTTATTCAATGAGGTAAAGCACGGTTGTCATGATGCAGAACAACTCTCAAGCTTAGCCATAAGAATGGAGAATTGTAGCATGATTTTAGAGCAAATGAATTACACTGCCGACTTAAATTCGTTGGTTACATTAGAGAGAGTAGTGAGATTTCTGCCTCAACCTATGCAAAGGCAATGGGCCGAACTGGTAGATAGAATGACGGAAGATGACAGAGAGCCAACATTCGCCGAACTCACCCAGGTTGTGGCAGCTAAAGCGAGAGTCGCTTCGAGTAGGTTTGGACGGTTGGCTGAACGTCCAAAAGGGGGAGTTATCACGAAGTCATGTTACCATTCGGTAGTGAGACTGAGGAATGCACCGATCGCAAGTGTTTGGTGCAGTATGGGTTCAGGGGATCGTGCAGTTTACGAGTGTACACAGTTCTTGGCTCTCACGACAGAAGAACGTTGGTCGCACGTCAAACGTAAGAGTATCTGTTTTGTATGTCTTAAACAAGGGCATAAGGCTATTGAATGCAAAGTGACGAGACGTTGCGCCGTTGATGGATGTCCGAAGAGACATCACTCCTTGTTGCATAATAATTCGGCAGAGAATATATCAGAGGATAAACTGGCTACGGTAAACTGTTGTGGACAAGATAGGCCAGTGGACAGTCATGTGTGTCTGGAAATGATCCCCGTGCGGTTGAGATCGGGGAACGCTGAAGTTGTAGGGTACGCACTTTTGGATAATGGTTCTGACGTAACATTGATCAGGTCAGAATGTTTGAAGTTGCTGGGGCTAAATGAGGAACAGTCGTCAGTGGTAGTACAAACTGTGAGCGGTAATAAGACAACAAGGGTTACAAAGACACCTTTTGAAGTGTACTCTTTAGACCAATCTGAGCACGTTAAGATTGAAGGAGCCCTGGTAGTGTCGCAAATACCAGGGCATAAGCCGACGAAATCAGTTATGAACAGCCTAGTCAAGTGGCCGCATATGAGTGATGTGCCCTTAGAGGTTATAGATTCTGGCGAAGTTGTATTGTTGATTGGTTGTGATGTTCCGGAAGCCCATTGGGTACTCGATCAACGGTTGGGTGGAAGAGAAAATCCGTACGCAGTGGAAACGTTGCTCGGGTGGACCGTATTTGGACCTGCATCATTTTCGGGCTTAAAGAAAAGAGTTAGTAATTGTATATGATTTTACAACCTCAAGTGGTATCCGTCAAGGCTGTCCACTATCCCCATTTTTGTTTAACTTCATTATAGACCTGTTGCTGGAAATAACACTCTCGTCGACTGAATTTTCAGGAATTGATCTTCTACCAGGGAGTCCACTAATCGACTTAGAATACGCAGATGACATAGTCCTGTTTGGTGAAGACACTGACAAAATGCAGTCTTCTGTTAGAACTGAGTATTAATGCCAGGATGTTTGGGATGCGTTTCTTCCCATCTAAATGTAAATTGTTAATCCAGGACTGGCCTGCGTCAACACCTGAACTAAGGATAGGGAGCGAAGTAGTTGAACGCGTCGACAACTTCACTTATCTTGGAAGTCTGATCAGTCCTAATGGGTTGGTGTCTGACGAAATCTCAGCACGGATTCAAAAAGCTCGTTTGGCTTTTGCCAACTTACATCACCTATGGCGAAGACGAGATATCCGTCTATCAATTAACGGACGAGTATACTACGCAGCAGTTCGCTCTGTTCTACTTTACGGTTGTGAAACATGACCATTAAGAGTAGAAGACACTCGTAGGTTACTAGTATTTGACCACAGATGCCTTAGAGATATTGCTCGCATCTGCTGGGATCATCGGGTAAGTATTAGTGAGATTAGACACAAGGTATTAGGCAATGATGGTAAATCAGTTGATGAAGTCATGAATCCTTATCGACTGAGATGGTTAGGCCACGTGTTACGTATGCCTGAACACCGATTACAACGACGCGCAATGTTCACTAGTGTAGGGGATGGTTGGAAGAGAGTTAGGGGCGGCCAAACCAAAACATGGCATCAGTGCTTGAAGTCACTAACTTCTAGTCTGAGCCATGTTGGCAGATGCAGACTACCTGGTTGGGGTCCACGTGACTATCGTAATAAATGGTTGGAGACTGTGGGTGACATGGCTCAGAATCGATCACAATGGCGTAGGTGTATACACTCTTTATCTTCCCTTAAACCTTGGGATTAAAATTGCTTCATAAATTTTTTCCTTCCTATACTATATCCTTATATACAACCTTTCTTTATATACTACCACCACTAAATTAATTACTTTTATGAATCCGGTGTTGATCTTGTTGTGCTAACGAGGTATGGCAACTTGGACCGATGAATATATGTGCCTGGTCCTACGTTGTCGCTGACTAGTAATTGTATGAGTAAACTGCAGACATTAGAAGACCAATTCCGTAAGCTCTATGATGTAGAGTTCGCCGATGTATATTCAAGCGATAAATCGCTGTCAGTAGAGGACCAAGCAGCAATAGAGATAGTAGAAAGGGGTACTTTCTTCGACGGTAGTCACTTCGTAGTTCCGATACCATGGAAAATGAATCCAAACATAAAGACGAGAAACTATGAAGTAGCGGTCAGTAGGTTACTTAGTTTGAAGCGTAGGTTGTTGAAGGATAGCGACCTACACTTCAGATATGCCAGAAGTATTGAAAGTAATTTTGCTAAAGGTTATGCACGAAAGGTCCCTGAAATACAGTTGAGGTCAGATTATCTCCCTCGTTGATATTTACCTCACCACGCGGTGTTTAGAACTGTAAATTTGTACATTTGTATATATGATGAAATTTAGAACCGTTATTACCCCCAAAACACCTTGTTCTGATTTCGATTGGGGGTGCGCGTCTCTAATTTTACTCTCTTAACTCCCCCCTCTTGGACGTTCAGCCAACCGTCCAAACCTACTCGAAGCGACTCTCGCTTTAGCTGCCACAACCTGGGTGAGTTCGGCGAATGTTGGCTCTCTGTCATCTTCCGTCAATCTATCTACCAGTTCGGCCCATTGCCTTTGCATAGGTTGAGGCAGAAATCTCACTACTCTCTCTAATGTAACCAACGAATTTAAGTCGGCAGTGTAATTCATTTGCTCTAAAATCATGCTACAATTCTCCATTCTTATGGCTAAGCTTGAGAGTTGTTCTGCATCATGACAACCGTGCTTTACCTCATTGAATAAATCTTCCAACGTTTCTCTTGCTATTACATGAGCCTGACCGAACAACCGTTTCAAAATTTCTCTAGCTCTCTTATACCCAGCCGTAGCCTCCATCATTACACATCCTTCAATGGCTGCCTTCACCTTACCCTTGCAATAATGGAGCAAATATAGTAAACGTTGACTATCTTCAGATACTCTAGCCGATATGTACGTATCGGATTGCTTTATAAACTTACAATACTCCTTCGGTTTTCCATCAAAATAACACAATTCAACTCTCGGTAGCTCTAGCCCAACCATAGGAACCTTAGGTATTGTGCCCGGCCCTGCATGCCCAAGTCTTTCCCTTTTATCTAAACTAAGATTCTCTACCTTATCTAACATTACTTCACTATCACTATCACTATAGTCTTCCTTAAGTGCATCAGAACCATGAGGCGTAAAGACATCAGAAAAAGCTTGCTTTGTACCAAGGGATTTGTCGTTAAACTTATCTTCATCCTCTCCGACCAGCTTAGGAATTGACTTGTAAGTGGTTGACAAAAGAAGGAAAACCGAACGTCATCTACAAAAGTAAACTGTTGCAATTGCGAAAGATACTACATCGGACAAAGTGGACTCTTTCTTCACCTTCGCCTGCAGAACATTAATTAGCGGTCAAACTCCACGACATATCCTTGCTTATATCAATTAATGTGGATAGCTATGGACATACATTTGATTGCGAAAATGTTGAGATATTGGGTAGAGGTAATTCTAAATACATCAGAGAACTTTTAGAAGCTTGGCACTCAGGTCAACCAGCCATCAACAAACACACTGAAATATATCCGATTTATCAACCAATTAGAAAAAAATTTTGAACAGATATTAGGCCAAGAATCAAGTCACTGGGAGATACAATCAAAATGCTGAAGTAAATAATGACAAGTTAAAGGTCAACAATAACTAATCAGGATCGAGATCTACAGAACAAACTGTGAATCATTTGTAGGGAAATTCGAACACTTCACTTCTAAAGTTTGTACTGATGATGCCGTTCAGAAGAACGATGATAACTCCATAATCAAACCATCCACCTCAGAGAACAAAACCATAACAAAGACATGTTAGTGATAATAACAATACAAATAAATAGACAAATTGTTACTGTTCAAATAACGCTGTCCGTTAAATAATTTGGTTGAAGGGCTTAATAAAATTAATCGTAAACAAGCTTAATTATAGGAGAGTTGCTATAAGATATTGAGGATAAAAAAGTCCCACATATACTAGGCAAAATAATAGTCTTTTTCCAGTTAACTCTTCAGTTTAATTGTACACTAATTTAATGTATAATTTATACCATTGATAGTAGAATAAACTATCAATCATAAAATCATATTACTTGACAGTATTTATCACATTTCCAGTTATTTATGAGCATGTATGAATGATGGAATTAATTTGATTAGAAAGACGGATGAATTAGGGCAATTATACTAGATCTTAAGGTTTATCATCTGATCAATAAATTGAAACGAATTATTTTCTAAAAAGAAATAATAAACAAATCATTTATTGAATATACCTTTCAAATGTTATTATTATCCTATTCATCTTCATTATTGAATTACTTCTTTTCAGAAAGAGATAATAGTGTTTTTTTTATTTTATTTTATTTAAACACATAAATATTGGTACAAAGAGGCACCAGATATATATGCACCGTACAAATCTCATTTGATTTGTGTGAGGGCTGTGATACTGCCCAGGTGCCCAGACTGAAGCAGGTGGTTTTCTTAGGGGGTCACACCCAGAACCTTTGACCTAAAAATCTGATCCACACGGCAGTGGAGCATCGTGAGGAGATGCATTCCCATGGTAGCCGGTGACCAACGATTGATTCATACACCATTTGTTCCCTCAGGATACTGGAGTCAGCCCATATGCACCATTGGTTTGGAATCAGGGTTTTCCAACTCCCCTAGGTGGACTTTCCGTGTCCAGCAACCCGGTTAAAGAGCCGGACATTCGATTTTCGTTCTCTCAATTTCGTAAACAACAGTAATGCCACGAGAAGGCAGTGAGTAGGACTTCCGTGGCAGAGGCTATATACGCGTGGCCATGTGAGAGTATTTCGACCGTACCAGGGCATTTGGGAGCGATAATAGTGTATACCAATTAGATAAGTTTTCTCAGTAGAGCTTATGAAGTTTCTCACGTATTTCTTCTTCAATATTGTTAACAAATATCTCTAAATACTTAAAATATATATATCCGTAAATCATTTAACTTTTAAAGATTAAAATTTTCCATTGTTGATCTACTTACATTTTCTCTCTAATCTATATTCGTTAATCATGTAAAACTGTCATTAATATCTTCGTAAGTTTGAGTTCTAAATAATCGAATTATGAGCAGTATCATTCACTTTGATTATAGTTGTTAAAATTCAAACATCATAGAAAAAAATCACGCAAAATTGTTTGTCTTTTTTTCGTTTTTAATAGTATAACATAGTATAAAACGCACCTGCTTATATGAACCAAGTAGTAACTAAATGTGAGATTAAAATTACTTTATACCTTTCTTTCTATGAACTAATTCTTTATCCTTGTATCATATCCTTATATGCAGTCTTTTTTCATTTATTACTACCATTGAAGTAACTGCTTTTATGAATGTGCTGTTCATCTTGTTGTGCTAATGAGGTGTGGCAATTTAGAGCGATGCATATATGTGTCTGGTCCTACGTTGTAGCTGACTAATTGACTGAGGGAATCATTTCACTTGAATCTAATTATGTTAAAGTTGTTTTTTTTTGTGTTAGGCAATTTTTATTTTATTTATAGTATATTTCAGTCCGAGTAGCGGCATCTCACACGAAAAGAAACTAACAAGTTGTGCAGCAGATGAGTGAAAATAATGTCAACTAGAGTGAATAATAAGTTGAACATTAAAGATGTGGTTCACAATAAATTAGTTCACTGAATGAAATGTATGGAATGATACTAAGCTCAAGATTTAAAACAATGTTAAGAATCAATATAACCGTACTACTACGAGGTGTGACACTTTAATTTATTAGATATGTGTGCTTGCTTATATTTTGTTTACCATGCACTAATTGGTTCGTAAGTATGATATAAATATTCAGCATAGAAAATTCTACAGTTCGTGCTGCTTCGGAAAACGCTATCGTATATTGACTAACATCTAAATATACCTTGAAATTACAGTAACAATACTTATTTTTCCCATATTTACTAATCAATAGCTTTCTTTTTACTCGTAGGGAAGTTATTATTCTTATAAGTACTAAGAATTGGTCGCATATTTTAGGCTACCCGAAGTTGCAATTTGCTTTCATGTCCAGTTTAAATATTTGAAATCTTTTTACTTATAGCACCGACTCATTATCCAATAGACTAATGAGTTTAAATCAGCACTGACATGTTCAGCGAATATGATGTTTATATCATTATTAGCCAGGACTTCAGTTATCCTGTTGTTGATATTCAGGACTAGATTTTGTTCAAATTTCATTGGTATGTGTGAATTCTATGAGGATTACCTTCAATACATTCATTTTGTCTCCGTTTATTTAGAGTAGATGAATTGTGAACAGCAGTGGGATTCAACAGACACGCTTTGTCTCATTTAGAACTTGTCATCTAGATGTACCTGCGTCTTAAATAGGACAAAATACTTTCTTAGTAGTGCTTTCTAGTTCTTAACGATACTCTTGCTGTTGTCAAGCTGTGATGAAAACATTTTTTTAAACACTGAAAAAATTGATTATAATATTGATATGATAGAGTACACAGTGTTTAATATTGAATATTTGCGAATTTGTATGTTGAATACATTGAATTTTTTTTAATTCGGTTCACCTGTCAATTATTAGGAAAATTATTTTCCTTTTATTTTGCTTCTTATGAATCGTTTAGCAATAATTATTTTTCCAGGCAAAGTTTTTTGATACACTCACTTTTCTCCATATATGTCAGATAACACTGTGAACACAATGTTTCCTAGACAGCAGGACTATAAACAATGAGTTGGATCGTGATCAGTGTTCTGATATATGAGGATTTCCTGGTAGCCTTTAATTGCAGCAAACTGACTAATCACATTTATTTTAAACCTCTCTGTTTACCAGATCTTATATCATAAGCACTTGTATTGCGATAAAATAAAGACTAATTACAAATGAACATTTCGAAATATTTTAGTAATTTTTTTTTCACGTTAATCCAACAAACTATTTTCTGTTGAAATGTCACATCGTTTAATTATTATCACGAATTGATGTAGAAGTTGAAAATATGGGCCAGTTGTTGATAACACAGTGGTTTAAAGACAGTACTCTCTGCAATGTTCCTATGTTCAGTCCTTGGTGGAGGATGGGTTGTGAATACACTCTCATGAGTAGTCTCACACTATTATGAGAAAGTCTCTCGATGCTCGTCGGTCTTCGATAGTTGTCTGGCTGAAATTACCTTGTCGTATAAGTTATCTTCCAATTTCAAAGTTTTAAAAACTAGAGTCATCGGGATTTCATAAGTTTATTGACATAAAGTGTTTTTTTTTCTAGATACAAGTGAAGTTATTAAACCTATTTTAACTAATGAATATGCATTATTTGATAATAATTAAAAATTTGAAAGCATTAATTTTTTCACCTTAATTTACATTTTTTATTTTGTAGGGGATAAATTACCCCTTTTCTAAGTTATTTACTCGTTATTCTAATTAACGTGTTTTATTTTGTTGCCAGTTTAGAACCTGGATCCTATTTACTAACACAAACCAAGATTGCATCCGATAATTCGTTTGATATTTACCAATTTGTCAGTGATCAATCATTTGAGTAAGTTTTCGCCGATTGTACATTATTTGTGAAAATGTTGTCATTTAACTAAGATTTCTTTTATTTCTTTTAAAGAAAAACCTATCATGAATAATGTCGGTGTTTGAATAAGTCAGTTCTTTTGGAATCATACTCCTGGAGTATTGTTCAGCACTCGAAGTATCCCAATTGTCTATGGGACTTTCACTGAGTACTAAATTCTAGATTCTTTGTTATCAGTAGATAAAAATGCTGATTATTTTGACTAAATGAAGCCCTAGCAGTCAAAGTTCTTTGTAATCTTGTTATTAATCACATAGAGTCAAATTTGATTGAACATAACTTTGAAGACTAAAAACTCAATTCTTAATATTGACAAACTGTGAAGATCTTGTTTTCAGTAATGGATAGATTTAAACTGGTTTTTTATAAAGGTTGAGGTGTTTTATGTATCTTGATGGATGTCTCATTGCCGTTCATCCACGAAATTTGTATTATTAGGTTTCGTAGAAAAAGGATGGTTCTTGAAATAATGGGATTTTTTAATATACATATGATTTTCATTCTCGCGTTACATCTTCAACTTTGGCTAAGTTGTGATTGTGTTGAGAAATTTTTGGATAACTATACTTTCCGTATTTTGTTATTATTATTGAAAGAACTTTCATGCAGTCACTATAACGATGTTTCAGTGCTCGAAGTAATAAGTAGGCTTTACGACTGACAATGCGCAGGATGATTATACAATGGGCCAATCAAAGTCTCCAAATGAGAAGTCCACGTTGTGCCGATCAAAAACCTTCTAGTTCTAAGGATATATTATCGGCCATGAAATAATTTCATTTTCTAAGGAGTATATATACATAAATAAATGAGTGCTTATTCATTTGATTCTGTTGAACCCAATAAACTTTTTTCGCACCTAATGTTTTCACTCAGTGGTCGGTTCGGAGTTTGGGTATTGGACGTTTTGTGTATCAGCACCAACCGTGGACACCGCATGTTGTCTTAACAGATACAATCAGTCTTACAAAACTGAGTGATTGAAAATTATGATGATTTTTGTCTCGTCTTCAAGTTCAAGCCAATATATAATTGTTAATTAATTGTAAAAATAAAAAAACTAACTTAAGTGTTTATAAAAGCCGTCACCTAATTATGTTGTGGTTTCTGTTTGTTTATCTCAAAATGATAAAAATTGTGTTTTTCAAGGTCTTTAATTTCTCATTATCAGAAACATTCTTCCATTTGTATTGTCTGAAATAACCTTGTTACACTTCGAATATTATTAACCTCATAAATGTTTAGTTGCACTTAATTAACTTGCTTAATACGCGCGCTTACTGGGCTTTCTAAGTAACGTATGTTAGATGTTTAAACAGCCTTGTTTAATAAATCCTTCCAAAAATTATCTAACGTGACCATTGAATAATTGGATTTTAGGTAATGTTTGTTTTTAATGTTTCGCCTACAAATGCCCTGGTACGGCTGAGGATGGGGAGACTCCTCTCTCCCTCTCGAAATACTCTCACATGACCACACTTATACAGCCACTCCCACGGAAGTCCTACTCACTGCCTTCTCGTGGCATTACTGTTGTTTACGAAATTGAGAGGATGAAAATCGAATGTCCGGCTCTTTAACCGGGTTGCTGGACACAGAGGGTCCACCTAGGGGAGTTGGAAAACCCTGATTCCAAACCAATGGTGCATATGGGCTGACTCCAGTATCCTGAGGGAACAAATGGTGTATGAATCAATCGTTGGTCACCGGCTACCATGGGAATGCATCTCCTCACGATGCTCCACTGCCGTGTGGATCAGATTTTTAGGTCAAAGGTTCTGGGTGTGACCCCCTAAGAAAACCACCTGCTTCAGTCTGGGCACCTGGGCAGTATCACAGCCCTCACACAAATCAAATGAGATTTGTACGGTGCATATATATCTGGTGCCTCTTTGTACCAATATTTATGTGTTCAAATAAATAAATAATTCTTTTGAAGTCAGCTTCATGGTATTTTTCTTCAAGACTTGTTTCTTAAACATATTTAGTCAAGTACATGAACTTTGCCATTTTAACGTATTAATCATCTTGTATTTCAATAGCAGAAAAATATATAATGTATATAATGTGTAAATTATATTCTCACTAATTGTAACTTTGAAATATCATTAATTGTTTGTTTTTGACTAATTTTTTTTATCTAGTAAAGATGTTCATCAAATTAATTTAAATCAAATTTCCAGTCACTTTTCAACATCTTCAGAAAGATTACTAAATTTATTATCACTTGATGATGATAAATTCAATGGAACCACTATTCCAGAAGAAATAGCTAGTACACTTTATTTAGTACGTCGTTTAAGATTGGATTTGGATATTCCTGCTGGTTTTGAAATAATCCACAATTCACAAAATGGTAAATCTGAGAGAAATTTAAAATTGCCTGGATTAAATCGTATAGATTGTATGGAAAACTGTAGTAAACAGATTAGTAGTAGCAGTGAATTAGTAAAAGAAAAGACATCTAACAAAATCAGTAAAACTCGTGTTATGAAAGTAATAACATCGAAGAAAAAGAAGACGACGACATCAATGGAGAAAAATAGTAATAAAGGAAGACAACCACCTACGGGTAGTAAAAATACAAATGATAAACATCGTCGTGAAAGACAAAGAACTAATTAGTTGATTTGTTTATAAATTATTTATTTATGGTCTGGTGTATTTGTATATATATCTATGTATTTTAAATTATGTACGTTTCTGATTTCAAGTAAAAAGTAATGAAAAAAGATTCAATTTTAAATTGTTCATTTTTATTTCTTATAATAAGTTTATACTGTGAAAGAAAAATGGCTTATGTCATTCAGTGATAGGAAGTAGTAGTTTTTTTATTCAAGATGCCACACCGGTGAGGCTATAATTCATGATTGACCTTTGAACAACGCTAAAATGACCTCGAAAATGCCCACTTGCTTACTAGGATTAAATGAGGGTTATAAATTAGTGCGATGAATTAGGATTAGGATTTACAGTTGAACGCTAGAGTAAGAATATTAGATTCAATGTTTTTATCACGAACTGACATCAGCTGTGATGCTAAAATGAAATAAATCTATAACTGATTTTCAAACAAATTGCCTAGTGTTGATAGAATACTCAAAATATTTTATATCATAGGAATTTTCATGAAAGACATTTCTTTCTCTTTTTTCAGGAAGAAACATTTCAGTATTTAGTTGAATGATACGTTGATGTGTATGTCTACACATTTTTTCACCACATAAAACAGTTTATGGACAAAATTTTTCAGAGGATCTTTGATAAAAAAAAAGTCTTTTTAATCACGTGATATAAAACAGCTTATTAATATATTGAAAATGCAAATAAAACTGTCGCTACAAATTCAAAGTGATCTGTTATTTTACAAAATAATAAGTGGTTTTAGTGTTTACAAAAAAAAATAGTGAATACAATATGTTCCTTTCCGTTTATCAAATAATGAAAATAATCCCCACAACATCTTTGATTATAAAGCTATGTCATCCTATATATTTATCAAACTATCTTGGGATATATGAAGTCAATTCACAGCAAAAAGATGTAGATAGGATCCTTTAAAAGATAATCATGCCATTGAGTAATTATAGATAAACTATAGTTTGAAGATTATTCCCTGATCTTATCGTACATACTCGTTTATTAATTACAGTAAGCATATCATTACTGAGAAGAAAAGTATAGGTCATATTCAATTCTCTTGTTATACTGTGAATAACTAGTAACAATTCGAATTGAAAGTCATGAATTCTACTGTGTCGTTAATTTTCGGATTATTATGTTATGAAATTTCTGGAAACATTCATCAAAATATCATAAAAATCATTTAACAATAAATAAGTATGAATAGAAATGTTCGAGCAAACCTTTTTTTTTAAAAAAAAGAAGATAAGTCTGATAATTCCATACTGGACTAATCTTTAAATTTATCGATTAGCGAATCCAGATATATTCCATGTTGTACATGTTTTGTTTAAACTAATGATTCGATTCTGTAACTTTGAAGGTGATGTTAGTCAGTAATAAAAAATTAGATTAAATTTAAATGGATATAAGAAACAACACTAGTCATTATTCATAAATCGAAGCATATATCGTTTTTAAACATTATCTTCAAGAAATTATGTCTGCAACAACTCAGTTGTTTCGTCTTGGAACTATAAAATAACTAATTCATGGAAGGACAGATCTATGAATAAACTATGGACAGTATTTTCTTAATAACATTATTTCATGTTTTTGTTTTCTGGAATCCGTCCATCAGTTAACTGGAATCTAAATTTTAAAAAAATTGTCTTCATGAAATCTTTAATGTACATCACTGTATTAGAATAACTTACCTATAAGTGAATATTCTTGAGTGTCTAGTAAATACTTATGTGAAATAGAGTTGATCAAATCTAATGTGAAATTAGTATTCATTGACAATCCTATTTAGTAATCATGTAATATTATATATTGATTAATTTTAGAAAATATGAGGCAGTTGATATCAATTCTTCAGTTAAATAACATAAAAGTTGTTATAATATATAAAATATTTAGATTCAATGTTTAATATAAAGTTGATAATGTACATTGAAAATAAATTTTAGCTGAATGGATAACGCGATGGTGTTTGAAGCGAAAGGTACTGGGTTCGAGTACCAGAGTGAACATCAACTCTGAGAAGCAGGTGCATCCAGCTGACAAGTCCCTAATAGGACGAAACGTGCATCTTGGATTCCACTACTAGCCACTATCCATCTTTGCTTACAATGCTTGTGAAATAAGGCTATATCGAAGCAGTATGCACATATGCCAATTAGAGACTGACCAGTTGCAGTCCAAAAGCATCAATGGGAAGATTCAAACAAACAATATTAAGCAAATGAGATAATTGATTTCTTTTCCTACTTCTCATTAGATATCATTACCAAGTTTTGATTTGATAACTTTGAATAAATTGAACGTTATGTATATTATTATAAATAAACTCATACATTTGTAATATCCCAATGAGTAGGACGATTAGATTTTCTGATGTTTCGTCACTCAGTGTAAGTCATTTCTTCAGATAATAAATAAAAGTTCATCTTCATCTTTTATAAATAAAAAAAAAACTATTTTTAAATTTATTAAATAACACTTTAGAATTATCACTAAAATAAAATTGTTTATTCGTAATTAATAAACAAGGTGTACAATATTTTATTAAATTTATAAAGATACACTAAATACAAACTTAATGGTATAGTATTATAACATTTAAATGGATATATACTTTACGATTGACTTATCACTTAACATTTTCTAAGTAGTTAATTCAAACAAGAAAAAAATGTTTAAGTAAACAAATGAAATGATTCAAAAGTAAACACTTTAGAAGAGTTTTGTATCTAATCATGTGAAAATAAATAAAAACAAACATTTTTTTTTAGTAAATTTATTAAGTAATATCGTTAGATTACTTAAATACAAAAATAAGTAAACATTTAAGTCAAATAATAAGTTGAAAGAATGAGTCAATTGAAGTTAGACCATCAAGGAATACCTGGAAGCATTCGACGGCTTTCAATTATGAAAATACTGAAATCTCTACAAAAACCCCTTCTGATAAAAATAATGAGTTAACATATCATTTAAATTTAATAAAATTCACTTTAGAAAAAAAGGGAGATAGTATCAAAACACTATAATATTAATTTCACTTAGTATTGTTTGTTTGAATATTCACATTGATGTTTTAGGACTGGAACTGGTCAGTCTCTAATTGGCATATGTGCATACTGTGCGTAATGCCTCGATATAGCCTCAATTCACAAGCATGGTAAGCAAAGATGGATAGTGGCTAGTAGTGGAATCCAGGACGCGCGTTTCATCCTATTAGGGACTTGTCAGCTGGATATACCTGCATCTCAGATTTGATGTTCACTCTGGTACTTGAACCCAGTACCTTTCGTTACAAACACCATCGCGTTATCCACTCGGCCACTGAGTCCTGATAGCCACTTGCTTGTGTAATGGGGTGAAGTTTAAATTCACTTAGTATTGTTTGTTTGAATCTTCCCATTGATTAATCCCTGAATTATTTTATTATTCCTGTATATAAGTTTTGTACTGAATAATGAAACATTTTTATTTAGTAATTTCTAGTTTATATTAATCTTATAATGTTTTCAGTTCATAATAATAAGCAATAAGTTAATCTATTAAATTTCTAAGATAATCTCATATTTCAAAACATCCTCATTCAAGATAACCTGACGAACTGATAAGGTAGAAAACAAAACAAGGAGAAAAAATGCTCAAAAAAAAAGAATAAAAGAAATAATGAAAACCGAATCTAACTAATCATTATCATGATATACACAATAATTACTCTAATCTTCCAATAGTCGAATAATAATAATAATAGAATAGTAAGTCAACAAAGAAAGAAAACAATTAAATTTTGATAAGATACATTTAATTTATTTAATGTATTTCTAATCCAGGTGGATTTTATCATTAATATTATTACATAGAAAACAATTTTTACACAGTTATTTGTTTATTAATATCAGAAGGAGTTTTGTGTTCTAGGTTCCATGTTACTAGTGACCAACTGACTGACTTATTCATCTTTTACGGAGCTAGTTACCTAAATCATTCATCAAAACGCATCTGAAGATTTAAAGACAACATCTTCCAGTCTAGCTTAGTAAAGGATAACGTAGTCTTATCAGATTATATATATATATACATATATATTTCAGTATGTATTTGACTATAGCCACGTAGCTTTGGTCCCATCATTCGATATTGTTTTTGAATCAAGTTTAATTTAGTGAAGTGATGTGTTTGTGGATATTTCCGTCTTCAGTTTTGATGATTTCACTAATATTGTTTTATTTAAAATCTTTTGGTTGTACCACACTGTCTAAACTTATTTCAAAACTAGGTTAGTGTTGTTTTTTTTGTTCCCTTAAGCAAATCAGTTTTATAATTCAAGTTAGTTAATATTTTCCTTTTTGTTAAAATTTCATTGTGTAACTATTCTTCATGTTACTGCATTTTTTGTGTATGCTCATCTGCTATCTTTATGAATTCGTTATCTGAATAAGTGATTCTCTTCCGAAAATTTGTATTTTTAACACATGACAGCTTCTTAATTATTTTGATATAACTTCTAAAAGAATGTCGTATACGTGCTGATTAATAGTTAAATCAAACAGATACTTCAGGAGTTAATTAGATGGTATTCTGTATGAATAGATCTTATTCAGAGACTATTTCAACAGTTTGTTATTTAGTCTTCAAAAATATGTTTAAATGAGTTAAAAATGATTCTTTGATTGTATGTAAATTAATTATACAGATATGGCATTTTTGAATTTTAAAACATTATGTACCATCTTATTAACTTTCTTTGTGGAGATGAATTTCACCGTTTTTTTTAGGATTTAATACGTCTCACTTGCAATGTATACTGCTAAAATAGATGAGTGTCTTGGGAGATTATCTAACTCACATTCAGGCTAAAACTATCAGGATTGATCCAGATATTGTTATTTTGGGACTAGTGATATTGTCCGGTTTTCTAAACCAAAGTTGGTGAGGTAGAATTCGAACATGCAATTTTGTAGTGAGGATTTTGTTGAAATCACAACCGAATATAACTAATAATTATCATGATATACACAATAATTACTCTAATCTTCCAATAGTCAAATAATAATAATAATAGAATAGTAAGTCAACAAAGAAAGAAAACAATTAAATTTTGATAAGATACATTTAATTTATTTAATGTATTTCTAATCCAGGTGGATTTTATCATTAATATTATTACATAGAAAACAATTTTTACACAGTTATTTGTTTATTATTATCAGAAGGGGTTTTATGGATATTTATAGTAATTTTTAATAGTTGAGATCATGTATCCATTGAAGCTAGATCATCATGGAAAACCTGGAAGCACTGGACGGTTGTTTTGTTCTATTGTGGGACTCCTCGGTAGTGCGCTTCCATGATCCCGCCTCGCGAGATTTGAAACAAGGATCTATCAGTTTCACGCGCGAGCGATTAACCTCTAGACGACTGAGCCGGCATCCAGTACTTCCAGGTTTTTTATGGTGTTTTATGGTGGTCTAGCTTCAATTGATTCAAGATCTGAACTATTAAAATTATCTGTTTATATTTATACAAATATTCAATAAATGTTTATATTAAATTCATCATAAGAATTACATTAATGAAGGAAATCAAGTAGACTATTGCAAAAGACACATAGAAATGAGACATCATGTATGTGACAATTGTATTGTTTTTTTTTCTCTAAAATACTATTGATTAAATAGGGAGAAAGTATTTCAATGATGAAGAACCAATATGAATTGTCTTATTTCTAGGTTCACCAACAAATCCTTCATATCTTATGGTCAACATACTAAATCATATACTATATGTTTCTCAATTTCAGTGATCACATGCATAATTTGTCTAATAGTTATGACAATTAACGTCATAAAAATATAATTTTGCAAAAGTTAGCTGACATCAACCTCATTTCCAAAATATTCTTTTATTCTGGCTAAATATTTATTTCTTTTCTGTTTCGATTATTCAAAAGTTCATGAGTCTCCAGAAGTTAAGTTATTCTACTGCTTTTTTCCATGATCTCATTCGTGCACTTTTGTTCTAGCTTGTTTTCACACTTGTGGAATCAAGATTAAATACCTTTTTAGTTTCTATCAAACTATAAGGAATTTTGAGGTTCCTTTTGTACATAACTTTCTGATTACCAACTGTGTTTTTTTAGAATCGTGTGCATAAATGATTTTCTTGATTTCTGCTCGTCAGCGGTCAGTTGGATAGTAAAATACAGTTGGGAGCTGTAAGAAAACGTTCCCGTTCAATATTTATAAAACCAGGCAGTATATCAAGGGTCGTTTATAATTAGCCACCTTGATAGTTTAGTTTACGTGTTTATTTCACAGGCGTTCACTCAATCATTCATCATATTGTATAAACGTTTCAGTCTTAGCAACACATCGATAAGAATTGATATGGACAGAGTAAAAATAAGCCAAAACAAACAACAGAAACTATTTTCGGGGACGTTATTCCATTTGATTCAAAGCTTGTAAAACACTAACATTTATTTTTGTCCCTCGTTTATTGTATAAGACATAAGCTTTCGTTTGATGTCTGATTTACTGCCATATCCTTTTCTGTTCCGAAGTTATTGTAATTTAAACATAATCTTTGGTACCCTACGTTCTTACCTTAATGCCCAGTTTTGGACACAATTGTATTTTTCTGATTGTTTGTACTTTGTGGTCGTGTTAGTCATCTATATTATTCATATATCTTTTTGCACTAGTCGGAATCACAACCAAATCTGGATTGGAAATAAATTGAGTGGTGCTCCACATTACTCGTCTTCTCTTTCTCTCGTGCTTGTCAACCAACCAGGTTATAGAATAGTTTTCGTCTTTCTACCCAAGGCAGTTAGTCTCAGTTCGAACATACTCATTCTAGCCACAAGGTTAAACTAGTTAGCCTATCGTTCGAGGACGTATTCTAGATCGATATAAGTTATCTTCTGTATGTTGTTAGGTAGACTGATGAAGTATGTAACAGAAATGCATCATAAAAATGTTATTTCAAAGTATCATAACCATTTGTCTGGTATCCTGATAATTTTTTTGAGGTTTGGTGCCTAAGAATTTACACAGTTTATCGATCATGTGCTGAACATTGCATCACAGTTTATTGATCCATTGGCAACAGTGTCTTTTTGATTAAACTGTTACAAAATGAGGCTGGAATTCGAAAAAAGACTAACTTACAAATGCAGCAAAGAAACTTATATTTGGAGCTATTATATAAAAAAAAACTGCTATTTGCTTTCAATATATACATATGTTAAAAATAAACATCTGCGACATGAGATCATTACGGAGTTTGTTTAATTTTAGATCTATGAAGATAAAACAAAATGATGTTCTTTGTGTGCAACTTTTGAATAGTTGTTTTTTTCAAAATTACTGGACAATGTTTAGTTTGTATAAAGAATATTTTTGTTCATTCTATCCAATATTCTATCTTTTTTTCTAATTCCCCATTCATAGTTGTTATGTCTCTTTTATTCAAACTAGTTATTATGAAAATACATATACTCAAGGGATACATTGAAATGGAATCGTAATATTGACTTAAACATGTGAAATAGTTTCGATACATGCAATTCTATAATATTTTTTTTTTTAATATGGGAACACAATGAAAAAAATGTATACATTGTGTTATTTGTTATTTCCTAGTAAAGTTTAAACTGAATGAAGTTGATAAAACTGAATGTATTGTGAAAATGATCTGATTGAAAGTTCTTCATGTTGATCGACAGTTTTAATTTTTTTGTTACAGAAATTAAAGTACCTGTCTTGGGAAAGTATAAATTTAGAAGTCATGAGCAGCTGGTTTTAATTAGGTGTAACATAAATAATTTAAAATTATTATTTGCATAGTTGAAATCATGAGTCAATTGAAGCTAGACAACCATGGAAAACCTGGAAGCACTGGATGGCCGTTTAGTTCTATTGAGGGACTCCTCAGCAGTGCGCATCTACGATCCCGCACTCGCGAGATTCGAACTTAGGACCTCGCGCCAGAGCACTTAACCTCTAGACCACTGAGCCGGCATCCAACAGTGTTAATGTCTCACTTCAACCAATCCACGAAGTTTGAGCAACCGTTCACCAATTGCCTTCAGTGAGTTGTTATCTCACAACAGATGTGGTGGAACTCCACTGGTCACTGCTTCCCACTAGAACTTCAGGACATGTCTTATGATTTCAACTATGCAAATACTGAAATCTCCACAAAACCCCTTCTGATTAAACTTATTAGTAGAACGAGAGGACTTTATTAACCTTACTTTCCATTTCTGACTTTAATGGAAAACATTGATTAGATGGTTTCTTGACTTTTTGTTATATCCTAGCAAAGATTAAATTATGGGTAAATTCTGACAGCTATTAATAGATTAATACTATACATATATTCTTATTGTATAACTATTGAGTAAATAGATTACATATATTTATATTCCTCTTATTATAAGCTTTATTTTGACCTACAGACTATCACTATACAATTTACTATTCTTAAGCTATACCCAGTTTATTAACTACAGTCTCCCACAATCACAGCCGCTTTTTGTCTTGATCTTGTACAATTGTTATTTTCTTTATTCATGATATCATGTGGTCTGGCTGGCTTGTATATAAACCGAGTATGTTTGAAATATATGATTCGTACAGAGAAAGCTGATATTGGCGTTCTTGACTCAACAGGTAAGGCTAGGCAGAAAAAACAATAAGGATGATAGGCTGCTCATACCGGTCAATACGTCACTGTTATGGCATAGTGTTAATATGGTATAAGTCGTGTTCTGATTGGCTACCTTATCACATGATATATTAACCGGCCACAAGTCACAACAATATTACAGTTAAAAATGATGGTCATAGAATTCTTGAAGTTTTTTTCATTTGTGAAGTACTCATATATTGTTCAGTTAACCAGTTAATCGCTTCAAGTAGAAAGAATTTTTCGGTATACGAATTCATACATAATTTCTACGACCGAGATTACAGACTTAATGAACCAGCTGTTCTGTGGTATTTGTTGAATGTCGTTGTTGCACTCATATACACTACTTTATATATTTTGAAGCTTATTTTAAGCTTATTTAAGCTTATTTTTTAAGACTACAAAATACGATTCTTTTTTCTTTAAAACTCAAACCGCTGGTGTCTTTATATAATATAATCAAGCGTACACATACGTTAAGTTGCTTAGTTCATTTAGCACAGACATTGAGTAATGTCGGTTCAAATTTAATGAGTAACATAACTTTCCCTAAATAAAATAATACACTTTGTCGACCAATGTTAGCTAACACAAAACGTAGGTTCAAAGCTTCTTGATGATTTCCCCCTACTCATCTCATATAAGAAGTAATAGTAATGGTTGAGTACGTGGGAGTGTAGCCGAATTGAATGGTGATTTTCAATCATTTTTGAAGGATATTTTTTATTCCAGATAGGAATTATTTAGTTACATTGTTTGTAAGATTGCCACATAACAAATGAGATGACGGTTATGACTATGATTCTATCACTTCACTGATGTTGACTGATTACATAAGTTACTTATCTATGGCGATTAAGTCTTCCAAATGTACTGAAAGTTATTTGAAAATAACTTCAAAAAAGTTCCATTATAGACATATATTTAGTTATATTTCGGGTCATTATAGTAATCTGTAAACAAAAGCGGTAGAGATAAAACTATGAACATTCAAATAAGCACAACACCATTTAGTCAGTGCCTGAGAATGTAAGCGTATAAAAGTTTTAACACAAACGATTTCAGAAAATATTTCAACATAATTGGGTTTTTACTTTACCATTTATTTGGCTAATGACACTGGTTTTGGAGTCTCATTGTGTTATATCAAGTGGGTGAGTGCGTACGTGCCCAGTTTAATATATGAGTGATAAGACCGCCAATGAGAGGAGTGAATTTGTTGATCGTCCAATGATACACAAAAGCCATATGAGCAGTCTTGAGTACTTATCAGTCCTGCTATCTGCCTAACCCAGCTAGTTAAGTCCACAGCACCAATAACAGCCTCTGCTATATAAATCATTATTCCCAAACATACTGAGTTTATATACCAATCAAACTGACTAAATCGTACCATAAAATAGAAAATAACATTTGTACAAGATTAGGTCAAATGTGTCTGTGAATAAGGGGGAACATTAATCAATAGACTGGGGATAACTCAAGAATGGTAAATCGTATAATAATAGTTCATAGGTCAAAATAAAGCTTATAATAAAAGGAACATGAATGTGAATAGTTAAGTTACTTAGCAATTATACAATAGGAAATATACATATCACATTGGTCCATAAATAGTCCTTAGAGTTACCATTCATAATTCTCCACGGGAATTAACACATTGAAACTATAGAAAATCCATCTTCAAATAAGTCATTAATAATTAATTAATTATATATATTATATTATATACTTTGTTTACGCTAACATGATGAGAAATACTAATGAATTATGGTAGAAAATTCATTTTCAAATTATTAGTCAAGATTATAAGTAGTATGAATAGAATATTTTTGTACAAGATTTACTACTCACCCATTATCATCTTATCTTTTTGACATGATTCCCATTTATTAGCGGAACAGTTGAAAGAATCCGAACAGCTAATCTGTGCGCTTACGAAGTATAAAAACGCCCGCATAGTCTCAGATAAAACCACCAACCAAAGACTCACGCTAAAGCGTACCTTAAACGAAAATAACACTGTAGAGGTCATAACAAATCCCATTGCCCCAGCAGCTGAATCCACTGGTGCAGCTAATCTATTTCATGTTAGCCAGTGCACTGATTTACCAATGCAGAGTGCTAGTATGTCTCTCATACCTCTAGTGACCCTAGATAACCAATGTATATTTAATGGAGACACCAGTGCGATTCATTCCAGTGTAATATCTGAAGCCCACAATCAAACACCTAGTTCTAATGTGAAGGCTCCTAAAAACACTGTTAAAACCAAAAAGTCTATACCAGTTAAGAAGAAAGTAAATACAAAACCTTCTATCTAGACCAAATATCAAAAATATTCCAATGGCCTTACCGAACAAAAACATACTTTCCGAAACCATGCTTTACCCTACTCATCGTAAGGGAGGTTATAAGGACACACTTCGTTCAAACGTCGCACGAGACGGCCACTACAACCATCATGTAAGCAGGCCTAATACTAGACAGACGGTAATGAACCAACGTGTCTCATGGTTACCCTCAAATGTTTTAAATATTAAACCTGCAAGATGTAACTCTTCTCATCACTTTCGCAATGGGCAAGATGGAATACTAGGTTACGCACCATCAACGCAACCCCAACTAGCAGGCGTCTATCTTAACAGTCCACCAAGACAATTTCGACAAATTAATCCACATTACCAAAATAATGATTTTTTTCGGCCTCCAGAAATCCCTTGTTCCACTAGCACTACAGTTTGTTCAAGCCATAACCCGTACGATCAGTCAAACACATTAAACCATAGTCCAGGCAAATCTAGAACCCATACCATCGATAAGGATGCTCTCGGTATTTTTACACTCCATACTCCCTTTTTAAACTTATTACTTATTAATGCACTTTCACTTCTGAACAAAATTTCAGCCTTGAGAACCTTAGGTGGTTGAGTTATATATGCTTTGGATACCCTAACAACTAATAAAGTTGAAGACAGTGTCTCGAATAGTTTACCAGAATCAGTCTGGATATCAATCAACACCCTGAATCATAGTCTACTCCTAGGATGTATATACAGAGTTCCTGATATTTCGGATAATGTGAATGATCATATTATTGATGCATTTATACATGCATCTGCTCTAAACTTGAATGCTAATCTTATCACTAGAGATTTCAATTGTCCTGGGATTAACTGGAGTGCCGGTAGTTGTCAGTCAAGCAATGATGAATTTTTATCAATCCTTAACCTTTACTGCTGGTCACAGTGGGTTCGTACCTCAACAAGGGGTGATAATATACTTGATCTAATATTTAGTAAAGATGTCATCTCACTATCTGTAAAAGAATACAACGAATTTGAAAGCAGTGATCATAAGTTATTAGCTTGTGTTCTCCCTATCTATCCCTCTTATAACCGACCAATTCAAAAAACTGCCAATAAAGAGACTAAAGACATGCCGACCGGGACCTCTTGCGTTCAATGATCAAACTCTTAGACTGGGATGAGTTATTCTGATGTAATAGTCTCACAGATGCCATCAACATATTCTATTTGATTGTTAACTCTTGTCTAGATTTCTGTGCACCAATTAAAACGTACAGGATTAGCAAACCTTACGAATTATATAAACCAGCTAAATATCGTAATAAATTAAGACACCTACAGAAACGTTATTTTTAATCAAACGACTTCACAGCAGTTGCACAAATAACTATAACTTTTAGCCAAATGAGAGAGAAACATAGGTTAAAAGCCATTAATGAGGAGCTATTAGCACTTAATACTAGTTCAAAAGTACAAAACGTAATTCTCCTTTTAAATAAACGTGCTAAATCAACTCAAAATGTTGATATATCATGCATCCTGCATAATAACATTTTTTATATATGACCCTAAAACTATAGAGCTTTTCAGTGGTATTTTTGCGAATGGCAAATAATTCATAAATGGCTCTGTTTCAAGAGCTATATGAGTGACTAGTAAATCAATAAAATCTATCTCCTTCACAATCTTGAAAACTAGTAAGGTTATAAATGCCCTTAAGGTTTCGAGAAATCACGGAGCAGACGGGATTTCATCATTTCTCTACAAGTATGGTGGTCCACATATTCCACTTCTTCTCCTAAAGCTGTTTACTCTCTCTATGGAATCAGGCTCTTACTCTGACCGTTGGAAAACCGCGTACATCATACCATGTTACAAATCTGAAGATAAGACTGACATGAACAAATATCAGCCGATAAATATTACTCCAGTTATCTCTAGGATTATGGAAAAAATTATTAATGACAAACTATCCAACTATTTATTGACTGAAAAATTTATCAATGATACGCAACCTATGAATTACTTTACCTGTAAATTTTCTAGACTCTGGAATAATCTACCACAAACTATCCGTACGATAAAATCTCTCCCATTATTTGTTCGCTGCATTGATGCATACTGCTACTCTGAATATGCATTAAATGTTCTATAGCCTGTAAGTGTATCTTACTCCACAAGTAAGATCATAGGAACTCTAAATGTTTAGCCATTTTTTAATAGTGAATTCCCTAAGTAAAACCACTTACCTGCTGTCACTTTACGTGAATACTGTTCCCAGCAACCTTAACTTAATTGAATAATATCTAACGTGAACAGTGGTAAACGTGACCGACATATTTTGATCATCATTGTTTTGTTGTTCCGTGATCTCTGTTTTCATTTTACTTTCTCTAGTTGTAGATAATTATCAATAATTCGTTCTGGCACAGGAAATGGCCATAAATAACACCGTTCATAAACCAACAGGGTATCCACTTAAGAAAAAAAATTAAAAGTTCCCTGCTGATGCATTGGATTGCTGTAATACGTGTCATAAATGTACTAACTAAATAATTACTGAACTAGCAAACTTAAAACAATCTTTATCACATGTTTGTTCTCTACATCTAATGTTACTATTTACATCAAATTGATCATGCCTGTAAACTGGTGTGAATTCTGTAATTATGATTTTCAGGATATATTATTATTATTATTATGATAAAATGACATATGGAAAAGGAAAAAAATATTTTCCTGAATGACTATTATTTTTTTCAAAAAATCTAAAATGAAGTCAAATATATTTTTATCCTTAGTTTCTCATTATGACAACTAAATTTTTTTTCTATGACTTTTCAAGTGAAAACTTTACCCATAAAGTTTTTCAGAGATATTTTTAAAAAATTTTTTTGTACTGTCTACTGTTTTGTACTTTACTGAAGAAAAACTTTTGATGCTTCTCATACATATATTTGTATATTTCAATCATATAAACATTTTCTAATAATGTACACTTTCTTTTTTTACCTATGACAATTTCCAAAATCACAAAGCAAAGTATAGTTTAATCTATATAGTCTAATCTTACACCTCATTTAGTTTAAACGGACCAAAAAAAGCAAGTGATGAAAAAATCACAAAGTATATTGAATTCATATTATTCTACATCAATTGTTGATCTGACTTTATTCAAATTCATAAAGGGAATCGATTGCATAAAGCAACTAATATAAATTAATTGTTTTCAATAGTTTGTCATGATAGTAATAATCTATGAAACTTGGTCAGCTTCATAGTCCTTTAAACGGGTAAACAACAATCCTATCAAAATATACTGTGAAAAAAAAAACATGTTTAGCCTTTATTCTCGCCTTGATCAAACTTAAAACCAATAAACCAACATTCAGTTTAAATATAAAGTTACCTAATTCAATTAATTCGTACACATACCCTCCTTCTTTATATATGTTCCATTAGTTTAACTTATTTTATTCAAGTATTACTATTATCATGAATTTGTTAGATATATGAAGAAGGCATTGAATATTCACATCATTTTACTGTTTTTTTTATTTAACTAATATTGTTCTATATACTAAATAGTCTTCGACTGAATATTTCATTTGACTATTGAATATGATATTATTTCTTTCACTTCACAATAGGTAAGTCTATTTCCAACTCTTAAACTCTCAATTTCAATTGACCTATAAAACTGATTCAAGTATGCATTACATATTATTCATTTATAACATCTACGCATGTTTGCTATATATATATATATATATATATATATATATATATATATATATATATATACTTGCTTACTTACTTACTTACGCCTGTTACTTTCAATGGAGCATAGGCCGACGACCAGCATTCTCCAACCCACTCTGTCCTTGGCCTTCCTTTCTAGTTCTATCCAGTTGTTGTTCATTCTTCTCATATCTGTCTCGATTTCTCGGCGTAATATGTCCTTTGCTATTCCTTTTCTCCTCTGGTTTTCCGGATTCCATGTAAGGGCTTGTCTTGTGACGCAGTTGGGTGCTTTCTTCAATGCGTGTCCTATCCACTTCCAACGCTTCTTTCTGATTTCTTCCTCCGCTGAAATCTGGTTTGTTCTTTCCCACAGTGGGTTGTTGTTGATAGTGTTATATATATATATATATATATATATATATTTGTGATTACAAATAGTTATGCCTAAAATGCTTTAACATCTTTGTTAATAATTTCTATCAAGTTTCAGTGTTATCATGAAATTAGCTGTTTTAATCGGTAATTCACTTTTAACCGTTTGAAAATAAATTTCCATATAATCAACCCATCGTGATTTTTTTCGAATAAACACTCATGCACATACTGACTAAATGATTCGGGTGCTATAAAAAATCATAATGAATAATTGATATTTTACACGAAACTGATAAAAGATGTAATTAGTTTTCATTATAGTCATAGTAAATATGACAAAGGATCATTATGTTACTACATCAGTCACATCACTGATGATCAACGTTGTTCATTAATTATATATATATTTCAGTATTGTATAATATATAATAAGTCAGACGATTTTTAACTGCCGACTAAAATTTTCTATGTGTTTCTAATTCTGAGTTAATCTTAAATTCTTATCCCAAGACACTTTGAAAGTATGATCAGTTTGCAACCTTAATTAATTTACTTGAATCTCCACATTGATGTTTAGGACAGCAATGGATCAGTCTCTTATTGGTATATATGCATACTGTGCGTATCGTCTCGATATTTCCTTAATTAATAAGCAATATAAGCAAAGATGACCAGTGGCTAGCAGTGGAATTCAGGATGTGCCTCCTGAACTGCACTTGCTTGTGCAATGGGGACTCAGTAGCCAAGTGGATAACGTGATGGCGTTTGAAACGAACGGTACCGGTTTCAAGTCCCAGAGTGAACATCAATGAAGGCACATCCAACTGACGTTTCCCAAATAGGACAAAAAGAGCATCCTGGATTCCAATACTAGCCAATATCTATCTTTGCTTATTATGCTAAATTCTTTTATTCCAGTAAATAACAAATGGTTCGATCAAGTAAGTCTTACTCATCCAAAATGTTATGAGAAAAAATAAAATGAATTGAAGAGAACTACCTGATGATATGAAAGATAAGAGATAAAAGGGATTATAGGTGATTGCCCTTTTAGCAATCGATAATAAAACACAGCTTATTGTCTATTTATTTAATTTAATTATTAGCAGTATGAATACTTTGAATAGACATGGAAATAAGTATAAGTTAAATTTCATTACAGTTTGTTATGTTGTAGCTATACTGTAGCTATTTATAAAGTCTTATATGAAATTGGGATAAAATGTATTATCAAAGTGTCCGGATAACAAATAAATTGCTGTATGATTGTTTCTTATTCGTGAAGAATAAAAATAATTCACTGCTTGACATGAATAATAAACTTTCAATGAATGATTGGCATAAACTTTTAACTTTTCAATCATGATATTCTTATGGATAATCTATCTAACAATCCATATCTTTTAACTGAAACCTTCTTTCATAACAAAAGGTTAGTTTTCCCAATTAATCATTTATTATTAATTAAATTAATTTCGATCTTAGTAATTTGATACTTTTTGATTAATCTACACCGTCATTAAAGCTGTAGGGATGTTTTAATTTTTCTAAAAAATGTATTAAATTACAAGGTTTAAAAGTATGTGATAAGGACTAGAAAATGGATTATTAATACTGTGGTGTGGTCTACTTATATCCTCATAAGTAGTATATGGTGATGGTCAGACATAGAATGTATTTTGGCAGAAGAACGATATGGAAAGAACTGAAATGAAGCTCAATCGGTTGGAAAATGCATAAACAATGAAATTGGAGAAGATGGATTGATATTTACAGAAGAAACAGTGAAGATTGAGACAATTGATTGTTATTTTTCAAATTAACTGTTTGCTGTATGGTTATCAGATCTTAGTAAGATAGTTTGTAATTTGTGCTTAAATATATTCGATTACCCACACCTGTGTTCTTGTTCACTACGGTTGGGATAAAACTATTTTTATTGGTAATAAAACTAAGCAAAGAAATCTTGTCCAAAATGGAGTGAAATGAAGGAATAGAAAATTAAAACAAAGCAGTAAAAATGTGAAGAATAGATTCGAATGTTCCTTGACGACAAATGTTAAGGTGTCTCACTTCTCAACAACATTATCTTCTTATTTGGATCAGATAACAAACTTTGAAATTGGCGTTATTTGTATTTTAAAATAAACTGAACTTATGTTAAAGCAACTGGGTTGATTCCAACTTTTACTTTGCGACATGTTCGACAAAAGTCACTTTTGGTTTAGTTTATTCGTATGTCTGTACTTAAAATAATAAATTATTTTGAGATTTTAGCCTATTTGTTTGACACTACGGTGCCGTATCAGCGCCATATATATATGCATGTTTATCGAAGTTATGCACGCTACTGATTATTTAGTAGTAATACTGAAATCGTAGTTGAACGTTTTTTGATTAATTCTACTTTTAAATGTATTTCTGAATTCAGTTATTGTTCCCTTTATTTGGGAACATAGGTATAATGTAAGCTAATATTACTGATTCTAAACTATTTGCTTATTTTTCTATTTGAGGAGCTTTTTTTCGCTTCTTCTATGCAAAATACAGTTTGATTGATATGTTCACATATTATTATTGATTAGTCTAATCTTTGGTCATAGTCACAATGTTATTCTGTTATCTAGTTCTAATTTGTAATTAGTCACACGCAAAATGAAAATTAGTTTGATAAACATTTCCGAAGTGCAAAGTTTTATTTTATGTTATATTCTAACCCGTATGGTGTTTAGAGATGTTGAGCAAAACAGCAACCATTTTTCAGAATACTGTCAAGTTGAAGTCTTCACAAAGCTATAACTAGAAGAATTTCAACTTGATCATTATTAATTCTACTGTCTTGGAATTGTAGAAGTTTTATAACTAATGCAGAAATTGCTGGACACGGAGGGTCCACCTAGAGAATTTGGAAAACCCTGATTCCAATCCACTGGTTACATGGGCTCCATGATCCTGAGGAAACAGATGGGGTATGAACGTGTTGTTAGTCACTAGATATCATAAGATTATATCTCCTTACATTGCTCTACTACCTTGAGGATTAGACATTTAGGTCAAATGCTCGGGTTGTGGCCCCCTATGAAGACCACTCGGTTCAGTTTGGGTGCGTGAGCTGTACTCCAGCCTTCACGCATATCGAATGATCTATGTGGCGCATCTATATTTGGTGTCTCCTTGTAGCAATGTTTATGTATTTAAATGAATAAATAACTTGTCAGCAGGTTGTTTTAATTGCATGTAACTTCAATAGGAATTATTCGAATTCATTTAGTCGTTTGAATTTAATGAAATCAAAATAAATTATGATGAATAATATCTATAGAAATAAAGACTTATGTTTAAGCCAGAAGTAGCCGAAGAAAGTTACCGAATGCTATAATACAAAATATCAGATTACACTCGATGTTTATTATAGACAATTTTTCTTATAACAAATGCTTACTTGATGAAAGTTAGCCAAATACTTAAGTGCCAAAAGTGATATCATGGATAATTAAACGTGGTATAAGAAAGCTTTGGTGAGTATTTAAAAAGTATACTTTTCGGAAGAAATCGATTCTAGTGGTAACTGTATATCATGAGTTACTGCTAATAAAATTCAAAATATAACTTGGACACACTTATTGGTTCAAATGAACTTATGGCTTTTAACTAAATAGTAATCATACTCGGACTGATAACCGAGTACTAATTTTTATAGTGTTCTTTTAGTCTCTTATGTTAATCAAATTTTAACAGTCAAATTGTATTAGAAACCGAGATCATGGATGCTTTATTTGAAGCATCATTTCCTTCATAATTGATGTTAATTAACAGACAAATCCCCACTAGTATGAAACCTAGACTGAATGTTTATCAACGACTACCTCCAACTACTGAATATGCAAATATTAAGTAGTATTAAACATATTTATACCGAATGATTATTAAAATGAATCACGTTCATGAAATAAAAATGGATTTTATAAACATTACTACGTAAAATTTACTGGCTTGAACATATTTTGACATATTATAGCTTAGCATTTGACAAACACTTCAGTTACATAGAGTCTAAGTCATCCTAGGTAAAATTTTGATTTTGTCTGTCACGTGATTATTGACTCTACACTATTATAGGTTGTTAATAACCTGTCTCTTGTTTCAGATATATAACAAAGCATACTTATCTTAGTAAGTTTCAATGTATATTGGTTGTCATCAAAACTTATATGTTTGTGTTGTATTCGTGCGGGACACATTTGACACCATAAGATGTATCTAAGCAACAAAAATGTATAATAATTTCCACAAACAGAATTTCTCATATGTGTTATTTGAAGCTAAATTAGTATTTATTTACGTAAGAACTACCTTTATGTATATACACGGTCATTAAGAGATAAGAATAAACTGTTCATTAATTTCATTAATCATTTTATTTTAGAATGTTATTAATCAGTTTCTAATGATAACAGGCATGGCGGGCCAGAAATTTAAACTACATTTAACCACATTAGAAAGGTTGTTGTAGATTCTCACAGTTTTTGAAACAGAAATAAGGACCTAACTTCATTTTACTGTTTGGGAAGAAAATTCATTCGATTAAAATGCCCTTTTTTTAAAACAAAACTTTATTTGAATCGTCTTCTCTACTATACTTATCTCAATGTCAAACTTCTTTTAGGCAATAATACATTCCTGTAGACAAAACGATAATTCCAAAAGCTTACTCTTTATATCGAGCAATTTAATGAACCCTACTGAATAAATATAAATTTATACGACTCAGAATCTGTTGCAGAATATTAAAATATAATAAATTATAAAAGAAAACATTTGAAAACATAATGATTGGATATTATAGTTATCCTGATTAAACTGAAGCGACTATGTATATTTGATTACGAATGCTACAATATGGCAGTGGATAACGCGATGACGTTTGAAGCGAAAGGTACTGAGTTCGAGTCCCAGAGTGAACACCAACTCTAAGATGCAGGTACATTTGGCTGACGAGTCCCAAATAGGACGAAACGCGCGTCCTGGATTCCACTGCTAGCCACTGTACATCTTTGCTTATGATGCTTGTGAATTAAGGCTATATCGAGTCAGTATGCACATATGCCAATTAGAGACTGATCAATTGCTGTCCTAAACATCAAAAGATTCAAACAAACAATACTAAGTGGATATGACAGTTAGTTTTGTAGATTCACTGTTTTCCACCAAACTAGACCATTTTCTTAACATTTAATATATGCCAAACATATGTATATTATATTCGAATCGTAATTTCTTTAATTAGCTGATCTGAAACAAGATTTCACAGATCATTATATCATTGTAACAATAAGAATAATTAAAATGAAAAGAATAACTTGAAAAAGAAACGATAATATTTATATTTAGACTAATTTTTTTTAAACATACACATTAGTGAAAGGGTTATGAACAATGAATAATGTAGGGAAAAGTTAATTTAAGTAACATTTAATGATACTATAGGATAAAAAAATGATACAAGATACATTGTTTTAATGATGATTTACTTTTACGAATTGACATCGATTGAAAAACTTGTAGTGCAATGCTTTGTTAATCTCTTACCTCAATAACTGTTATAATACAAATCTCAATGGTGCATGAAATCAAAAGGCAAAGAGAAGCTGCAACTACAGTTTATTATCAAATGACACAGGCCACAAAGCTACAAGCACATGAGTAAGTATCAGCAAGCAAGCGCGAGCAATTACATAGGCAAATTTATAGTCAAATGGTATAATGGTGCAGTAAGACAAAGCAAAAGCTAATAATAGGATTTGAATGCATACATATATAGGGAGGAGGATGAATTACAGAATGATATTTAAGCAATCAACATTTTGACTAGAGTCTGTCATGTGCTCTAGTGATCATAACAGTACAAAGATATATGCAAATTATAAATAAATTAATATATTTGTAATATCCCAATGAGTAGAAAAATTAGATTTTCTGACGTTTC
>NC_031502.1:53754863-53757411 GCF_000237925.1 Schistosoma mansoni
GAATAAATAACCAAGAAGTAGCTTATACTGAGTCACGAAACGTCAGAAAATCTAATTTTTCTACTCTTTGGGATATTACGGAAATATTATTTATTTATTTATAACAATCTACCCAATGCTCAATTTATTCGAAATTATCAAATCAAAACTTGGTAATGATACCTATATATGCGAATTGTTACTATCCAAATGACGATGTCTGTTAAGTAACTTAAAAAAGTGCTTAACCAAAATTAACCATGATCAAAATTAGGTGCAGGATACTTGCTATAATCTATTAACAAATGAAGAATCAGTTGGTAACTGTTTCATTGAGGTTTAAGATTGAGTGATGAATTGATACGATCTTTATAGGGATGAAATCTAGAACTCATAATAGGCACATTATCATGGTTATCAAGACCAAAGAACCCATTACATCAGGAAATAGAAGATCTGTAATGGATGAATGTTAACTGGAAAGAACTGGAAACGATTGCCCAGGGCAGGGTTGGATGGAGAATGTTGGTGGTGGCCTATGCTCCTTTGTGAGGGGTAACAGGCGTAAGTAAGTAAGTAATGTATATGCTTTTGGCGTGATGATAATTTATTTGCAATATTAGACGTTTTAATACAAACTTTCATACAAAGACGTTTGTAAGCAGTTGAAGAGAAACCATGAATTAAAATAAATTTATATTATTTTGTTTTACCTGTTATTTTGGGTTTATTCAAATTCAAAAAAGGGAATTAATTGTATGAAATGTCTCAATGATGATCATTTCTGTTTCTAATTGAAATACAATTCCATTATTTTCTTTGGAATACCTGAAAAACTAATCAGTTTAAATAAAAATTTCTTTCTTATCTCATCATTTATGTGAATGACACAAACAAGATAAATGATTTTAAATTAACATCTGTCTAGAATAGTGTAGCTCACTATTTTTTTGTATTTCTTGAAAGAAGTCATAAACCATTCAATTTGATACCATTTCACTTTGTAATGAATCACTTTAAAAAATTCTTACAAATCTTAAGAACTTTTTAAAAATCTGAAATAAAAATTAAACTATTTCATTTTTGTATTGTTTGTTTAAATCTCTCCATTGATGTTTAGGATTGTAACTAATCAGTTTCGTATTGATATATGTATGTGGATCTTGTTTTAAATGAATAACGCGATGACATTAGAAGAAAATAGTACTGGGTTTGAATCCCAGAGTGAACATCAACTCTGAGATGTAGGTAAATGCATTTGACGAGCTTTAAATTGGACGAAATGCACGTCCTAGATCCCACTGCTTATAAATTCAGCTATAAGACATTCCATATTCACATCAATTTTGTCCGGAATTTTAATCAGAGCAGCCTAAGTTTCATTAGTTGTAGTTATACTTTCGAAATTTATTCTTTGTTATAATTTATATAATGATTTGGCCTCACCGTTGGTTTACATTTAGACTTGGAATAAGAGTTGCTATAAGTCATTAAAACAAAAGCTTGAAAAGTGTCAGGAGAATGTAAAATTTTATTTTTATCCATAAACATGCCTTTTATTTTCCCTCGAATCTTAATAATTTTTAAAAGATAGGAAGGAGAATTTACTTAGAAAGTTTTTTGAAAAATGTTATCTATCTAGAATTATTGACTTTTTAATTGTGATTATATATATGAATCTAGAAAATGTATAAAGATACCAATTATAGGAAACCTATTTACAAATCAAAATGTACTTGCAAATAAATTTTACATCCATCACTTAGTTGCTGTCAGTTAATTATGGATAGCAATTGAAGTCTGTTAAATCCCGTCTCGCGAGATTCCAACTCAGGACCATATGCTCACTAGTGACTAACTTCAAAATTTATTTTTGAAGTTCTGTTGAGAGGGAGTGAACAGTGGTTTTCAACCGGGTCTGTTGTGAGATATCAACTTACTGAAGACGATGGTGAACGGTTTCTCAGTTTCGTGGGTTGGTTGAAGTTAGACATTAACACCGCTGGATGATGGCTCAGTGTTCTAGAGCTTAGGCGCTCGCACGCGAGAATGATAGGTCCTGAGATTGAGTCTCGCGAGGCAATATCGTGAATGAGCGCTGCTGAAGAGTCCAAAAGTAGGATGAAATGACCATCCAGTGCTTCTAGGTTTTCCATAGTGGTCTAGCTTCAATTGACTCATGAATCCAACTATAAAATTTCTGAATTACTTAACGTATTCTGAATGAAGAATAATTTATGTAAATGAATTCTCTTAACAATTTAAATACATTGAGGTTGACGATACTGATAAGTCGAAAACAACTCAAAAACGTTAAAACAATACACTAAGTTCAACTGTTGCCAATGTTATTAGTGAGTACCGCTCTTCAAATATTCTGTGCTCAGACGAGACAATTTCTTAGTACCCATTAGTTTTTCATAGTTGTCTAGACAATATCATTTCTTGATATGAAAAATCTTTACCAAACTATCATTTAGATTAATTATCAGAAGGGGTTTTGTGGAGATTTAGTATTTATCATAGGTGAAAGCGTGAGTCAATTGAAGCTAGACCACCATGGAAAACC
>NC_031502.1:53757611-53773473 GCF_000237925.1 Schistosoma mansoni
GGTTTTCCATGGTGGTCTAGCTTCAATTGAATCACGATTTCAACTATCATTTAGATAACAAGAGTTTCAGCTAATACAGTTATAAATAACCAACTATAATTTCAACAGAGAAAATCATTATTAAATATGAGTGTATATTACACAGGATTTAAACATCAAAACTGCATTGAGTACATAATAACTGAAGCTTAACTAAAAAATTATTTGTGGAAAAAAATATCATGAATCATTTCAGTTGATATGAAGTTTCAAAACTCCCTCACAACTCTGATTTTAAGAACAAATTTTATTGTGAATTTTTAAAAAATTTTAATTTTAGCTTATCAACTTTTAGTATTTATATATGGTAGATACTGTTAACTGGAAAGAACTGGAAGGGATTGCCCAGGACAGGGTTGGATGGGGAATGCTGGTGTGCCGCCTATGCTCTTCGACGAGGGGTAACAGGAGTAAGTAAGTAAGTAAATAAGTAAGATACTATCAAATATTGGAGATTATAGAAGAAAGGAACTGATTAGAGTTGCGTAGATGACATGCTTTCTAGTATGTGCACATAGATAGAAATATTTACGAGGTTTTCTTACTTCTTAAACTTTTACATATATTAAAATTTCGCCGTTTATATATATATATATATATATATCCATCATTCAGTCTTTCAATATGAAACATTCCACAACTGTTGATGATGTTACACTAGTTTTTCCCCAACTAATATCTATTTGGCACCATGGATAGAAAGACAAAACTATAATTTTAAGGTTAAATAAATATTCAATGTGTATATAAGTGTACAGCATGAACTAATTAAACAATTAGTAGAAACTGTCATCTATGATTGGAAATAATACATTGCACATAAAAAGGGTTTATTAACCATGGAGAAATTATTACCGACATAATTTATGGGGTATTTGTTTGTAATAGGTTTTTACAGTTCATATGACTGTATACAATTTACTCTTGTGATTAGTAAATAAACCGTAAAGGTTGTTGACTACACAGTTTAGAAATTTCATTCGATGTATAAGTATTTCTTTTCTAATACTTATGAAGCTCTTAAATACGTCCTTGTAAATGTAAGTTATCATTTATACTAGGCAAATGTATCTGTTTATCATTTCTCTCTTTGGATTATCTTTACATCATACTAATTTATCGATCATTTATTGAAGATGATATGATTGAGTGGATTTTAACTTGATAATTGAAACAGAATTATACTGGTATTGCACGAACCCACTGTCAATACGATTTGTTTCTCCAGAATCTCTTATCTTACTGAACTTCGAAATATCAGAAGACAAACTCTGACATTTGGCTGAAACGTGTAAACATTTAGGAACGAATTCCACCTTTTATATACATTTTTAAGCAATATAAAAACTACAACAAAATAACGTCTGAATAATTTGTCTTGATTGTATTAACAAAAAGATAGATAATCATAAGAGATTCTTCTAACTACATTTCAACACGAATCAAAATGTAGAAGAGGGAAATTTCTACCTCACTGTTCAATAACCCGAAATATCAATTTCTAGTTCGTCAGCTTTTTATCAGCAGTATTTATACGAATATATAGTTGCTAACTTTTCGATAAAAACCAACTAAACTACAGAGTGTATCTTACAATCTAAGTAAGTTATGATTTTTCTATAGATTGATGTGGCCATGTAATATCTTTAACTTGAGTTTAATTCATAAACACAGTGATTACTATAAGTCACTTTATGATAGAAAAAGATATTGCACTAGTTTTTCGATGTTTTCATTAATTACACTCTGTTCGAATTTATCAACCATCACAACTATTACATTTATCAGTTTTCAATTTCTTAATAACAGATGGATATGCTTACAGACATACAACAAAAATAATTCTAATCCATTTTTCAATTTAGAGAAAAATAACTGCCGTATGTTCATTTTTAGAATAATTCACTTCGAAGAAAACAAAGAACATGGTAAAGAATACAGAATGAAGTAACCAAATTAAAATTATTCCAAGTTTAATTTGGTTATTTGTTCTCTGAAGAAGTGGCTTATACTAAGTCACGAAACGTCAGAAAATCTAATCGTTCTACTCATTAGGATATTACAAATATATGAGTTTATTAATAACAATCTACCCAATGCTCAATTTATTCAAAATTATCAAATAAAAACTTGATTATGATACCTACATGTATCACATTGTTTTAATGACCTCAAAAAGAAATGTTTTAAGTTATTGTTATAATTTGTGAGTGTGTGCGCGCCCTGATTCGCACCAACGAGAGAGCAGTGAATTTATTGATCACCCAATGATACACAAAAGCCATATGAGCAGTCTTGAGTACTTATCAGTCCTGCTATCTGCCTAACCCAGCTAGTTAAGTCCACAGCACCAATAACAGCCTCTGCTATATGAATCATTATTCCCAAACATACTGAGTTTATATACCAATCAAACTGACTAAATCGTACCATAAAATAGAAAATAACATTTGTACAAGATTAGGTCAAATGTGGCTGTGAATAGGGGGAACATTAATCAAAAGACTGGGGATAACTCAAGAATGGTTAATTGTATAATAATAGTCTATGGGTCAAAATAAAGCTCATAATAAAAGGAACACGAATAGTTAAATTGCTTAGCAGTTATACAATAGGAAATATACATATCACATTGATCCATAAATAGTCCTCAGAGTTACTATTCATAATTCTCCACGGGATATAACAGTTATAAAGAGAATTGGCAAAGTATTTTAATTTCACTTATTAAGAAACGATAACTATATATTTTAGAGAAAAAACATCCTTAGCTTCATTTGTTTGTATTAACTCTAATCTAATCATAAATATTTGACTATAATGTTGCTAATCTTTATGTTTCATCAACTCATTAAGAATAGTATATTGTTATGATCAATTTATGACAGAATGAATTGAAAGAGAAGAGGAAGAGAATGGAAAATAATTGTTGTAATCTAAAGTAATATGGTGAAGTTGAAAATGACAGCTTAATTGGAAAACATTTTATGGAGGAAATACTTATTTTCTTTAGTTTATGGATACATCAATACATTTGAACTCATGATAAGGGTTGGTGGCCTTAGAATATTAGACTCTAATTTGATTATGTTAATAATATTATCAAAATATGCATGTCATCAATCCTCGAATATAATTATCGACTTAACTCACGTTAATTATTAACGGAATTAAATAAGTCAAATACGAGGATGGATTTTTGAGTACGTATATTTAGTATAACTGGTGATTAGATGGTGAAACAAAACAAAATGACGCGCAATGGAGGAGAGTGAGCCAACTCAATTTAGCCAAGCGTGAATAAATATTTATAGTCATACAAAAATAAGTTACCGACATATGATGAGTAAGATAAGAAGTGAACATACATACGCCTACATAAAATCAGTCAAGGTTGATAAGTGGGTAAGTAGTAGGATACAAGCCCCTACAGAGGATAACAATTTATGTATACCATGTATTCTAACAAAAATAATGAGGAATTATATTTATTGCCTTGGAAAATTAGGGAAAACTCAAAAGAATTCATTCTTCTGCGATCATGACAATAACAGTTGATTTGCTCATAGAGTTTATACATTGTAAACGTAAAATGGACTAAGCAATATGTTAAATATATATGCAGTGATTAGTCTGGGCTTTATTATTTGGTAATTTATACATTTTAAAAGATTAATTAGTTTATAGTTCATTTACATTAGATACTTATAATAATTGAGTATAAGGATATTTCTTCATGTTTAGGGAAATTATTCATTAGTTGATTAGTCTTCAATGGAAGATGAACAACATTTGGTTTATACTGAATTCGCTAAGTGTAAAGTGTTACTAAGACCACATGAGTAGCGACATATGGATATTTCGGGCAAAGAGTTATTCAAACATTTTATGACAACATCCAGTTTCTCAATTAGTAGTATACCATATGTATGTCTTATTTATATATATAGTTATATGACCACCATGGAAAACCTGGAAGCACTGGACGGTCGTTTCGTCCTGTTGTGGGACTCGTGAGATGCGGGATCGTGGAGTAGTCTCACAGTAGGACAAAACGGCCGTCCAGTGCTTTCAGGTTTTCCATGGTGGTCTAGCTTCAATTGACTCATTATCTAAACTATATAAAATTACTAAAATCTTCAGAAAACCCCCTTCTATTCTTTAAATAATCAAAAATAGAGTTTAGGAAACAACAAATAAGTAAATAATCATCGTTTATCATTTAAATTTGACCCTGCCGGCTAATTGTATATTTCTGCAAATGTATTTATTTTTTTATAGAACATCAATACCAGTTAATTACCATAATCATAATATATTCAGTACAGAAGAAATTATAGAAATTAGGATTAGAATTAATGAATATATGATTCTATACAATAAGAAACTGATCAATTACAGTCCTAAACATCAATAGGAAGATTCAATCAAACATTGGAAAAGTGAATCAAAAGAAGTTTTGTTGATTGAAAAAAATTTACATAATAACGAAGGATAGTTTCTTCATTAGACGATGTATCATAGTGATCTTCAAAAGAGTATATCAGTTATTAATATTAGATGAACAGACAAAAACGGCTTAACTAGTACTTCTAAGTATGGTTCTTTTTACATATACTATTGTTCCTTTTCATAAACTCATTTCTTTGTATACTGTATGGAATTTTATTCATGTTTCTCCATTTAACTAATATACTAATATAATACATATAAACTGGTAGAAATAATTCAGTTAGATTTATGAATGCATAAATGTAAATAGATCTCCAAAGAAAGATTTGATTCTTTGTTTATCTAAATTATTTCAGTACATGAACGCATATTAGTTAGTTTTTGGTTTTTTTTAATCTATAAAGCAAACTCTGATGGAATAAGTAAAGTTATTTGAATGTTGTATCAAAAACTTCCTTTCTTATTAGCTTGTATTTAAACATGATTTACAGGTAAAAACATTTGAATAATGTAATCATTGGATACATATTCAAATAAGCAGAATGTACCGTCTTTTCTATATTCCATTTGTTTATTCGTATGAACTCAGTGTTTAAATAGGTAATATTTCATGGGTATGTAGATAAAAACTATACACAATAAGATAAACAACTACTTGATTAGATTTTATTGTGATAGTAATGTTGCTAAGTGAACTTTAGTCACAAAATGGTATTTATTAAAGAGTCAGTGAAAATAATGGAGAATTAAACAGTTATTTTTTTAGAAATATAATGAGAAAAAATAATAAAAAAATAACCCGAAATAATACACGGTTTCAAACCCAGAACCTTAACGGTAGGTATTATCTATACTCTGATTACAAGATTAGAAGTTATCATATTAGATTATCAACATCAATCATCTTTAAATATAGCACCATTTGTAATCAGTGAATCACTAATAAGTTTTAGTTTTATTCAAAGCTGATTTAACTGAATAATTCATATAATTCTTATAGTACTTCATCCAATCGGTGGATCTGATGCAGATGTGAAAACGTGGATTGACAAAGCAAGAGCAGCATATTTAAAACTAAAGAACATCTGGAACTCAAAACAATTGTCAATCAACACCAAGATCAGAATTTTCAATACAAATATCAAGACAGTTCTACTGTATGGGGTGGAATCCTGAAGAACTACGAAATCCAGCATTCAGAAGATATAGGTGTTTATTAACAGTTGTTCACGCAAAATACTTCGAATCCATTGGCCAGACAATATCAGCAACAACCTACTGTGGGAGAGAACAAACCAGATTCCATCCAGTGGAGGAAGGAATCAGGGAGAAGCGCTGGAAGAGGATATGAAACACAGTGAAGAAATCACCCAACTGAGTCACAGGACAAGTCCTCACATGGAATCCTGAAGGCAAAAGAAGAAAAGAAAGACCAAAGAACACATTACGCCGAGAAAAAGAGACAGACATGAGAAGAATGAACAAAAACAGGATAGAACTAGAAAGGAAGGTCCAGGATAGAGTGGGTTGGAGAATGCTGGTCGGCGGCCTATGCTCCATTGGGGGTAACAGGCGTCAGTAAGTAATTCATCTAATAAATAGTCAATAATGAGGATAGATACTATTATTGATAATGAGGTAAACTCATGAAATGTTCTATTAGATTTAAACATAATCTACATCAGATAATATAACCTATCAAATATTCTTTGATGAATAAAACAATCTTCATAAATTATAAGCAAAGATGGACAGTGGCTAGCAGTGGATGAAACGCGCGTCCTGGATTCCACTGCTAGCCACTGTACATCTTTGCTTATAATGCTTGTGAATTAAGGTTATATCGAGGCAATACGCACAGTATGCACATATGCCAATAAGAGACTGATCAATTGCAGTCCTAAAAATCAATAGGAAGATTCAAACAAACCATACCAAGTGAATTCAGTCTTCATAAATGATTAAAGAATGTTACACATGCAAGTGAATCATTCAATGAAAGGAACTGGATTATTATTTCATCTATAAAGAAGAAAACATGAGATGAAAAAAATTAATTATACAATAGACGAAAAGAAAAGTCATAAAACTTCTAAGGTAAACAACATTAAATCTTATTCCGTAAAATAATTAACATAACACATAACCCTTAAAATATGTAAACATAATCTATGAAATGGTATATGGGTTGAATATTTTGATTAACAAAATTTTATGATACTATTTATTCTATTGACAGAGTTACCTTATATGTTTTCGCTGCTGTTACTGTTGTTGTTGTTATTGTTAGGTTCTGATGATTATTAAAGAAAGTATATTTTCAAGATTTTGATAGAGAGGTGAATAGTTAGTTGAAGTATTCAACTTGTAATAAATAAACTGAAAGCTATAACCTTGTTTCACCTACTTCCTATTTGAATATGACGGTCATGTCAGTAATTACTTCATCTTAAAAAAGGCTGTGACTCAGAGTCGAATGGTAAAAAGTAATAATTAGTAATTAACGTTACATTATTATTATTGATTATAGTACTGAGGTGTATGTTACTTTTGACAGATATAAGGAGTATTTAACATCATTCAGAAGTTCAATGTCTGGTAGCAGAAGATTGAGAACATTCGATTGAAGTCAATAAGACAGTAATTATAATGATAACAGGAATGAAGGAACTATAAAGTTCATAAGAGACAACTGATGGAAGATGTGCAAATGATGTATTTAATGTATGCTTTGCATATTTTACGAGAACATTCTGTGATTCTGCATTAAACAATAAACCGGCCTTCACTACTAAGTCTTCGTTCACCACAGTACTATGTATAGTATTTAAAAGGAATGAATCAGCTTTGTCTTGTGAATAAACTGTAAAATGGGGAATAAAGTTTCAATTATAACATTATCCAAGGTTAAATAATGGATCTAATTCAATTTGAAGTGCTTTGAATTATCCCGTTGTTAACATTTTCCACTGAAGTTTGATTAATCTTGGTTTCTATACGTGTTGTATAAGTGAATGGCTATCTGGATTCAGCAGCTAAGTGAATAACGCGATTTTGTTTTAAGTGGAAGATTTCGGGCTTGAGCTTTGGAGTGAATATCAATTCTGGGAGGCAGATACATCCATTAGATTAGTCATAAATAGGACCAATTGGACGTTCTGGATTACACTGCTGGCCACCATCCATGTTAGAAAATAATGTTCAGTCAATGAAGTTTATTTTTGTTCAGTTACAAAAATTAATTAAATCTGGTTCTAAAAATACAAAAACTAGAAGCTAACACAACGGGTTATTGTTTTAGATGTAAACTTACAAAGTGGTAAATGTCCTGTAATATCAACAGTAAGTAAATAGTTAGTTGATTCTTGAACCTGTTTATTGTTAACTCAAGCAAAGTTTGATTAGGAATGAATGTACCTTTCAAACATAGATTTAACGTTGACGAATTCATCAAAGTATACATGATTTATTTCATTATGTAGAATTAGATAACTCAATTTTGAAGATCATTCTATGCCCATTGCATCAGGTATCTTAGATTTTAAACATTGTTTAAAATATAATATACCTACATTTCATGAACATAATAAAAATATTGTCCAGTCAATATTTAATTAGGTCATTAATCTAATATTAATTATTTGTTTTCAGTTTTATGAAAACAGTAACGACAAATGAGTTCGAAACTAACTTCCTCATCAACTGGACCATCTATTTCTTAAGTAATGTTTCTCGTGTGTGACAATATTTTGATCAGGCAAAAAAGGAGTTCACAGCAATTATTATAATTTGCCTCAGTCTCAATCTGAATCGAGAGAAGAAAGTTCCTTTTCTAGCAGACTTCCTCTACCATATATTACATCGAAAGATAACATCATCAGGGTAGTCTGCGCAAGGACTAAAAGTAAACTGATTATCGCAATTACAAATAAAGGAACTTCTTAGTAGTCCCATTTATTGTAACCGCTCAATTACCATGTTTTCTCCAAAATCCTCTGTGAACCGATTGTACATGAGCATCAGGTACTGAAATTGGCGCTGTGACCTTGAAATCCCTCAGACGCTTCTGATTGGCTCGTTCACAAATTATAGTCTCGCCATATTATTATGTGTTCATCGACTTGTCTAACTGGTTTTCCTGAAAAATTTCTTTAACATATTTCACTGGAAAAAATTATAAACTAAAATGAACTTATTTTAATATTAAAGTGTACACTGCTTCTAAACAACTTTAGTAAATGAAATGATGAGGTAAATAACAACTGCAATAAGACTTTTCTGATACATGCTGATGCAAAAGGATTGGGATTCATGATACAAAATAATATATTCGATATCTCCTGGGTTAAACAAAAGAAAAAGATAGTTTAATTGCCTACTTAGTTTAAACTATTCTACAAGGATTCTTGAGTATTGGCTAGAAGATTCATTCTGATCATACAAGATTGTTGATGAGTACAATTACTGAGCATAAATATGTTCATTAGATTCGTAAACGGTTGGGAGAGTATATTACTTATAAGTAATATATTTTTTTTATTGTATTTGTTAGAGGTAAATGTTCTGTTTACCAGCAAAATGTTTGTAATGTTGAAAAATATGCATATAAATGTCTATATAGTCAAGGAAAACACTATCTACGCTAAACTAAGATACAGAACTTAAGCAAGTATAGACAAAATAATAAAATAACATTAATAGTACTGGTACATCAAGACTGGTACAAGTGAAGATGTATTCACTCCAAAACAAGACTATGACCCTGATCGAAAATACGCTCATTTATGTGTTGATTTGTATACACATATGATTAGTAATTCACAAAAGTCACAGAAACGAAAGTATAACTAATTCGCACTCTGCATATTATGCTGAATATAAGTATGTCATATCTTGAATAAAACATGATACTAAAATAAACCAACGTTATACTGAGTAAAATATCACACTGGAAACTAAACAAAATTCTACACAGAGTAATCGTGATAGTTATTTAAATTAAACAAACGGAAATAATGTTAATCAAGAATCACAATCCTGTCATATCACTGAGCAATATTCTTAAATGACAGCTCACGTATAATTGAGTTTGTTCACAATCCATTTGGTTAAGACCTTTTGTTAACTTATTGAACGGACTCACACATTCGTTAACTCGTTCATCCACTTGATCGATCGCTCGCTCTCTCACTCGCTTGCTTTTCGTTACCACTCTTTCATGTTTGCTTAACGTGTCTGTAATTTTGGCAATCTGTGCAGGGTTCAATAATAAACGTAATCAACGCTTCGTACTCGCCTTCTGATTTATACACCGTCGGGGAGTTACCTAGTAACGATTATCAGGACGAATAATATACGAAGTTTAAAGATAATATTGAATACCGACCAACACAATTAGATCTCTCAATGACATGCAGTTATTAAATTGAATTTTTAGTCCTAATTAATATTTTCTAAATAAACTTACAGTCTTAGAATATGTTTCTGATAGTTTTGGTAGTATATAGTCCTCTCTTATAATGATGATTACCAAAAAAATACCCAGTGATAAGAAGCTTATTTAAGCTGAATGAGATATCAATTCACAGATGCAAACAAAACATTTGTGAGAATGAAATTATGTATGCAGTCACTGTAATGTATAAAGATAAGACTGTTCATAATGGTTGATGATTGTATGGTTTGAAAAAAATTGGGAGATAAATAACTAGAAAGGATAATCTATTCAACATACATCCATCACAATGTGAATGTATATTTAAATGAAATTTACGAAAAGATATACACAATAGAGATTGGTTAAAGAACATTTTATCCTTAACAAAGACAGAAATTACTGATGTACTTATTCCTAATCAGTGTAGATAGGTTATATATAAATGAATATCTGGATAGTAGAACTTTAAATAAACATTGACTATTCTATGTTAAAACGTAATAAAATCTCATTCTTTATACAATGAACTATTTGAATTGTACATTACAGATTAATCATTTTAACACTTTGTATCTATGGTAATTATGAATTGTGGATGCGCACTGCTGAGGAGTCCCACTGTAGGGCGAAACGGTCGTCCAGTACTTCCAGGTTTTCCATGGTGGTCTAGCTTCAATCGACTCATGATCTCAACTATATGAAATTATTAAAATCTCCACAAAACCACCTTCTGATGATTAGGAATTTCCCATGATACTTTATTCATAATTATTACTGTTTAGATTATTCAATCTATAAATTAAAAATTCTTTCAAGTGAATTATTTATTCAAACAGAATGTAATTAACCAACCCTCCTTTACACGGTCTTAGGACCAACAGTAACTACCGAAGAGCTATAGGCGGAGTTAATTCACCAACATTACTAGTTTGCATTTTATCTAATTAATTGGAATACGAAATCGTTATATTTTTTTATTTTCTATGAATTTGTGGATGTTTATATTTTAAAAATTTTCATCCTGTATTAACATAAATGAATTAAGGGCTCAAACACAATGCCTTGAATGGGATTAAACAGAAGACGTACATGTTGTTCCCCAAGCACATTGCGTTTATGCCGCTTATTTAAAGTCACTAGTTTTGACTTTAAATAATCTGCAATATAAAGCATCCATTACTTGATGAAATGATAATGTTTCCTCTCTACTGTGGCTTGATTAATACCATAAATTATTTATGAAATCGCTTTTGAATATAGCTATCAGTAAAGGCATAATTAGAGTTTAATTTTAGTGACTAAATGAAGATCTTGAAACATTTAACACTAGTTGTTTTCACAAAATAATGCCAGCTAATTATTCCAAACATATATATTTTATTCATTTTGTATTGTTCATTTAAATCTTCCCATTGATATTTAGGACTATAATTGAATAGTCACTTATTGGCATATATACAACCTAATCGGATTGCCTCGATATTGCCTCAATTCACAAGCATTATAAGCAATGATGGAAGATTGATGTTCACTCTGGGGCGCAGGTGAATCCAGATGATGAGTCTCAAATAGGACGAGACTCGTGACCTGTACTCCACTGCTATCCATCTTCCATTTTTAAATATATATTTTATTCTATAAATTAAACCATAGAATCAGTAACTGTCTTTAAGTACATTTATACTATTATACATAATTTATATTAATATTGCTATATTTTGCCTTTTACATCTGAACTATATAAGTTTCAGAACAAAGTTAAAAGCATTATTTTTGTGGTATAGTCTACCGATTGTTACTAGGAAATAAGAATGGTCATTTCTCATTTACCGTCTTATAAACATAAAAATCCTCTCAGTTATATACACATATATTTTAATCTTTTAAAACGAATAGAATATTTCTAAACAATAATATGACTGACTATTTAATTATTCTATCAAAGATTAATTCATCAAATGAAAAATGAGCTGTATTCAGTAAACAGTTACGAAAATAGAGATCCAGTTGAAATGAACTATTTATAGATGAAAGTATGTATGTAATGTACTGGCTTTTGATATTATCTTTGTAAAGTTTTAAAGTGTTGACCTATCTCTATTACAATGTTAAACATCATTTTGTGTCTTTTAATTAGACATAGATAAAATGGATTTTAGCAAATTGTTACTTTCCAAATTTTTATCTTTGTTGTAGTTTTTCTTAAAGCTAAATAATTACCGAATAACCGCTTTGTTTGTAGTCTCAATGGTTCTGTAGTCAGATATAAATTTTTAATTAAGTTAAACATTATAAGTTCAGTGTTGATTAACTGAAAGTGGTATGATTTACAAAATGAAAATATAGAGACAAACCATAGACAAATAACATATCATAAAAAGCCATTTCAAAATGGCTCAAATGGTTGTGAACGGAATAGAAGAAGCTTTCGCTTAACGGGCTTCCGTGTCCAGTAGCGGTGGATCACCAATACCTCCAGGCAGGAACCTAGGTATATTAACGATAATAGAAGGGAAATAAATAAATTGGTAAATCATAATAATATGTTATCCTTAGTCCTTAAGAATAGGTCAAGTTTCCCTTTAAAGGACTCCTGAGAAGTCGCTTGGACTAGCTCAGACGGCAGCGAATTCCAACATTTGACAACTCTTACGGAGTAGAAGTTGTGTGTACAGTCTGTTCTGCTAAAATGGGTCTCCAGTTTCTGGGTGTTACCACAGAAAAGATAGACATTTATTCAATTCATAACTGACAAAATGAATTCAACTAAATTACTTTTTAGAAGAAACTATATATAAAAATGACCAGAATCAGGAAATGCAGATGATGACAATGAGACATTAATTAAACATTTTCTAGCAATTCTACATTTTCAAACAAATTTGTGCCATACAAATTAGTTTAATTCATAAGGAAGAGATAATTATAAATAAATTTAAAAAACCTAACAGTACGCATTTCCATAATGGACATGAAGTACTAGACTGTAGCTGTCACAGAAAACTATCATACAGACTATACTTCGCATAATAATAACGAGTTATTAGGTATACAAATGCCTTTCAATTAGGCAAACTCTTTAATCACAAACTAACTAAGGAGAAAATTTAAAACAACATTTCAGAATTAATTGTGTAATATATTTATCGGTAAACAGAAATCTGTTCGTTTAGTTTCTTATCCATATTTGCATTTAAAATTTTTTTCATGGAGCTCTCCAACTGTAATTCCTTTTCCTCTCTATCTATAGAAAAAGGCAGAAAATAAAACTTACTACCAATCAATATGGAACTACTTACCATTGCAATATCTAAAGAGGTGATAGGCTATAAGCCCTTTATTAAAATATCACGGTAATTTATGTAGCCTAAAAAGTCAAACCAAGTTGACATATATATATTAGATATTTTAACAGATCATCAATGATGATTACCAATTATTTTAATAGCTTACGTTTCGAGGGGATTTTGTAACAAAGACTTGAACTTATCAATAATTGGAAAAGGTAGGATTTTACAGATTTTTAATGACATTACCAATGAGAAGAGATGGATGAATGCTAGCAGTGCTTGCATCCCAGAATTGATGTTTACTTCGGAACCCGAACCCAGTACTATTCTCTTCGAACGTCATCGCGTTGTCTACTTAGCTACAAAATCCAGATCGCTACTACCTTGTGTAGTGGGGTGAAGTTTTAATTCATTTTTTTATTGTTTTTTTTTTGAATCTACACACTGATGTTTATGACTGTAATTAGTTAGTATCATTCGAGTTTGAGTCTCAAAGTGAACATAAGCCTTAGGATGCAGGTTCATCTAGCTGACGATTCTTAGACACGACGCAATGGGCGTCTTGAATTTCACTGCTAGCCACTATCCAGTTTTGCTTATAATGCTTCTGACTTCAGGTAATATCGAGGCAATCCGTACACAATTCAAATATGTCAAAAGTGATTGCAATCATGAACATCAATAGGAAGATTCAAACAAGCAGTATATATATATATATAGGTTAACACTGAGATTTTTTAAATTTGACTGAAATGTTACCAATTTCTTCAAACTGAAATAGGGCAAAAGAACATTTTAACTCGATCAAAAAGTTTGCACAATTTGAATCATTTTCTCACTTATTATAAAATGTTATCAGCGAATTACTATTGGTTCATTTTTATAAAATATTAACCAATAAGGTAAAATTATCATTCTGTCAAAATTTGATTGGTTAATTTCAGGATATTATCGTTCGTAAAAAAAAACAAAAAAAAACAAACCATTCCATTTGAATCCTTTTCAATGAAATGAATAATACACTTACATAATCAAGAAAACTTTAAAAATATTTTAATATTTTATTTCATTCAAACAAACTTTTATTTTAAATCCATTTAATCCTTTTTTAAAACCCCTCAAAAAAAATATACAAATAAAATGAATTTTGTTACTTACAATGATAATTGTACTATATACATTGCATATAATCAAAGTGAACTAGCATATACACCACCAATTTATATATTTTTAGTTATTTTAAGTCCTATAGCATTAATAATTAGTTGTTTATCATTAACTGTATTAACACGACCTCAAGCAATACGTTTAGGTTCAATGCGTATTAATTTAATCACATTAACAATATTTGAAGTATTATTAAATTCAATGATATTTTTAATATCATTATTTTATACTACTAATTTTCCAAATGATGAACAAAATTTATATAAAACTATCATACATATAACATGTTTTATATTTATTGGTGGTGCATTATGTTCAAGAAATTGGACTATAACATTAATATCATTAGCACGTTGTATAGCTATAACAAAACCAATGATAACACGTAAAACTTATTCACATTTATTTCAACCAAAATGGATGGCTATATTTACTATAAGTTGTATATTAACTGGATTTATATTAAGTGCATTAAGATTATTTGAAATGCATATTGATATATGTTTAAATCAAAATAATCGTATTCTATTGATACCAAATTCAGAATGGCGTATTGTAAAAGATTTATTTTTTACATTTCAATCAGCTATACCAATATTAATTGTTGTATTAACAACTATCATTATGTTAATTGCATTATTACGTCATAAATTACCAAATTTAAATCATCATAATGTATCAGATAGAATGACAAGACGCTTAGAAACAACTCATAATAATAATAATAAGACTGAGCATAATAGTATTAATAATACTGGTAATACTGTTAATAATACTACTACTAATAATATCATAAGTAATAATCGTGATTATTCATGTACATCAAAAAATGATTATACACATACAAGACAACAACAAATTTTATTAGAATATAAATTAAATGAACGTCGATTACATAATCAAGCTAGAGCTACACGTATGATTACATTATTAACAGTTGTATTTATATTATTTGAAGCACCAGTATTTTTTTGTGTAACATTTGAATATAAATTTGATCGTGTACAATTTGATTTAGTAACAAATGCATTAAAAAGTTTAGTTGTATTAGATTCATGTGCTAATGTAATTATATATTTAATAATGAGTAGACGTTTTCGACAAGAATCTGTAAGATTATGGAGATATGCAAGAAGACAAACAAGACAAGTATTAACGAATCAATCAGAGGTGATATTTTAAAAAGAAGGATCGTGATTCTGTGTTTTATCTCCTGACTATCAGTTAACTTAGGAATTCAATAAACAATAATTGTAAATATATACATATGTTGTACAATATATATCAGTCAAAAATGCAAGTGATGATGATGTAAAATATACTTACATTCAGATACCTTACTTGTTTATCGTTACTAATCAGCAACTAATGGAATAATATGAATGGAATTATATATTTTTTCAATTGTATCTTTAAATTTAACTTTCAATAATTAGAGAATATATTAAAAAATGAATCAAAGATAATCAAGTGAGCA
>NC_031502.1:53775473-53800996 GCF_000237925.1 Schistosoma mansoni
CATGGTATAGGTGCCGTTTTAAGTCAGTCTAATAGAGTGGTGGAATACGCAAGTCGCGTTCTCACGCCTGCGGAACAGAAGTATTCAACGATCGAAAAGGAGTGTTTAGCGATTGTGTGGGCAGTAGACAAGTGGAGACCATATCTGTTAGGTAGACGATTTCACATCGAGACTGACCATAAACCTCTGCAGTGGCTACAAACAGCACGAGACCCACGTGGGAAGTTGGCGCGATGGATGATACGTCTGCAGGAGTATGACTTCAGTATCGGGCATGTTCCAGGGAAGGAAAATGTAATGGCGGACTACCTGTCAAGACCAGACATGGAAGCCGAGCTTCCATTGACAGCATACGCAGTGAACAGTATAGAGGGAGACCCACTAGAACTCGTCCGACAACAGAAATCTGATCCTAAACTTCGAGAGGTAATCAGAGTGATAAGAGAGGGGGCAGATGTTGACAAACGAGCAATGGACAAGGAGGTAATAATGTTGCTTCGGCAAAAGGAAAGACTGAAAGTGAACACATATGGAGCTCTGGTCTGGCAGGATGATGACAAAAATTGGGTGGCTGTGATCCCGAAAGACTGGCGGCGTAAGATGATACACGAATGCCATCAGGTAGCGCACACAGGTATCGCAAGAACGACAGATTTACTACGGCAAAGTGCATACTGGCCAGGCATGAGAGACGATGTGGCCCAATATGTGTTGACGTGCCAGCAGTGCCAATTAATGAAAAGCGATAGATACATGCAACCGCCATTGCAGTCGGTCCCAGTAACCGCAGTCGGTGATCTATGGTCGGTAGATGTGATGGGACCATTTCCACAGACGGATAGCGGCAACCGATACTTACTAGTAATGACGGAACATGCTACACGATGGGTCGACGCTGTACCGATTGCCGACCAGCGGGCGAAAACAGTGACCGAAGTAATAATCCGGCACATTGTAGCGGGTCATGGAGTACCGAAGATGATACTAACCGACCAGGGTCCCTGTTTTGAAAGTGACGAGTTTAAGGCCCGTTTAAAGCAGTTCGGCATCAAGAGGATACGAACTACACCGTATCACCCTCAGACGAACGGGCTTACGGAAAGAAACAACCGGACATTAAAGGAATGGTTAGCATCTAAAGGAGGGAATTGGGAGAAAGAGTTACCACTAATTTTGCTGGCGCATCGTGCCTCCATCCAAGGAACAACCAAGAAATCACCTTTCCTACTTATGTATGGTAGACAGCCACGACTTCCAATGCATAGTAAAACGTGGCCACAGCAGCAGAAGTGGACAGCAACAAGATTAAGGAAAGAGAGGACGGAGGCAATAAAGAACGTGAACAAGAAACAAATATCAGACATCAAGAAGGCGGAACAGCAGAGAAGAGCGTGGAAGCCTTTTAGAGTGGGGGACCTGGTAAAGTGTAGAGAACGGAGAGCTAACACTGAAGGAGGACCAGGGTCAGGAAAGCTGATCCCGAAATGGGAGGGACCGTACATTATCACGGAGAGACGCGGCCCAGTTTACACGATCCGGAGAGAAGACAAGCAGAAGCGTGTAAATGCCAGTCAACTACAGAGATGGTTTCAAGAACATCATGAGCACGAGTCACGAACAGCACCAAAGGAGACAATGGTACGCCGATCAGAAAGATTGCGAGAACAGCTTATTAAAAGGGGGGACGAGTGTGGTGTGAGCTACTGATATCAACATAAGTAGTATATATGGTGAGTAAGGAATAGAATATCTGACAGCAGAAGATTGAGAAGATCAAGAAGAGAAGAACAGAAATAAAAAGCAATTTGTGTGAAAATCCAGGAACAATGAAGCCTGAGGCAATTGAAGAACATTTTGCAAATAGTGTATCATAGCATGGTTTTTGTATTTTACCAAGTAACGTTGTAATTTGTGCTAAATACATAGTTGGTTGTCCTCACCTGTGTTCTCATTCACAACAATAGTCAGGATATATATTCCGACAGCAATTATTTGATAGCCATCCTTCAATAACAATCATTCAAACGACATAAGTGGAGTCAGGTAAAGAGCCACAAAAACGTATGTAGTTGAAAAGGAAGTTCATATTCTGATGGGTTCACATGAATCATTCAAACAAAGCAATTTCATTATGAACCTTAGTATGTAACATAAACTTAAGTCTCTTTTGTCATAGTACTCATGAGGAAATCTCAATTATAGTGTTGAGAAAACTGATGTACTCTGTAGGATTGGAATCTATCCCACATAATATTACAAGGAAAAATGTTGCTATGATGTTATTCATACAGCAACCGACCTTCTGTCTGACACAGAATTTTTGCATCAATCAACTTAATGTCATGTTTTGTAGACATTATTAATCAGAGAGGGTTTTGTGGAGAATTTAGTATTTTCACAGTTGAGATCATGAGGAGTCCCATACTAGGACGAAACGGCCGTCCAGGTTTTCGATGGTGGTCTAGCTTCAATCGGCTCATGATTTCAACTGTGACATTATTAATGTTTAAATCTGATTCCAGATATTCCTTGTTAATACTTTTAAACTAGTATTAAACTTATATTCATAGGGGAATGATTCGATAGTGAATTGATTTGAGAATAAGCTGGTAAACTGTTAAAAACCATGGAGCACTGAATAGCTATTATGTATTACTATTTAATTCCTCAGTGCTCCATACCTTCCAGAGGTTGAACACGAGACCTTAATATCTAGTGGAGAACATGTCAATTTTAAAATAATGAGTTAGGATCCAGTGATATATTGTGCACCGATACGACCTTGATTCATCTGTTAACTATTTTATGTTTGACATTCAGGAGAAAGCTTTATAGAGCTAGTTTACAGCTTTGATGCCATAAGTTACTTAACACAACCTTGAAACTTGTAGCACATGAGTGTGACTTGTGAACAACCTTGAAGAGAAATAGGAAAGAAAACTATCCTATCACTGACCTATGACCAAAGAAGAGAGAAGATTTATCTAGAACCGTCTATCCGTTTTATGGCTGATTTAACTAACTCAAAAAGATACACGAATAAACATATAACTAACAAGACCACAAAGCACACGTAATGCAAAAACAAATTATGTCCAAACTATGACATTAGAGTAAAATAAATGGGACGGAAAGACCATGTTTAAACTAAAGTAATTTTGTTGTAGAATAAAACATGACAGTAGTTTACACATCAAAAGAAAACTAATGATCCATAGAATAAAACAGGCATAAAGTTAATGTTATCGCTTTATGGATTTCAAATTAGGCGAGACAGTGTCGTAGAAAAATAGCTTTCATTGTTGGTCTTTCCTTATTTATTCCTCGTTTCACAGCAGACATTACTGAGGAATCACATACTAAGACGAAACAACTGTCTAGTGGTTTCTAGTTTCTAATAGTTCCTTCAATTAATATTGATACATATGACAACAAAGAAATTCAATAGAAATAACAGTTTTGATGCTTTAGTTGATTTTGAAGGCTTCATCACCTTCTAACTATCAACCATGAATAACTGTGGTTTTTCTGTATAAAGTTGAATGTCTTCTTTTATTCATACATTTTAATGCTCATTGTTTGTGTATTGGTTTGTATGTTTTTCCAACTGTTTGTTGAAATTGTAAGCAAAAATGGATAGTTGATAGCAGTGGAATTCAGGACGCGCGTTTCGTCCAATTTGGGACTCGTCAGCTGGATGTACCTGCATCTCAGAGTTGATGTTCACTCTGCGACTCGAACTCAGTACCGTTCGCTTCAAACGCCATCGCGTTATCAAATCAGCTACTGAGTGGATGGCGTTTGAAGTGGAAGGTGAACTTATTTGTTGAGATATTTTCATTTTATGATTATTTGAGTAAAGACAAAAATTTTCAATTAGTAAAAATGAATTATCATGAAACAATTGTTCATTTAAGCCCATGTAGTATCTATTTAATGTCATTTGCTCATTGTATCCACCTGCTTAGCCTTCATATTACATATTCTTAATGATAATCATAATAAATGTTTTCTAATATATCAAAAGAAGATTACAAATTGATAAACAGATAAGAATCTCGAGAAAAATAACACTAAGTGTGTGTAGGATAGAAAGAGGAGGATGAGTGTGATAGAGATTTCAATCATTTTTTCCCCAACATTAATATCCTCAGGTATCCTGAAAAATTCTATACAGTTTGTATAAATTTTACTGAAATAATACATAGTATACATAAGTAGTAGTAATGGTAGGATAAAGAATAGGATGATTGTGGATATATAAATATATAAGAGGTAATTGAATTAAGTGGTTGTATATTGAACAAGCTGTTTACTTATTACAAGCAAATACAGAAAAAAAGGAGATTAACTAAAAGACAGTTTTGTCATTTTGAATTGATTGAATAATCTTAACATAATCTCAAGTAAAATATTGAAAAGAAAATTACTGAACATTAGATTAGACCTATACTGAATAGAAGAATCCCTACACATTGAATAAAGATTGTTTGTTAATAAGAAGAGAAATGCATTTCTTACGTTAAAAATATTGATGATAGTTTGTGTGGTAACTAATCTAATAAGATTAAGAAAACAATGAGTCGTTGGTGATTATGATATTCTATTTTATATCCGATCCATTTTCTGGCTATGGATCAGATAATTCTTATATAAGTTAATTAGTGTAAATTGATCAGAGCTAAGGACTAGACCAACATGATATTGATCACTACTTACTGATCAATCATCTTCTGCCATTTCAGGAGGTCAAAAGTAGTTCCTGCATCTTAGTGGTAATATCTCAGCCTGTGGAACTGTTTGACTCAGGTTCGAGTTCTACAGAGAAGATCAGTCTCCTTAAGATTACTTTAAATAGTCATATAGGTGAACTGTTGTTTCGAATATAATCCAACTTACTCTGGTTATGTCGGGCCTAGATTATGAGAATATTTATTCATGCTTAATCAAAAATATGTTATACTGTGATTCAACCAAAAATGATACTTTTTTCAAATTTTTTATGAAATGAAGAATGTTCTTATAATCTTAGTCAAAAATGTTTTAATAGTTGAATTCATGAATTGATTTTGGCTAGACCACCATTGAAAACCTGAAAGCACTGGACGGCTGTTTCTTTCTAGTATGTGACTCCTCAGCAGTGCACATCCACAATCGCTCATCATAGGGAATCAAACTCAGGAACTTCAGTCTCGTGTGCGAACGCTTAACCTGTAGATCATTGAGCCGGCATCTAACAGTGTTAATGTTTAACACTAATTGATTGTTAAGAAATTACTTATGTTAGTGTATTAAAAAGACTAAAACAATCCCTATTTAATTATTAAACATGTTAAATCAGGAATTAGTGGTAAGTACTCTAGCATAATAATCATTAATGAAAAAATGTATATGTATGTATTCAGTCAAATGTCAAATGAAGTATTATTAACATGGAAACAAAGTATGCTTGTTTCGTTTTTAACTATATCTCATCAACAGTCTACGACTCCATCCACACAACTGAACCTAGAACGATCATGCTTCACTATCTAAGCAATACTATTGTGAGACAATCTTTAAACTTACCGGTTTTTCAATTTTAAAGTTCATAACGTTGTTTAATTCTCATTCAGTATTATTGGTTAGTTATTACTAACCCCCCTTAATTTCGAAAGCCATGGCTTCTGGTTAAAAGTTCAAAACATCTTTCCTGAAGCTAAATAATATTCACATTTAATTCTCGATTTCAACTATGGAAATTTAACAATCTATACAAACCGTATGCCATCAGTCATCACATGTTTACTAGTGGCTAGCCTCATGATGTGATTCTTAGAGTTCTATTGAAAAATCTAGATCAGTGGAGTTAAACCAACAGAGACAATAGAAGATGGTCGAGCAATATGGTGAATTTTTTGGAGTTAAATATGTACATCACATGATCCTGGTTAGTGGCTTAGAGGTTAACGATTCGAGCGCGAGAGTGATGGTCTTAGATTTGATCCTCAGCAGCGGGCTCGTACACAAGCCCTGTTGATTAGTCTCATGCAAAGATGAATCACATGTCCATTGCTTACTGGTTTTCAACGATGGTCTAAGATCAGTCTGCAATTTACATTATGAAAATTTTTCCCTTATTAAGAAGAAAAATCATTATATGTGAAATATTTAATTGTTACTACTAGCAACGAGCAAACGAAAATGTAAGTAAATGTTGAATATATGGTATAACCAAAAAGCAAACAATAGTCGGACAACGATCAATACCCTTCAAAGTTTATTGCTGGCTAGTATATCTAAGAAATATAATCTATGACTGGGATATCGAACAAGAATACTTATGGTTAGTTATAGTAAGAAAATTTTTCTATGCAATATCTTACAGTTCACTGTCAACAGTTATCACTTAGATGGTTAGGCTTAATATCTTTTAACTCCAAACTACACAACATTGCCATTCAATATACATTAAATGGAGGTGCTGAATAAATAACGAAATGCATTTTTCTACATGCTAAACGAAATGTTTAGTTTAAACTAGTTTTATTAGTGTATATAATGGTGTAATAAAGTTTTATTTATAAAGAATAACAGATCGGGATCAACTGTAAAAGACCCATTTTATGTATCTGAAAGAGGTATGTTCAGCCTCTCCGTTAACTATGGTCCCTAATTGTGTCACTATGTACCTAGATTCAATATTTTAAACTCTCGCTGAAATTATAAACCGATCAATGTTAGACACTATCGAGAATTTGGAAGCAATGAATGGCCATTTCGTCCTAGTATGGGACTCCTCAGCAGTATCCATCCACTATACCGCAATGAGGTCCAACCGTATAGGGTGTCATGAATTTACCTACCGTAGACAATGGTAGACTATCTCGTAATATCATGCATGGATTGAAGTTAGACATTGCCACTGTCGGATGCCGGCTTAGTGGTCTAGATGTTAAGCGTTTGTTCTCGAGACCGAAAGTCCTGGGTTCTATTCCCGCATGCGGGTTGTGGATGCACACTTCTGAGTAGTCCCATAATAGGACGAAACGGTCATTGATTGCTTCCAGATTCTCAATGGTGGTCTAAAATTGGCCAGTCTACAACAACAATCTCCACGACCCGATGCTGATAACGTACATCTTTCCCAATTCACCTTAATTTCATATCATAGTTTCCTTGACAGCACTTCCCTTTTTACGTATTATATTCACTCAACATTATTACCATTACTATTGTTATTATTATTTCCACTAATCAGACAAAATTCTCATGCTACGTATTTTATTCACTTGATCCATTTTATGATTATTACATTGATTATAACTTGACACCTTACGATGAGTCATTTTAACAATTTGTAAATGAACTTTCTAATATACAAATAACACTATTTAAAGGACTCGTATGCTAACAGATGCAGAAATTCCCTATCTTTTATTACATAACATTGGTAAATATGGTAAGTTGTGCAAGCAGTAAACTAAAAATTACCTAATTCAATACGGTTTTAGTCGGATACGGCTGGTTATAAATCCTAACATTGTCATAACACTTTCCTCATTCAATTTTCAAGTAGTACAGAGATATCATTTTAGCCTGGTTTTTATAATTAGTACAAGTACTTATAAATAATTGTCTAGGAAACAGTTGGATATGTAGTGTCAGTTGTTATGTCAATCCCACATAACTTATTCTAGCTTCTGGACAAACCAATTTATCCATTCTTCTTGAGTCACATTTTGACCTTGGTAATTATCCACTTATCAACTCTGACTGCTTTTATATGAGCGAATGTGAGTGTGCACCTTTTATCCTATTCATCACATGTCTGTGGCTTATTTTTGTGTGACTATAAATATTGATTAACGCTTGATTAAATGGAGTTGGCTCATATGCGTTCTGCACCATGTGTCATTTCGCTTCGCTCTCTTCTATTTCCTTCATCCTTCTCATTTCTTGTCCAGATCAGTGAGTCTACAAAAGATATGTATTCAAAACTTCATTCTCGTATTTGTCTTATTTAATTCTGTTATACACTAAAGCGGATTATGTCGATAATTTTTTACGACAATAGGCGACATATATATCCCAAAAGCGATCATTTGTCTGATCTCACTGGAGTCAGGTTTCGGACCACAAAAGATAGTGAATGCTGATGTGCAGCCTATGCTCCTCAACGAGGTTCATCAGGCGTAAGGAAGTTAGTAAGTATGATAATTATTTGCATTGTTTAGTATATCATTCTACTTTAACAAAAATAAACCTGTGACAATCAATATCTTCAGATATCTATGATTATTTCAATACAATGAGTGTTTAATCTAGATAATTCACCTTTCAAATATTAAAAAATACACTAAACTAGTGTTTGTGATTACGTATTTTCTCCAGACAAGAAACGGAAATGTTATCGTATTCAAAGTATTCTAGTAGATATATATATATATAAAATTACAAACCGAATTATTTTGTTTCCGGCTGTGTATTCATTTGGTTACATTGATCAACTATTATTCGATCGTATTTTTGTGAACTTCCTTAATATTATGATAGAGTTATGAAATATTAGCTCCAAGAAAGGAGTCTATGAATGACCTTAAATAGTGGATCAGGAAGATCATAGTAGAATGAAGGTAGAAAAGTTCATGACTGTTACAGTGCAAATCAGCAGATGTTCAGTACAGCCAATTAATATATATTATCATCCTGGACAATAATTAGCTATCTACAAAAAATAAAGACGTTTTCTTAAAGGGATTGAGCCCACTGTAAGCGTATTTAATCCGCTCCTATTACCCTAATTGAAGTCAGAAGTTCTTGCTTGAAAAAATTGATATTTCTTGGAAAATACTCATCAACACTGATATGTTATCATCGACGATACACATTCATTTGAAGCCTTTGTAGGCACTGACTTGAATGACGAAATCGATGAGAATGTATTCAGATTCTTTTAAAACAGTTTCTTTCACAAACTAACATCAGGCTTTATCAAATAATCATCGACGATTCGTAGTGTACTCACGTATCTATATGAAACTCTATGTAGGATCTATGAATTCAGTTAAGCTGGAACAAAGGCGAATATTCGTTAATAACATTGGACATTAGTTCTTTACACGACAAATTAAATTGAAGTAGAAAACTATAATTCATTGGATTCAATGAAGTTAATCAAACAGTTTCATGATATTAGGTATCCAATGAATATTTAAACTGTATTATTTATGAGGATATTTATTACTATTCAATGATATAGTCAAGTTCAAATCTGCATTAAGTATAAAAAACCATTACTTTCTATGAATTTTGTCAATGGATTACGTTTGTAACAGATAAATGTCTAACCAGACTCTGGATCTGTTATGACTGAATGACTCCAGTTCACAAGATGTTCAATTATGTGGCATATTATGGACTCTGTTATGAATTTTGACCTAGGCTGTAGCCAATTGTTACGACTTGATCAAGGTCGTCGCTGATTCGTTATGACCTTACGAATTTAACAAGGACGTAATTCGCGTAAATTATCCACCAATAGAATACGCCTTCTGCGACCTTCACACTGTGACAATGACGTTCGATTAGTATGAGTAATCTAGCGTCCTTATTGGTCCTATCCGCCTAAACAGTCCGCTTGAGTCCAAAACACCAATAGCAGCTGCTGTAATGTGAATCATTTGTTTCAAACATACTTTGTCTATATACCAAACAGGCAGACCACACCATAAAATAGAAAATAATATTTGTACAAAATCAAGCCAAACGTGGCTGGAAGCGTGGGAGACAGTACTCAATAAACCGAGTATAATTTAGGAACAATAAATCATATAATAATAATAATCAATAGGTCAAAATGAAGCTAATAATAAGATGAATATAGACATAGATAATCCAGTTACCGAATAATTATACCATAGGAATATAAATAGAATAATAGTCTAATAAGAGGTCCCGTAAGTTATCAGTACTTACTTTTTTCCTAGTATATAACAGACTCATTTTCGTCTCTTTTCAAACAACCTGAATATTATTCTTGAATTCTTTTAGATATTCAAATAGGATTACAAGCAAGGATAATTCGATCAAAACAGACTGTGTTCCACGTCACTTAAAGGGTAAATAAAATCTTGGAAAAATTCTAATTCATAAGTATACATTCACTCATATGAGTTATTATGTTTCAACAAATTGATATCAGTTTTTATTACTGCTAATCGATTATAAATCTGACAGCGCTTCAATTAAAATTATTTTTAATAGTTGAATTCATGGGTCGATGTAAGCTAGACCACCACCGTCTTAGTATGGGACTCGTGAGTAATTAGTATTCACGGTTCCGCACAAGGGGCTCGAATCCAGGACTTCGGTTTCGCATACGAACTCTTAACCTCTAGAACACTAAGCGGAGTCTAACGGTAATAATGTCTAACTTCAGTCAAGCCCTCATCCATTGTCTGGGGTAGATAACTGTCTACATCCGATACAGATTGGACTCTATTGGTCGCAGCTTCTCACTGCAACTCCAAGAAATCTGCCTTGCAGCTAGTCACTAGTGGGGACCTGATTATTATCAGAATTATTTTTCTTTACAGAATAAACTATAACTTTTAATGTACGTGTATCAAAAGAAAGGAGAGGTTGAATATGACGAAATTTTCAATAATATACATCAATTGAGAAGGATATTTAGGAATTCTGTTACCTGGTACACATTTAATGTCGAGCTTTCAGATGTTATTTTAACGCACTAACAGATAAAATCATTCAAATTTAATTAAATTTGCGAAGACAATAGACAATATGGGAATTAAATTTATACCTTGTTCAAAGAAATCTAATCACTAACCGAAGAAAAGGCTTTTGGTTACACTGATACTTAGAAAATCATTCTACTTTTTTACACAACGCACTCCTTTACTACTCCGACATACAATTTAGTCGTGCACTTTAATTTCTATAATTTCCCCACAGTAATTTTCATAGTGAGTGGTTAAGAAAACAAAGTGGGTATCACCAGACAGATGAGTATATTATTCCCAAGTCTATTGATGAAATTATAAGAACATCTTAATTAATGTATATTGGTTGTTTGAATCTTCCCATTAATATTTAGCTGTCATTGTAGTGTTCTGCAAAGATTTAAAAATTATCCTTCCACACTTAATATATTTTTAACCTTCTGCAGTATGTCGCACATCATTGTCAAGGGTTGTTTCTTCTAATATGCTATTGACAGAACTCTTTTAGCTATAATGAGACTGTCTACAGCCCGCATTCGAATTTGTGTAGCTTCAAAAATTAGTAAAGGCGATGTAGATGAAGCTATGTTTTATGAAGTCTATCGTTCATCGATTATTACGTCGTCTTATGAAGATGCCAGTCGTTCAGGACGGTAAGTTATTTTGATGTTTGTGATTTTTTGTGTGATCAATTTACATGTATCTTATTCTGGTCTGTTTGTAACCATGATGTAGTTGAGTTCTCCACCCAGCACAATACTCTGGATTTATTGAAATTATACTTGCATACAATAGGATACTGGATCAGTGGTTTAGATAATAAGTGCTGGGGCACGAGATTAGGAGTACTAGGTTCTGCCCACAGTGGAATAGTGGATACTTACTGTTGGGCTATCCCATACTCAGACTAAACGGTAGTTCAATGCTTTCACCTTTTCCATGGCTGTCTTAATCAGATAAGTTTGTGATTTTAATAACATACAACAATTTCCACAATCCCCATAAAAATGAAATGGAATCACTTATCACCTTATTCTTCATAAATAAAAATGATTGTGGGATATTACTGTTAAAAGTTCCTTCAACAATTCTTCGTAAATGCTATAACTGACTTTATCATCATAGGGGTAGTAAATACATAGCCTTTTAATAACCTATATATAAGTTACTTTTATAATTTTACGAAATCTATGCTTTATAAGTTACTAATACCAAACTATATGTTAATTAAACATAATAACAGTAATAATTTTGGGAGGGGGGGGGAAATACTCACAAATTGACCTCATTTTCTGATATTTACTGAAATATAAAATAAAAAAACAAAAACACTCAACCCCCCTTATTTTATTTACAAATTTAAATATCTTCCTTTTTCATATTGAATACAAAACAAATAAAGAAAAAAACAAAACAAAATAAAACAAAGAAAACTTATCAAGATGTTTTCGAAGAAAAAAGTAACAGGAAAACTTTCTTCGACAACTATATACCCCATAAACAATTATGGTTGGAATAAAAAATAAATTAAATTCGTGATTTTCTATCCATACATGAGTAGTTTAATTTAATTTAATTAAACAATTACTCATCTTCAAACTTTTCTTTTCTAGGAAAGAAAAAAAGTTTCAAGAGGATTTTTGATTAAGATCATGAATAGATTATACGATCATTTTAAAATAAGATAAAAACTTTCCCTCATGAATCAATGTTCCAATAATAAAGATTTTTTTTTCTTAGTTTATTCCATTTGAATTTAATTAGTCTTTTATAAGTAAATTAGAAAGTTCTTTTTCTTTTAGATTGTTTACAAATCTCATAAAATCGATTGTTTTTCTTTTTTTTTTGTAAAAAAGAAAATACAATTTAGTAAACAAGAATCATGTGTTCATTGATGAGTAGTTTTTGTTATAACCCGTGGAGATTTATAAATGGTAACTTCTGAGGGTTATTTATGGACCAGTACGATATGTATATTTTTTATTGTATAATTGTTAAGTAACTAAACTATTCATATTCATGTCCCTCTTATTATAAGCTTTATTTTGACCTATACACTATTATTATACGATTTACCATTCTTGAGTTATCCCTGGTCTATTGATTACTGTTCCGCCTATTCACAGCCACATTTGGTCAAATCTTGTAAAAATGTTTTTTTGTATTTTATGGTACGATGTAGTCAGTTTGTTTGGTATATAAACCCAGTATGTTTGATCATAATGATTCATATTGCAGAGGGTGTTATTGGTGTTCTAAACGTAACTGGCTGGGCTGGGTAGAAAGCAAGACGAACAAGTACTCTAGACTGCTCATACGGTTTTTTTCCGTGTATCGATAATTCCCCCCTCTCCAATAGGTGGTCTCATCACATCATATTAAACAGGGCACGCACGCATTCAATTGATATAACGGTTTTAATATTAATTTTTGAACATCTTAGTGGAATTTATTTTTCATTGTTTGTTTGAATCTTCTCATTGATATTTATGACTTCAGTTGATCAGTCTCTTAATGGTATATGTGCATCATGTACGGATTGTCTCTCTTTTACCTTAAGTCACAAGCGCTATAAACAAAAATGGATGGTGGCTAGCAGTGGAATCTAGGACGCGAACAGTACTGGGTTCGAGTCCCAGAGTGAACATCAACTATGGAATGCAGTACATCCAGCTGATGAGTCCAAAATAGGACGAAACACTCATCCTGGATGCCACTGTTAGTCACAACCCATCTTTGCTTTTAATTTTAGTGAAATTCTATAATACGTGAAGTTTATTCATTTGAGAGAAAGAGAATAAATCGTTGATTAAATGACTGCATTAAAATCTAGCTATTTTGTGGCGATTAAAATTAAGAATGTGAATTGGTTAGTTTTAATAGATTAGTAGAATGACTTATTGCTCCTCTTGAGATATTTTTTTAAATCTTGAGCTCGATTGGGTGTATTTATTTCAGAGTAATCTTAAATAAAATTGAACCAAATGCATATCCACTACTTACTGGTTCTAATTAATTCTTCCAGTAATATCATTTTTCAGTGAAAATTACTTTCGAAATTGTTAAATAAATCTGTGCACAGTACTTTTACTCATTACTAATATTACAACCACATGGGTTGTAGATTTGTTGAACATTCATTCATACAAGCGGAAAATTCTCAAAAGCTAGACAATATAGGTTCGTTCTTTCAACGGAGCACATCTTTGAATAAATCCATTTGAGTTGCAGCAATCATAGGACTGAGTATAAAGAGCTGAATATATGTTCATGTTGCGACTTGAGTGTTGAATCTTTAGCTTTAAAACACCTAACCCGTTGCCTGTTAAGCTGCTGAGTCTAAAACGACAATGGCTAATGCAAAGGAAATGAAGTCTGTAGGAGTCTGAAGTGAAATAAACTAAGTTCAAGTCTCGGTATGAATATTAAAACTTGGATGAGGATACATCAAGCTGTTTAGTCTCAGATAGGACGAAATGCGTGTCCTGAACTCCAATACTAGTCAATATCCAATGATAACATAGTGGCAGTTTGATTAGGATGCACAGATAACAAAAAAGACTGGGTACGGTCCTTAACCTCAACAGCGGGAAAATTTAAAAAGCATTTGCAAATGAATTTTATTTTGTGTATATAAGTTAGTGTAACCAGAGAAGCAGTTTTAAATCCAAAGGAGTTTAACATTAATTACCTGATTTTCTTCCGAAACAACTTACTTGTCCCCCTCCCAAAAGGTGAATAGGTGATTGTACCCACTGTTTTTCTATTTTATGCATAGAATTACTATTAATAATTATTATTACCATCAAATTTACAATTTATTCTGTTATTCAAATGATAACAAGTAAATTAAGGTTGCTTTGATTGGCATGTGAAATAGGCTATTCATCTTATTTATAAACTGCATTGTACTGAAACCATATGGTCGATTTATATATATAACAATATAGAGATACTCTATGGCTTTAGATAAACAAAGCAGGCAGGTACAAAGGAAGCTATCTTTACCTGGGAATAAAATAATATATTGATTATTCAGCTAATTTTAAAACAACCGCTTTGTTTTTTTCTATCTGACGTGTATTATACCCAGAAGTATTATTTGAAGTCATTGCCAATAATACGTAGGCCTTCTAATTTTCACAGTTTAATGATGTAAGGTTGAACTGATTGATTGATATGATTTACGAATTATAATTTGAAAGAACTGAAACACATTTTTAAAAAATGTATAACTGAATGTTAGACGGCTATCCAAAGATGGCTTTACGTCTGTCATCCGTCGCGGAGGAGCATAGGCAGCACACCAGCATTCTCCATCCAACTCAGTCCTGAACAATCATTTACACATCTCTCCAGTTGCTATTAATCCTTTTTATGTTTGCACCCGATTCTCGGCTCAGTGTGTTCTTTGGCCTCCTTCTTTCCCCCTTCCCCCCTCAGGATCCCAGGTAAGCACTTGCTTCATGATGCAGTTTCATGATCCCCGAAATCTGTTTCCCATCCACTTCCAACGTCTTTTCTTAGTTTCCCCTTCAACCGCAAGTTGGTTTGTTCTCTTCCATAATGCGTTGTTACTGATGGTATCTGATCAACGGACATTGAGTATCTTGAGTAGACAAATGTTTATGAGTATTTGTACATTTTTGATGATGGTTGTAGTAATTTTCGGAGTTTCAGCTGCGAACAATGGAAGTGTGTTGACGTTCTTATTGAAGATTTTGACTTTGATATTGGTTGACATTTGTTTTAAGTTTCATATGTTCTTCAATTGTAGGAACGGTGAATCCAGAAGTATATAAGAAACAACATGGAATATATAATGTAATAAATGCTTCTTAACTTTCAGATTTTCCTTGTTCCCCCTCCTCTTCTTAATAATTATAGAATTAATTGTATACTCTATTGTGAAAAAAACTTTGTTTAATCAAACAATCAATGTACAACAAGGAATTGAAATGTTGCTAACTATAACGGAGTTATTGATCTAATTTAGAGGAACAGAGAACAAATCTCATCTCAAAGCATAGTTTCTAGAGATAATAGGAATGAAGCACAGACTTTCATTACTGTTTCAGTTTTATTACTATTACATTTCCATAGTTGTGCTTTGTAACAAAATTACATTTTTTTTCTATGCAAAATGCTGAATATAACAATAAACCTGATTAAAATTTATTTAAAATGTAAAGAATTTTAGGATATAGATTTTTTAGGTCACCCCCCAACTAATATAGTGATAACTTATTTATTAAGTTTTATTCTTTCCCATCAGTAATTGTTTAACGCTCTTTAAGTATTCAACGAATTTCCTTGTGAGTATTGGTCTGTAATGTATAATAAATACTTTGTGTTTGCGTAGTAGTTGATTGGAAGAAAGCTAGAGATAGCCATTTCAAGCTACAACATCAGTTCATGAAATAGCTTACTGCTGAACTAAGCTGTGTTGATAGGCAGAGACTATCGGATTGAGATCGCGGGTAGTAGTTGGAAACTTTAGATGACATGTCTCAGAATTGATCCCAATGCGACAAGTATATCCACTTTTTATTTTCACTAATCCGTCTTATCTTTCTCTAATCAATTCGTCCATGCCTAGCATATTCTGATAACACTGATTTTGTCAAAACTTCCACTACATTGGCATTTGTCTTAAATATTTCATCTCACTGCATTGATATGATGTGACAGCTCAAATGAATGCACATATTTGCTAAATCTAATATTACTTATGACTGACTGATTTCAAACTGAATCAAACTATAGAGAAAATTTAATTTCTATGGTGAAAAAAAATTAGATAGATAGATTTCCCAAAATAAACCGGTTTATTTTATTCTAATCCATAGATTAGAAAAAAAACTTCATGGATAAATGTTATTCCCTTCAGTACACAGCCTACATAAACTTTAACAATATTTATATTCAACTAATGGGATGTTAAAAAAAAAACTTACATACGCCTGTTACTCCCAATGGAGCATAGGCCGTCGACCAGCATTTTCCAACCCACTCTGTTCTGGACCTTTCTTTCTAGTTCTATCCAGTTTTTGTTCATTCTTCTCATGTCTGTCTCTATTTCTCGGCGTAATGTGTTCTTTGGTCTTCCTCTTCTCCTTTGGCCTTCAGGATTCCATGTGAGGGCTTGTCTTGTGACGCGTAATTTGATTGGTGCATGTTGTATTGTATCGGAGAATCTTGCTTTTCCCTTTGTGTATATTGAGACCTACTGTTGCTGAGGCTGCAACACTGGTCGTCTTCTCCTGCATTTGTTGTTTCGTGTGTGATAGAAGAGCATGATCATTTGCGAAGTCTAAATCGTCCAGCTGCATCCTACCTGTCCACTGTATCCCGTGCTTTCCTCCAGATGTTGACGTCTTCATGATCCAGTTGATCACCAGGAGAAAGAGAAAAGGTAAGAGCAATCCTGTAGCTCCTCCGGGGGCTACTGCCGGTCCCAAGCACGGGTAAAGGAGGAGGGTTGGGCATGGGGTTAGCAACCCCATCGCGTAGAAAACCAACTCGCTAAAAAAACGCTAACCAGAAAAAAATTATTCACAATTAAAAGAAAAACTATTGTATATTTAAAAAGATAAACAGTATATGTATCCATGACTTTCAAGTGTATTTGTTTTTGTTAACATTTAAATAAGCGTACAATATCTAATATTTTTCCGTTCATCCAATTGAGTGAATGCTGCCTATGAAAAGTATAATTTCCAATGATAATTCTCAGTCCAAGCTTTAAGCTTCAATGTTTACTTCCTTTTTATCATTTGGCAAGTTGGAATTTGTAATAGTATTATGTTCACAGAAGATATAAGTCGATAACCTTAGAGGAATAAAATGAAGTTCCCAGTGAAAATTACACAATTATATACAGTACTGATACATTAAACGAACGAAAGAATGCTTAAAAAGGCTAGATAATGAACTACTGTTAAAAATCTGGTGGTTTAGCTTCAATTGACTCACGCTTTCAACTATGAAAATACTAAGTCTCCACAAAAGAAACCCCTTCTGATAAAAATAAATGTCTAACTTTTCATCAAAGCTTTTAAAAGATGTGTGATATCTAGCATTTTCGAGCATTCTTTCGTTTGTTTAATGTGTCAGTGCTTCATATAAGAGTGTAATCTCACTTTCAGCCCAATTTTACATTGAATACTCATTTTTTTTATCAAAATAACATTCAACTTAACATTTATGAAACTAGCCAATTAAGTTTAATAGTTTTTAATTCTTTTCCATAGCCATAAATAAAATGATATACGCATGCATACATATCCCAACTTTTCACTTGAAACGGTTGCCATAGTAAGACGACTGTTGTTTAGCATCTAGAAGAATAGATTTCAAGTACTTTTTTTCTCGTTGTTTAGTATTCTGAAAATATTCCGGTAGAATTACTTCCTTTCTTTCTATTGTCTTACGTTTTTTTCAGTTTCATTTTGGCATGGATTCTGTGGTGTTCTCTATATTATATTCTTTACATTATTATTATTAGTCTGTACTAGTTTATTCATAGTTGGTAGTTCCACTTTATGATTGTTACAATAATCACGATGGTACTGTGATTCTATATTAAATATGTGATTCTCTCTCTCCTCATGGTTGTTTCCTAGAAGAATGGACCTCTTTTGTTGTTAATACGTAAATGTTGTTTTTTTGTTACAATGATTGAGAAATGGGAAGGAACACAGTTTAGTAAGCTACAAAATGATGACATTTTGTATTGTAGATTTAAATAGAACTACCAATTATCTCTTCGTATTGTAAAACATTACTATTACTACTATAAGTGTTTATGAATCAGGCAGTATAACAATGAAAGGATTTGAGAGAGAGAGAGAGACAGAGAAAGACAGATAGAAATGATGACTACATTAGACATAAAAAGAGACAATAATACGATATACGAATGAATAATGAAATAATAAAGAAAGCCAGACTTGATTTCTATGTTTCATGGTGTATAAACAACTTTTAATAAATGACATATATATATATATATATATATGTATAATCCAGGACGTGCGTTTCTTCCTATTTGTAACTCGTCAGACAGATGTGCCTGGATCCCACATTTTATGTGAACGTTGGTACTTGAACCCATTAACTTTGGCTTCAAACGTCACCACGTTACCCACTTAGCTACTGAGTCCTGGTAACCACTTGCTTGTGCAATGGGGTGAATTTTAAATTCATTTTGTATTATATGACTGAATCTTCTCATTAATGTTTATAAGCAATATAATGCTTGTGACTTAAAGTACCATCAAGGCAATCCATACTGAATGCACTTATACCAATACGAGACTGATCAATTGCAGTCCTAAATATCAATGGGAAGATTGAAGCAAATAATACTAAATGAATATTGTTACTTCATTTTCCGCAACATTTAATTTATATTGGTACTTTTATATAAGAACTTTCGTCTAAATTAGAGCGAATAGTTTCACAGCATTTGAGCGCCGAGTTGATGTAAGACACTAAATAGGTATAATATATTTGTAAAATCTCAGCGAATGAATTTAAAGTAAATCCAACGTTTCGCCTGGCAATCTGGTCCAAGCTTCTTCAAGGAATTATTATTAATTCCTATTTAATGTCTTATATTTGTGCTGTTTAATTAAAAATAAATAACACTTTACATTTACGATCATTGGTAATTTTAATTTAAAATATCTCATAGCATAACAGAAGTATCTGTCAGTCATAAGATCTATCACTATACTATATATAATTTCCTATATTGTTAAGAATACTATGTCCCATACATTTACTTAACTACAAGGTATCAAGAAGTTGCGTAATTGACGCAATCAAAATATTAGCATTAATATTGATTTCACTAGTACTATTATTATTAGGACTACCAATACTGGTACTCACACTACTACCACTACCATTACTATTACTACTATTACTAATACTCATTCTGACATTACTTGTATTTCTACTATCGTTTAATATGTAAACTGAGTGACAAGCGGGTGCAAAAAATTATACTAACAGTAGAGATAACAGTTGGTACAACTTGTGACTTTTCAGTAATGAATTTACATCTATATATTTACTTAAATTACAACACTGCTTTTCTCTTTCCCTTTGTTTATATACTCTTTGCGTGTATTAATCTAGGTCTACTAAAATTTATTACACATGTCAATCAGCACTTGGTTGTTATTACTTAGTTGTTGCCTATAGTAAACTGAACTGTATACTATAATTGACCATGTATATCTTATATCTTTTATGTATCCGTATGATTATTTGTTTATATTTTGTTTGTCTGTTTTAAAAAAAGAACACATTTTTCTAATTTTCACAATTAAATAGATTGTGATCTTTGTATTAGTAAATGCGATTGATGTTTCTTTTTCTACTTTACTGAATGACAGAATATTGTTTATTGATATAGAGATTTACAATTAAAAATACAATGGTACATTTTACATTATTTAAAACTATTTTTAATTATCAGGAGATTATTAAATCAGATTAACATCACGAACTGACTTAAATTAGACAATTGCTGAGGAATCCCATACAGGGATGAAACAACAGTTCAGTGCTTCCAGGTTTTCAATGGTGGTCTATATTAAATCGACTCATGAATTCGACTATTAAATTATTGAAAACCTGGAAGCATTAGTCAGATATATTGTTCTAGTATGAGACTACTTCTCCTGTGAGTGAGCTTCCGAGGAATCCCATACTCAGATGTAATAGTTTTCTAGAGCTTCGTCAACGATTGTTTAGTTGTTCTCAGTATGCGATTTCAACTACAAATCTGACAATCTTCACAGACTTTTGAATTTTTTTTCATTCTCAATTTTCACTGATAAATTAACTGAATTATGAAGGGTAACTTTTGAGGACTATTTATGAACCAATATGATATGTATAAATCTTATTGTATCATTGTTAAGCAACTGAATTATTCATATTCATCTCCCTCTCATTATAAGCTTTATTTTGACCTATAGACTATTATTATTCAATTTACCATTCTTGAGTTATCCCTAGTTCATTAACTACTGTTCCCTCTATTCACAGACACATTCGGTCATATCTTGTACAATTGTTATTTTCTATTTTATGTTGTGATGTGGCCAGTTTGTTTGATATATGAACCCAGTATGTTTGAGAATAATGATTGATATTGCAGAGGCTGCTATTGGTGTTCTGGACTTAACTGGTTGGGCTAGACAGATAGCGGGACCGAGTAGTGCTGAAGACTGCTTATATGGATATTGTGTATCATTGGATCCGATCGATAAAACATTGCTATCCAATTGGCGGTCTCATAACGTCATATATTAAACAGGGCACTTAAGGTAATCGAATCTCGCGAGTGCGGGTTCGTGGATGCGCACTGCTGAGGAGTTCCATAATAGGACGAAACGGCCGTCCAGTGTTTCTAGGTTTTCCCTGGTGGTCTAGCTTCAATTGACTCACGCTTTCACCTATAATGTTAAATTGTAATTTGAGAGAAAAACATTTTGTCAACATCAAAAATTTTACCGATAATTTACAAAAAAGATTAATGCATTTTCAAATTAATAATTATTTAACAACCCCTGTATATCAGTTAACAGATTATATTACAATAATCAATAATACGAAAAATACAAAGGCAATCAACAAATTTATCAAGATCCTATGGAAATGAAAAAATACTGATCGGTTGCTTTTCTAACATTTAAAGAATTACCGTCAAATATATTTGCATGATAAATGGTTATCAATGATAAATACAACTGTTGTATCACTGTGGTGTAAATATAGAAATATATATATGTATATATTAAACACAGTTCATCACACTTTTACATAACCTTTTGTCATTTACTGATGTGTATGTGTTAAAACAAAATTATTTGTTTCTATGGTTTGTCATTTAAACTATCGTGTCATTCACGAAATGGACTCATAAATTCAAAGCATAGCTTTCTCTTTCTTCTATATATATATATATGACTTAAGGTACATCTGGAATTTATGAGTCTGTTTCGTGAGTGACACGAAAATTCTATGCTTCAAAGTGATAACAATTTTTCTTTAAGGATAATACACAAATAACCAGTTATTGTCAGTAGGCCAAGTGAGAAGTACACTGAACTGAATATAAACCATTATTGTACTAAAAAACAATAAAAATTATCTTAATAGATTAAAACTGTTTTCTGACATCGTTTTGTAATGTCTTTATACTAAACAAAGTTAATCATTCATTTAGATTGATTGCTTGAATTTTTTCATTGATGTTTTAGACAGCAGTTTATCAGTCTTTATATGGCATATTTGTATCCTGTGAGGATTACTATTAAGTCATAAGCATTATAAACAGAGGTGGGTGGTGGCTAACAGTGTATTAAAGGATGTGCTTTTCGTTCTATTTGGAATTAATCAGCTGAATGTACCTGTATCACAGAGTTGACGTCCATATCAAGACTAGAACCTAGTACCGTTAGCTTTAAACGCCATTGCGTTATACACTGAGCTACTGAATCCAGACGGCTACTAGCATATGTAATGAGGTGTGGTTTAATTCATTTTAGTAGTTGTTTGAATTATTATTATTTCTGTAAATTTATGTATATTTGACTTTTACATAGAATAAGTGACCGATTAGTGCGTATATCAAAGTTCTGCAAGAGGTTAGTCATTATTTCAATAGCTTATTCAGTCATAATCAACAAACATCTTGATATAAATTTGCATTAACTCAAATTACTGTACCACATTAACAAGACAAGATGAAATAAACAAAGTGAATAATAAGAGAGCTGAAGTACTAGTTTAGCGAACTCAGGTATGTCCTTTACATTGTCCTTTATATACTTCAAGATTCTTCCAATATCTTTGTTATTCCAATTGCTCCCTGTCTCCCTTCCTGTTATCTTAAACTCGATCTTTTGACCCCAGGCATTCCACTTCCGATTGCTACCACATACTACTTATACCCATCAACATAAGTAGCACACAATACAATAGCAGTAGTTATGATAGTGTGAAAGGTTGAACAGTGAGAATATGGTTAGAAAAAAAAGAAATGAAGTGATGTTTATAAATGAATTATGAAACTCGAGATCTCGAAGAAGATAAAGTTTAAATACACCTAAGTAATTGTAATTGATTTTAAACTATATCACCTATTGTCCCCAGCCACCGATCATATTTGTCACATCTATTATCACAGTGACCAGGCTGCCTGTAACTACCAAGATGCTGTAGTTCAAAAATCAGTGAATTTGTAACCTGATGTCTCGGTTTGTCAGAATTTGTTCTTTTCCTAACTTATCCTTAATCCAGCCAATGTTGTGCCTTAAGGTAGGTGATTCTTGAAAATATGCAACACATGGAGATTTCCAGTCCCACTAACCGATTTATCTATACTTTTCTAGTACCATACTTTCGAACTAGGTATTTACCATTCAGTTCTTCCTCTATACTTAAGGAATACTTAGAGTTTAGTACATCTTCCACCTTTATAGCTATACAGTGATGGGGGGCTAACTGCTAAACAGTATACGTACCACTTCGTTGATAGACCAACTTCTTATTTTCTCAGTGATAACGTCTCTAACTAGGAAATCGGGTTATATGACGAGAATTGAATCAGTTCCTTCAAGGTTATCGAGATGTTTTGTTGATAAGCACCGATTAACAGAAAATGTAGTTGTTGAACTTCTTACAGATTTCATTCAACCAATTGAGGTCAAACAGAGTAAACGTTTAGTTTGATGGGTAGCCTTGAAAACAATATTTCTTATTGTGTGATTAAAGAAAGCAAAAACAGATATCGTAGGAATTATCGGGCAGATTTATTTCTGTGACAGAATTACTTCATAAAGAAACAATGAGCGAAAATGATAGATCACTATTTATTCAACAAAATTACTGACCAGTAAATATAATATCGTAGAACATAGGAAATACAAGAATTAGTTCAACATATCAAATTTCTGGTTAGAACCAAATGAAAAAAATTGTGGAAGTCTGAGAAATTTTGAAATTAAGAAAAAAAGGTCAATTAACAAGTAGTTGTTTAACGTAACTTTGCAATAGGAAGTTAAAAGATGACAACATCTGGACTGTTATCAGCACTTTTGAAAGATATCATTTATATATTCACCTTCTAAGTTAAAATGGTGGTGATTCGTACTGTTAGACTGAATCTTTATAACGTGTTGTAAATCGATTCCTTTTGATTTCATTAAATCAGAGTTACGTTGTTAATCTTGTTACTACTATATTTTGTTCAAGGAATAAAACGGTCAAGTGATAACACTTACATGAGGATAGAATTAATCCAGAAATCGCATATTAATGAACCATGATACCAATGCATGTACCGATAGGAATAGATAAGTAGTCTTTGTTACAGAGTTTTGATGTTTCTTGTACAATAAAGACTACGTAAAAATTTACTACTCATAAGACTACGTGAATCTTTGTGATAGTAAACGACACCAATCGTCAACGAATGTAGTGATTACTAACCTCGATATATTTTAGACCTTACTGAATAGAAGATATAGACATAACAGCTAATTTGTGATAGAGAAGAGCTAATACCAGGTAGACTTGTAGTGGTTGGTACATGTTGAGCACATATAGGTTATTCTAGCTTCCGGACAGACAAATCTATCCATTCTTCTCAAGCCACAATTCGACCTTATCAATTATTCCTTCATTAACCTTGAATGTGATCGTATGTGTGTACATTTCTTATCTTACTCATCACATGTTTGTACCTTATTTTTGTCTGAATATAAATATTGAGTCACACTCGGTCAAATCGAGTTAGCTCACTCGCCTTCTCCACTGTGCGTCATTTTGTTTCGTTTTGTTTCGCTTTCTCTACTTTGCTTTTCTGATTGCCTATCCGGACAAACGAGTGTATGAAATATACGTATTCAAAATTCATTCTCATATTTGGCTTATTTTATTCCATTCATCTCTAACTTGAATTAAGTCGATAAAAATATACGAGTATTGGCGGCATGTATATTTCAATAATAATCATCATACCATCTAACTGGAGTTAGATACAGGGCCACCAAAAACTACCACTTTGCATGTACATTTTAATAACTACTTTAAAACTACACCAGAGACATAATTGGATAATTTAAGCTGATCGACCTAACATTAGGATAAATCTGCCAATGGGATTGTTCAAACTGCGTTTTAGTGGTTCTGTTTTATCTGACTCCAATCGGATCGTGTGATTATCGTTAGTGACTTAAACATATCGTCAATCCTCGCATATAGTTATCGACTTGATTCGAGTTAGTGAATAACAGAATTAAGTAGGTCAAATACGAGAATGTACTTTTGAATATGTATATTTTTGTACAACTGTTGATCAGAATAGATAATCGGAGAGAGGGAGCAAAAGAAACGAAGAGGAGAGAGCGAAGAAAAACGGATTTGAGAAGGCTTGCTTGCCAAATCCCTTTAATTAAGCGTTACTTAATATTTATAGTCAAAAAGGATCGAGGCGAAGCCAGGCAAGGCGAAGCAAATAATAAACAAGGTCAAAATGTAACTCAAGATGAATGAATAAATTGGCCTGTCCGGAAGCTAGAATAAACTCTGAAGACTTGACATAGCAACCTACACTACAACCTAACAGCATAAATCAAAATGTATGTAAAAAAACATTAAAATCTAATTAACCAATAGCCTAGAATGTTAACTCCTACAACAGTTATTAACTGTCATACATTTGGATAATATATTGCATAAATCTGTTGTAACGCTATATTATTGAACGTTGAC
>NC_031502.1:53801196-53823688 GCF_000237925.1 Schistosoma mansoni
GACATTAACACCATGGATGCCGGCTCAATGGTCTATCGGTCAAATGCTCTGGCGCGAGACTGGTAGGTCTTGGGTTCGAATCTCGTGAGACGAGGTCGTGGATGCGCACTGCTGAGGAGTCCCACAATAAGACGGGATGGCCGTCGAGTGCTTCCAGATTTTCCCTGGTGGTCTAGCTTCAAATGACCAACGCTTTCAATTATGACAATACTAAATCTCCACAAAACACCCTTCTGATTTAATATATGGCTAAAAACACTATGCATTGTTTCGGATTACTACAAATTAATACAGAGAGAGAGTAAAAAGACTGATGATATTATGGGGATGAAGAACAGAATAGAAAAATTAATCATAATCTTAGTTTTAGTAAACAAACTAAATGAAACACAGTTGAAATGGAACTAAGAAATTTGGAGACTTTAGAACATGGGATAGTACAATGCTTAAAATTAAAAGGAATATATTATATCTAGAACTTGAATTTTCGCTATTCCGTTTACAACATGAGCACTCGAAGGTTATAACCTTCGAAGTCTCAAGTTAGAAGGCAGAAGGTGAGGGGAAAGAGATCTTATTCCAACCAGTCAAATACGATACAAAAACACTGAGGTATTTATAGTTTTTAGTAAAAACGAAATCGTTATTACAGTCATCCAATCCACATGGAGTAGTTTTTAGTATTTGTCCAGTCAAGAAGCTACACGTTGAGATTCTGGAATGTTTTTAAAAACGATGATTGGATGGAGTGTCTTCGGCTCTTTCAAAACTTCTTAGAGCTTCTTTGAGTTCACTGGGAGCCGTCCCCACAGAATATAAACAAGTGCAGTTATTGCATTGCTAAAACTCATCTTGATATTTTTAACTGAAGGTTTTTCCAGTCACGGATTAAAACTACCTTATGATGCTGAATCAAGACAGTCGAATCTTTAAGAATGATTGAAATTGTCAGATATTAACGTCATTGGAAAGTACCATTTCTAACCCATACCCTTATTGGCTAGTATGATGTAACTTTGTAGCGGAATATATATCTTTATAATTGAGATATCTCAGTTTGAGGATTTGTAAATATCGTAGTAATTTTAATAGTTGAATTCATGAGCCGATCTAAGTTAGACCACTTTTGAAAACCTGGGACCACTGGGCGGCCGTTTCGTCTTAGTATGGGACTTGTGAGTAGTGCACATATACGATCCCGAATATGGGGCTTGAATCCAAGACCTTTGGTCTCGCATGCAAACTCTCAATCTCTAGAACACTAAGCTGGCATCTAACGGTAACAATGTCTAATTTCAATTGATCCATGATCTTGTGCAAGCCTTCATCCATAGTCTGAGATAGATAACTGTCTCCATTCGACACAGATTGAAGTCTATTGGTCAACGCTTCTTACTAGAACTCCAGGAAATCTGTCTTAAAGCTAGTCACTAATGGGCACATGATTATCATCAGAATGGCAGTCCAGCTCGACTCATGAGTTCAACTATTAAAACATCTCAATTTACCATTTTCCTCCGTTTCCTTAACTTAGTACACAACTTTTAATTACAGTCTCACTCACTAATTGTGATATATAGGAGGAAATATATAAAAAATTTCTGTGTTCGGATACTGGAAACTATCTAAATTTATAATTTAAGAAAATGAATGAACACAAACCAATTTAGTACTCAGAGTAATTCTTTTTTAATACACAAGATAGGCATCTTGTCTGTAGTAAACATGATGAAAGTCTACAAAAACAGAAATAATATTTATACTTAGACTACAATTTTCCCGCCCATCAAGGGTGAGGAATTTAATGGAGTTGAAGTAAACTTTTATTGAATTGCATATGATAAAATTTAGTACTGATAAAAAAAGAGTAGCTAGAAATTGTTAATAATAAAGAATAACGTTTGTGTAATCAGTGATCAATCAAACATTCAATGAATATTTTCATTCAAAAAGATTATTCTGTTTTGTAGTAAAATACCAGGCTAACCTTAAAAATCAGAAGCTCAATATGTATTCACAACAATCATTGTATAGGCAAAGATGAATAGTGGCTAGCAGTGGAATCCAGGATGAGCGTTTCGTCCATTTTGGGACTCGTCAGCTGGACGTACCTGCATCTCAGAGTTGATGTTCACTCTGGGACTCTGAGATGCAGGTACATCCGGCTGACGAGTCTCAAATAGGATGAAAGGCACGTCCTGGATACCATTGCTAGCCACTATCTATCTTTGCTTATATTGCTTGTGAATTAAGGCTATATCGAGGCAATACACATAGTATGCATATATGCCAATAAGAGACCGATCACTTGAAGTCCTAAACATCAATGGGAATATTCAAACAAACAATAGTATAGGCTACACAATGTAAAAGATTAAGCCTATTTTAAAGAAAAATATTAACTTTTGCATAAGCCTTTATGTAAAAGATGTTCACCCAAATTGTTATCTTAAACCTTAAGTGAAACAATTTTAAACAGAATCATTTGAATACTGGAAAGATGTCTTCAATGCTGACAGAAATACAATAAAGAAAATATATGGTATAAGTAAAAAATTTGGAAAGGTGTTTCCCGAATTTCCACTGACAAAATATTTCCCATGTAGTTCAACCATGTAAGGTGAGATAGAATTACGTGCCAATAACACTGAAAGATGATTTGGTAATGTCACAACATAACTAAAGTTAGACATGTATACTGTTAGATGGCGATTCAATAATTTACATACTAGGCAGTTTCAGCAAGACATAAAGGTATTGGTTTAGTTCGATACGATGGGATCGTGAATTCATACTGCTGAATAGTCCTACATTAAAAGAGAACAAGTATTCAGCTTTTCTAGGTTTTCACTTTTATTTTGACTAAACTCAGTCCGTGATGTAAATAATGAAAAATAGGAAGATCATTATATGAATTCTTTGTCAATATTCTAATTATCGTTTACTCTCATTTTTTTTTAGAAAACAATATTTGTGCTCCAGTAAATTTGTTTACACCTATAAATTGTTCTTTTTTTATTTTAATTATTCAATGTTTTCTTTAATAAAAAGAAAATAGGAATTGAACAATTTTGATTGGCTACATGAGCTAGTCATTATGATGTATAGGGCTTCTTAATGAGATAAAAACAAAATTAAGAACTAAATAGATTGGAATGGAGTTTGTTAAAGGTTATTTAGTTGGTCGTGAAAATGCATAGACTAAGAATTTAGAAAGCAATCCACAACACATAAAATGGGGAGAAAAACAATTGGAGTAACTCACGCATCTAAGATATGTAAATAAAATTTGAAATTGTTTATTGGATAAAGTTTTGATGAGCTCCAGCTAGTAAATAATTGTGGTTTCAAAATGATTTTCTTCTTTATTTTCATATTTGAAAGCGTGAGTCAATTGAAGCTAGACCATCATGGAAGACCTGGAAGCATTGGACGACCGTTTCGTCCTATTATGGGAATCCTCAGCAGTGCGCATCCACGATCCCGCACTCGCGAGATTCGAACACAGGACCTACCAGTTTCGAGCCAGAGCCCTTAATCTCTAAACCACTGAGCCGGCCGGTATCGAACGGTGTTAATTTCTAACTTCAACTGATCCACGAAGTTGAGCAACTATTCACCAATTGTCTTCAGTCAGTTCCTATCTCACAACAGACGTGGTTTTGAACTCCACTGGTCACTGCTTCTAACTAGAACTCCTGGATGTACTTCTCGAAGTCACTAGTGAGCATATGATTATATTAATTATCAGAAAAGGTTTTGTGGAAATTTAGTATTTTCATAGTTGAAAGCGTTAGTCAATTGAAGCTAGACCACCAGGGAAAACCTGGAAGCACTGGACGGCCGTTTCGTTCTATTATGGGACTCCTTTATGGGACTTCTTTATTCCTTAATAAAACATATTCATTATAGGGTTAAAAATTGAAACCATTTATTCATGTATCTTTTTAAGAAACATATATTCAAACTACTGATAAGCAATATAATGGTTTAAATGTTCACTTTAAGTCAACTAATTAGATATTAAAATTACTATCCATATTGAATAATGAGGTAGGTATTGAAAATTGATAACAGATGAATTTTATAAGATTTAACTATCTTACGAAAGTTGTTATAATAAACCCGTGAATTTCAAACGTCAGGCCTAAATCCTAGTATATTAACTGCGGCATCTAAAGCACTTTGACTACAAATCATTATTTTATGAACTGTCATGAATAAAGACAATTATCTGTTTCTCACTGATATCATATATTTCTTCGACTGCATTTAACTGATGGTATAGAACTAATTTTAAAATTTAGCAAAAAGATTTTATTTTTAAATATATCATAAACATTAATAAACATTCTTCAAGTAGAGTTGAATGGTGGTTATCAGTGAAAACCAGGATGCTCAAGAGTTTTACAAATGTAAGTGCATTCAGCAAAAGGATTACAAATGAAACAATATTCCCCACAAACGCATAAACAAAGCTATAATGGTTTCATAGGATCACACAACACAGAATCAGATCGATCATATTTGCATCAATAAAAGATCAACAAGGTCGTTGGAAGAAGTGAGAACCAGAAGAGGAATGGACATAGCTTCAGATTACCACCAACTAGTAATTGCCAAGATGAAACAGAAGCTAAAGAAGCAGTGAAAAACTGGGGGAACAGCATTACAAAGATTCAATACAACCTCTCTCAACATACTGACAAACTCAATCAACTCAACATAGCTCTCAACAACAGGTTTCACGTTGTACAAAATCTACTCACAAAAGTATAAACTACTATGGAGGACAACTGGATAGACACCAAAGAAGCGTTAACTTCAACGTTTCATGAGTTTCTCGGTTGCAACAAACATCATCATAAGAAATGGCTATCTACCAAACCCCTGCACAGCATTCAAGAAAGGAAGACCAAGAAGACTGCAATTAACAACAGTCGAACACGAGCAGAGAAATTCAAGGCACAAGCTGAATACTCTGAAGCAAGCAAGCAAGTGAAGAGGATCATTGGAGCCGACAGGCAGAAATAGGTGAAAGAGCTAACAACGGCAGCAGAAAAAGCTGCAGGAGAAGGAAATATGAAACAACTATAATACACAACAAAGTAAATGACGGAGATATAGTAAACCAGAGAGACAGGTCAAAGATGAGGAAGGAAAGACAATCACTGAGATTCAAGAACAGAGGAACAGATGGGTAGAATACTTAGAGGAACTGCTGAATAGACCAGCCCCATTGAGTCCACCGAACATCGAAGCAGCACACACTGACCTTCCTATATCTGTCACTTCACCAACGATTGAAATTAGGATAGCTGGTCATTAGAAAAATCAGAAATGGGAAAGCAGCAGGACCGGACAATATACCAGCTGAAGCTCTGAAGTCAGAAATTGAAGCAACTGCAAATATGCTTCACGTCCTATTTAAGAAGATTTGTGAGGAAGAATAAATGCAGACAGACTTAGATGAAGGATATCACATCAAAATACCCAAAAAAAGATCTGAGAAAGTCTAAGAACTACACATGCAACACACAATTATCAGTACCAGGAAAAGTTTTCAACAGTGTTATTGAACCGGATGAAAGATTCAGTAGACCTCCAGATTCCGAATCAACAGGCTGGAATCCGTAAGCATCAGTCATGTATCAACCAAATTACAACACTACGTGTCGCTATTGAGCAATCAGTTGAGTGAAATTCATCACAATACATCAACATCCTTGACCATGAGAAAGCGTTAGACAGCGTGGGTCAGATAATCTTGTGGAACACTCTGTGACACAATAGAGTGAGTTGCTTGGACAATCGTCAACATCACACGGAATTCGAACGAAGGACTACACTGCGAAATGATGTAAGGAGGATAGCTGACAGATGCATTCAAATTGAATACTGTTGTTAGACAACATTGCTCACTCTCACCCTTCCTCTTTCTTCTGGTGGTTTTTAGGTCTCCATTGAAAACCTGGAAACACCGAAAGGTCGTTTTGTCTTGGCATAGGACTCCTCAGCGGCGCATATTCACGATTTTCCACTCGGAAATCGAACCCAAGACCTTCGGTTCCGTGATGCTCAGTGTTGAGTAGTCCCATCCTTGGATGAAACAGCGCTACAGTTCTTCCTGGTCTTCAGTGATGACTTAGGAATGATCGATTCATTATTTCGAGAAAATTCAATTTCCTTCTTAACCCTATACTGACACTTAATCATCTTATTCGAATTTCGAAACATGGGTATACGTGATCTGAATATATTGATTTTGTACATTGTTTGATATGATGACCAGGGACTTAGTTTATTTGAATGTGAGTTACACAAGAAATAAACGTTTCTTCACAGTTATCTAAGATATGTAATCATTTTTTAAGCGGGAAAGCTAATTTTATAATATTGTAAATTTCATTCAGTCCACAAGTTAGCGATTAATCAATGTTAATTACTGGACAGTTTACCTTATACATATTTAACTGCTCATCAATTTAGACAAAGTTCACATAGAAATTAAAGTAATCAGATAATCGTTTTCACTTAATTTTGAGAACAAACAAATTATGTTCGTGTTCATACTTATGTCTTGCAATTTACGCGTTCAAGTAGTCAGTAACAGTTTATTTACCGTCAAAACACCCGCTGACTTGTTTTTTCAGGATCAATAAAATCTCCATCTGAACCAGATTTCATGTGCTTATTTTATCTCTCGAAAATTGAAATGGTTTCCAGTGGCAAGTATTATAGTCCGCATTTCTCTGAAGTGCACGTTCACGTCTTTGTATGCATAAACACACACAGACATTCTGAGATAGAACATTCTGATCTTTCTGCTATCACAATATCTTTATGTCATTGAAACAGTATCCGGTACTTGACATTTTTAACCTCAATCAATTTGTGACCATGACATGAAGACAATCATACAATTTCACCAGTGATAGCTATATCTTTCGGAGCATTATAGAATTCCATCAGTCGTAGTATCTCATTAGAACTTCGAGAATTCGTCTCCAACTTCTGGACACTAGTTACCAAATGATTATGATTGATATATAAAAAGGTTTATGAAAATTTAAATTAACCAACTTCGGTAAATCACTCATCATACAGAATTTTATACAATTAAGGTTATTATTATCAAAACTGAGGTCGTATTTACTTGGTGTTGTATACTTGTATTTTTCCATTGTTATTTAGGACTGGAATTGATCAGTCTTTGGAACATCAACTCTGAGATGCAGGTACATCCAGCTGACGGGTCCCAAATAGGACGAAATGCGCGTCCTAGATTCCACTGCTAGCCACTATCCATCTTTGCTTATGAGACTGTATTTATTAATCCTCCTACTCATTGAACTCTTGAGTCATCTATCCACAATGCAAAATTAGTGTTTACAGACGTGTATCAAAGTGATACTAAATAAAAAAACAAACGCAAATATTTTGTAAACATCTGTCATCATTTGTTACAGAAATTCATTCATTCATTATTATTATTATTTTTTAATCACTGATCTTACGTGTAAATCTGTAATCATATAAACCATAACATATGGTTATTCTTTAGAAAGCTTATCAGTATTTCAGTAATATATTTTGCTAACCAACAATATTTATAAATTTAAAGATATACGCATATTGTCATTGTAACTACATTTTTTGTACGCCTTAATTGAATAATTCTCTTTTTAATTCAATACTATAACAACATGACATGAGTTCAAACATATATATATGTTTCTTTTTTTGTGTTCTATTTCACTATTCTTTGAAATTAGTTAAATTTAAGATATGTTCATTTCTGACGCCAGTCGGTACTGTGTAGTTTTAAGACACATACATACATACACATACACACAAAACATAAAAAGCAATGACAAAAAAGAGATATACAACAAGACAAATCTGATAGTTTTTCGTTGCTAGGCTACGAAAACAATTTCCTTTATTATAAAATAGTTTAAGAGGAAAGAATATTTTATGAAAGTGATTTATTGATGAAAAACCTTTTTTTTAAAAAAAAATTAGAATAGTAACTTGTAACGGTTGATGTATCTCATCAATAATCAACGTTATATTTATATAAGTATAAATATAACCACAAAATAATCAAATTACTATATAATATAAATGTCAAAATGTAGATAAAGCCGATATTTAGTTGCTATGATAAAGCAACTTAATAGAATTAGGGTAAATCAATATATTTCAAATAATGATGGATAGTATGAAGAATTTATCAGTTAAGGTAGAAGGTCAAATAGTCTGTAGTAACTCTTGCCAAAATCTATCCTCCTCTCTAAGATCAATGCTGTTCTGGTGTGGAAATTCAACTCTTCATGATTTAAAATTTACTTAGTATTGTTTGTTTGGATCTTCCCATTAATGTTTTTTAGGACTGCAACTGGTCAGTCCATTGCACAAGCAAGTGGCTATCAGGACTTAGTGGCCGAGTGGATAACGCGAAGGTGTTTGAAGCGAAAGGTACTGGGTTCGAGTCTCAGAGTGAACATCAACTCTGAGATGCAGGTACATCCAACTGACGAGTCCCAAATAGGACGAAACGCGCGTCCTGGATTCCACTGCTAGCCACTATCCATCTTTGCTTACCATCTTCATGATTTAGTATGATAAACTTGTATGAAGGTCAATAGACGATATGATGAGTATGTCTAAATCATTCATTTACTAATCTCAACCACTGTTCAAACGCAGCGGAAATGCGTAAATGCTAAACTTATGTATCTTTAAGTAATAGGAAATTAATTATATAACTGTGTAACCTGTTCTATGGTTGAACCTCACACTTACGATTTAAGTAATAACTAAAAGATTACTTGGTAAGTTCATATTTAGTGAGATAAAAGACAACTTGAGACAAAGCTTCCGATAATAGTGGTTCCCAAATTCAGTTGTTTAATAGTGTTGGCTATTTATGACCTTGGTTAGTTCCATATGACAATGAAACGTTAAGTATGAGGAAACAATTGTCTAGGACCAAAATATTTTCACTGAAATTACACATCAACATCTTAGGTATAAACTGGTTTCAATCTTGATTTCTATATCTTCTGTCAATAGTTTGTAAAGTCAAAAACACGAAGTTCAGCGAAAGGATCTTTTTTTCAACGAATTTGTTATCAAGCTGTACAACCATATATATATGAAAATGTTTGATTTAAGTACTAATTCCGTGAGGAAATGTGAACACGAATGACCAAGATGACGTAATAGAAAGATTATAATACTAGATTACGTAGTACGAGTAATATTTATATTTATATTTCATCGTTTTAAACAAATCCCTTCATATATGAGTTTTCTTGTGTGCGTGTTTACATGTGCGTAGAAATTCCCACTTATTCACTCTGCATATTAACATTTTTTGTTACCCTTAATATATAATGCTTCTCCTGTCGCCCGTTGTATTTATATATATTACATCCATATTGTTTTATCTGTTTGGAGTTATCATATTATTATAGTGCCTACAGATTTTGAAATTGACGAATTCTTCGGTGACGTGAGTTTTTCTAAATAACTGTCACATCTTTGTTTCAGTTAACATTGTCTTTTGTTGGTTACGATCTTGAGTGACTGTACATTGGTTGCTGTTTGAGCTGAGCAGTCGCGTTCTATATCTTTGTGACTAAAGAGCGTATTGCCTTCTTTAGGAACGTTTACTCAAGATAATTGATAATTAGTTTAGTAATGTTTTGCATTTCTTGCATAATTCTTTTTTATGTCATTTAAATCACGAACTGATCTCAGGTAGATAAGCATTGAAAACATGAAAGCGTTTGATAGTCGTTTCATTATAGTATTGGAGTATTTAGCCGTATTTGTTGACGACTGTAATCGAAAACCGAACTCAGGACCTTGAGTTTCTTATTTTATGGTTGACTGTTCAACTTTGGAGAAAATCGAATAAACTTATCCTATTTCTTTGGATAGATTGTTGTTCCTTAACTAGTAGAAACATTTTTCTTACTGAGACAATTGCATTTTACTAAATGTTATTATATATGATATTTATATCTGTTGGATAAAGTACTTTTCAGGTGTATTTAGTTTAGTTACTATTCGCATTTCTCCAAGTAGTACTTTTTCTACATCTTGATGTACATTTTATCACATTGTAAAAGGGAACTTATTGGCTATTATCGTCTTTTTGAACAATTTAGACTCGGAAAGGAATGACTGCAAAAATCAATGGCACAAGTGTACTAGAACCCCTCGAATTCTAGATTTCACACCAAGAACTATTCCTGTCATATCAGTGGACTTGGAAAACATGTTTTTCCTGTTTACTTATGGCAGTTTTAGGACTAATGCTCTTCTCCATATTATTCAAATCATGAAGAGTTTTTCATTGTCTTATTTGTTTGAACCTACTAAACATATTGTGCAAGAATAAGGGAGAAAATTTTCGGTCTCAGATACCTTTGAGAACAAAGAGGGACGATAAACATGGAGTATTATCAGTATAGGCTTTTGCAGAGATCTTAGAACCTCTAGACTAAGCATCCACTGGTGTACGATAGTGTACAATTATCTTCCATTGCCTGAGGATGTAAGACGAATATTCTTTACTTGTAATGGAAGATAATCGGGCAATATCGTGAACTGATTAAAGCTTGGCACGTGCACCATCGGATGCCTAGTCAGTGATCTAGATTTAAACGTTTGCGTGTGAAACCCAAGGTCATAGGTTTGATATCCTGTCTTGGGGTCATAGATGCTCATTACTGAAAAGTTGCATACTAGAATGAAATAGCTTCCCAGTGCTTCCCAGTCTTCAATGGTGGTCTAGCTAAAAGCGACTCTTGATTTAAACTATGAAGATCTATGATATGTCTTTAGGAATGTATTTACTTAGTCAAAAAGTATTATTTGTTAAAGGAGAATTTGACGATAAATGGGAGGAAGATGAAGAACATAACTTTGGTCACTTCAAGAAATAAACATCTTAGTCACTGCATTGACAAACACATTGACAATGTCCGTAAAACTGCACCTTAGCTGACGGTGACACTAGGAAACAGGTCCGTAATTAGCTAACAATAACTCACGGAGGATATAACAAACAATCACGGTTTATGCCTAAAAAGAAAACAGCTTCTAAAATTAAAATAGAAGACACAATTATATGAATTGTGTTTTAATATGATGGGAATTTTTCAGCGATTAAAATAGAAGAATACAAGAATCTAAGGGTCTAGTAATTATATGATAAGAATAAAAACGATAATTGTTCCAAAGATTGCTCCAGAAGTTACCACTTTCTCAATATAACACAGTCAAACAGTACTAATCAGTTTGAGACTCTTTAAAAATGTCAATTAATGGCTCCATATTGTTATCTGATAAAAAAGATTGCCTTAAATTAGGTTCATTTTAATTGTTCATGATGCTCCATGGTTTACCAGATGACATCAATAGTCTGTGATGCAAAATTAACGTCGGATACTACCAATAATCCTATCTCAAAAATTAGATATTTATAGATTTTCACATTTCATCCCTTTTTAAAAGAGCACATAAACAATTTCTCATAGTTTTTTTCTCCTATATCTTAGATTTAATTGTTTGGTTTGCATAAATAAAATGTTTGTATCCTTTTAATCGATTTTTTCCAATCAAATTATCAAATTCTAATTTTATCACGAAGTTGCAATCACTATTTAATTACTACTTATGAGTACTGTTAATCATAAGTAAAGATAGATAATAGCTATCAGTGTAATCCAGGATGCGTTTTTCGTCCGGTTTGGGTCTAATCAGCTGAATGTGCTTAATTTTAAGTTTTGATCTTCATTTAGGGAATCGAATCCAATACTTTTCATTTCAGATATCCAACACATTATCCACTGAATCACTAAGTCCAGATACTCACTAGCTTGTGTTATCCACTACACATATTTGTTTAAAATACTTATGACTTAGCAGCAAAATGGAAGCTATTTGCTAAAGATGTACATATGCGACATTTCTTAATCACTTATCACGTATGGATAAAATCAATGCATAAACGAGTATATATTTGTTAAAGTGGTTGAAATATTTTGTAGGATGAAATGTATCTCTTCATCTTGTTTGCGTACTGCGAATCACAATGGTTCCTTGTTTAGTAAGAGTATTGTTTAGAGACAAGCCAATCATAGTCAACAACGCAATTTCTAGGTTATATGCGTAAAATTTAAATATCATGTTTCACGAGCAGTAGAAATATCTTTACATGGTGCTTAGAAACTTTTTTTCACCATAGGGTAAAAATAGTTGCTTTGGAAATACCATGTGAATTATTCTGTCTCTGTATATTGCATAGAACAGTTTGCTCAACATTATTTGAATTACAGGTGGACTAATCTATAGAAGCTGGTGGGCGTCCTGCGCTCCTCCGTTAGGGGTAACGGGCGTTAGTAGGTAAATTATCTATAGAAGACTGTAATAAACTTAATAATTCATGTATAAATCTATAAGCAAAGATGGATAGTGGCTAGCAGTGGAATACAGGACGTGCGTTTCGTCCTGAGGTGGCTATCAGGACTCAGTAGCCAAGTGGATAACGAGATGGTGTTTGAAGCGAAAGGTATTGGGTTCGAGTTCCAGATTGAACATCAACTCTGAGACGCAGGTACATCCAGGTGACGAGTCCCAAATAGGAAGAAACGTACCTCCTGGATTCTACTGCTCGCCGCTATCCATCTTTGCTTATAGAGCTTGTGACTTCAGGTAATATCGAGGCAGTTTTTTCTAGAATCTATGGATTTATAAAACCCTATTTCCTAATTAAATAAGAAATGATTAAAATATTCGTTTTATTTTTTATAAGCTTACCCTTACAATAAACTTTTAGATCATGTTCAACGTAATTGATCATTCGAATTAGTAATAGTTTTCCTTTTGTCCCACCATTCAAATAAGAAATGTTAATGAATTCAAAATCGATGAGTACACGAAAACAGCAACAGTGACGATAATGATAATAATAATAATAATAATGAAACGACCAATAAACACCCATGGGACAATGAGATAAGGATGGTTGGAAAAGATATAAGAATGAAAAAATTCGTAATCCTAAATTGATATATTCACTGCCCATTTATATGCAAATTTATTAATTTTGTAAGGTATTAATGAATTTAATAAGTATTTGAATAACGGTAATAAGAATAATAAATTATAGGTTTCAATGCCAAGGTTTGACTTGGTAGTTTCAAATAGATTGAACATTGGGTAGAAAGTTAACGACAAACATATCTTTTATCATTATACCTCAATGAGCAGAACAATTGTATTTCCGATGTTTTGTGACTTAATGTAGGCCACTTCTTCAAAGCAAATAAATAACCGAAATTAAATTAACAGAAGTTTAAATAGTACAAAGGAAACAATGTAAACTATTTTTGGTACAATAAAAGTCATAATAGGTCTGAATATGTCAGTGTCAAGTTATTCTTGGTCAAGGTGAATTTGTATGACCTGTCACTGTGTTAATTTGTGCATAAGAGTGTGAGTATGAAGAATGTCTGCATTTGTGGTAAGAAGTAGTGGAGATGAAATTAGATGTGTATTTGTGTGTGTGGAAAGCTTTAATCTTGTACGTATTTAATATCCGTTGTAATTCTTCCGTTGTACATTGATAATAATAATTGTTATTTTCATTATATTTTCAATGAATAATTGGTTTTTATCTAGTTAAATACTGAACAGTATTAGAAGCCGTGACCAGTGGAGTCCAGCCGTGTCTGTTGTGAAGCAGTTACTCACTGAAGACAATAGTGGACGGTCACGCAATGACGTGGATTGATCGAGGTTAAACACTAACACCACTGGATGTCGACTTAGTGGTCTAAAGGTTAAGAGTTCGCGCGCGAAACCGAACGTCAAGGGTTCGAGTTCTTTTGGTGAGAGATCGTGGATGAGCAATGCTGAGGAGTCTCATACTAAGACAAAACGTCCGTCAAGTGCTTCTTCCTGGTTTTTAACAGTGGTCCAACACTGAACCATTCATGATATCAATCAAAATATCAGACATGTATTTCAAATAAATTAACTAGATTTATTAATAAACTTGATTACATGTTTACTTACTCTACCCCGTTACTTCTCTTAAGTCATAGGACCCCAAACAATCTAAAAATTAATATTGTGTAATACATTAAAACTCGGTGGACACAGAAATTTTATTAACATTTGTAAATGAATGAATAAAATGTATTTTCCTGGCCGGGTCAGTAAGCAATGTGAAACATTGTCTTTAACAACCGTCGTGACACTCTATAATAATAATAACGATAACAATAATAATAATAATCGTCGGTATACTAATGATAAGCCATGACCAGTGAAATTTAAATATCAAGGGAACTGGACAGATATCTTCAATAGAACAAAATGATGGCCACAAATTGATTGAAATTCGGCATGTAGACTAGTGATACTGATTCAGTAGTCTAAAACTTAAGCCCTAACCCGGAGGTCTGAAGTTCCAGGGTTTGATCTCAAATGAGTTGATGGATGCTACTGATAAGAACTGTCATACTAGGATGAAACAGCTGTCAAACGCTCCCTGGTTTTGAATGGTCGCCTATGCAAAGTTAGTCCATGATGTGAAGCTTCAAAATGACCGACTTTCATTAAAACCTTGTACTTAAAATGAATTTAAATTTGATATTTCTAGAAAAATCTTTTATATTTCCAAGTTCACGTGGTAACATTGTAAGTAGGTTGTCACATTTTTAGACAGCTTGATGATAGTAATGTGTAAATTAGTAAATATAAACATCGATTGATTTTTAGATTTTTGTAGAAGCTAAACAACAATAAACACTTTTGAACTAGAACAATTTCATCATATAACACTGTTAGAAGTGACATGTTGTTGAAACATCGATCTACCAGATAATCATGATCAGCTTTATACTTCATTAATACTTAGTTATGCTTGACTTCTAACAATCATGTTGCATTATGATAACGAGTTAAAGTAACTCGATATCAAATACTTTATTTTATTCATGTTATCCTATTAATTATAATTGGCGGATATCCCTGAACCTAGGTTTTGTATTGGAATACCATATTCATTAGTATGCTGTTTTCGTGATTGCCAGAAAACACTGTGTAAGATTTGAACTTGTATCATATGGTTTAATATTTTTAATTGCTGCTACTGAACTATTCAGTCAGTGGATTCTTCTCGTAAGAGGTTGTTTATTTCTTACTGATTAATATAATATACTATCAGAAGGGGTTTTTTGTGGAGATTTAGTATTTTCATAGTTGAAAGTGTTAGTCATTTGAAGCCAAACCACCAGGGAAAATCTGGAAGCACTGGACGGCCGTTTCTTCCTATTGTGGGACTCCTCAGCAGTGTGCATCCACGACCTCGCCCCGCTAAAAATCAGAAATCCTTAATATCTCAGAACATTACGTAACATTCAGATTGTATTGATTTTCTGACATTAAGTTATCATTACGTTTAATAATTACCGGATAATAATAGTTTGACAAACATTTGAACACAAAAAACTCGGTAAATATTTTTTTCTGGGGATGAGTTTGAAAAATTTTTTCACACTAGATAATTATCAAAGAGTAGACAATAATTTCAAGAAAATGGTAAAAATATTTCCGAAAAGAAATGAAATTGTCTGAGAAAGAAAGAGAGAGTCAAATAAAAGTCGTTATGATGTTAGTATAAATTTTCTCGGAAGCACCATTACCTATCGTGACAATATCTAAATAATTTTAAAAACGTTTAGACAGTGGATGAATAAAATGAAGAGAAAATAGAAGAAAGAAGACCAGGAGGATAGTAACAATAATAACACAGCATAAAAATGTGATTACCTATGACTCTTACTCACTTACTTACGCCTGTTACCACTCATGGATGAGCATAAACCTCCCACCAGCATTCTCCAGCTATGTCTGTTCTCGTCAAAACTTCCCAGTTGTTACCAGTTACTATTCATTCTTATCATGTCTGCTTCAAATTCCCAAGTAATGTGTTCTTCAGTCTTCCACTTTTCTCTTGCCATTCAGGATGCCAAGTTGAGGCTTGCCACGTGATGCAGTTAGATGATTTACACAATCTATGTCCCATCCATTTTCACCGTATTCTCCTAATTTCCTCTTCAGATGAAAGCTGGTTTCTTCTCTCCCATAGTAGTCTTTAACTGATGGTATCCAGAAAACAGAAGTGCAATATATTGCGTAGACAATTGTTTATAAATACATGTACATTTTTGATGATGGTAGTAGTAATTCTCGAAGTTTCAGCTCCGTACAATAGAACTGTGTTGACGTTCTTATTGAAGATTCTGATTTTGACATTAGTTGACGGTTGTTTTGAGCTCCATGTGTTCTTCCATTGTACGAATACTGTCCTTACTTTGCCGATTCTTGCTCTCACATATGCGTAGGATCCTCCTTGTTCATCTATGATGCTGTTAAGGCACGTGAAAGCTTCGACCTCTTCCAGAGCTTTCCCAACAAACGTGTTTGGGTCGATCTTCTCTGTGTTGTATTTGAGGATCTTGTTATTTACTTTATGTATATTGAGGCCTACTGCTTATGAGGCTGCAACTGCTACAGTGGTTGTCTTGACCTGCATTTGTTCGTGTGAACGTGTGTGGAATAGAAGAGACAGGTCATCTGAGAAGTCCACATCGTCTAGTTGCATCCAACCTATCCATTGTATTCCGTGCTTACTCTTATGTACAAATATACTATTAATTCTGTCATTCACCAGAAGGAAGAGGAAGGGTGAGAGTGAGCAATGTTGTCTAACAACAGTCTTCACTTTGAATGCATCTGTCAGCTATCCTCCTTACATCATTTTGCAGTGTAGTCCGTCGATTTTCCGAGCAACTCACTCTATTGTGTCACAGAGTGTTCCACAAGATTATCTGACCCACGCTGTCTAACGCTTTCTCATGGTCAAGGATGCTAATGTATTGTGACGAATTTCACTCAACTGATCGCTTAATAGTGACACGTAGTGTTGTAATTTGGTTGATACATGACTGATGCTTACGGATTCCAACCTGTTGATTTGGAATCTGGAGGTCTACTGAATCTTTCATCCGGTTCAGCAACACTCTTGAAAATTTGTCTCAGTACTGATAACTGTGTGAATCCTTCATGGTCTTCACAGTTACTGAGATCTCTTGTGTCCCATATCTTGATGAAGTGTCTATCTTTCCAGTCTGTCAGAATTTGTTCCTCCATTAAAATCTTCTTGAATAGAATGTGGAGCATGTTTGCGGTTACTTTCATATCTGCTGTCTCTGTTAGCTCTTCCACGTATTTCTGCTTGTCGGCTACAATGATCCTCTTCACTTGCTTGCTTGCTTGCTTCAGAGTATTTAGCTTGTGCCTTGAATTTCTCTGCTCGTGTTCGACTGTTGTTAATTGCTGTCTCCTTGGTCTTCCTTTCTTGAAAGCTGTGCAGGATTTTGGTAGAAACCCGTTCCTTATGATGATGTTTATTGCAACCGAGAAACTCATGAAACGTTGAAGTTAACGCTTCTTTGGTGTCTATCCAGTTGTCCTCCATAGTAGTTTATACTTTTGTCAGTAGATGTTGTATGTCGTGAAACCTGTTGTTGAGAGCTATGTTGAATTGGTTGAAGTTGTCAGTATGTTGAGGGAGGGCTGTATTAAACCTTCGTAGTGCTATTTCCGTAGTTGTCCACTGCTTCTTTAGCTTCTGTTTTATCTTAGCAACCACTAGTTGATGGTAATCTGAAGGTATGTCCGCTCCTCTGCAGGTTCTCACTTCTTCCAATGGTCTTGTGGATTTTTTGTTGATGCAAATACGATCGACAACATTCATTATGATGCCCTCCTTCTCTGTTTTGAAGGATGCTTTGATTATTCTGGTTCCATGAGATTCTGGTGACCTTATATATCACTACACTTAAATCGAACGATGATGTTATCGACGGCCTCACCACTTTAGTCGCCTGATATCTGACTCCAGTTGGATTGGACGAATGATCATTATGGAATGATTTCTTTAAAAATGTACATCCCTGCTATCTTTGCATATAATCATCGACTTGAATCGCGTTTGTGAGTATCGGAATTAAATAACTGAAATACGAGATTGAATTTAGAATACATATATTTCATACAATAATTGGTCGGAAAGCGAAGCAAAACAAAATGACGTTCAATGGAGAAAGCGAGTTAGCCAACTCAATTTAGCCAATCGTAAATCAGTATTTATAGTCAGACCGAAAATAAGTTACAGGCATATGATGAGTGAGATGAGAAATGCACACACTTATGCTTCACTCAGTTCTTCATCTTATATAACTAATTTTTAAAATCAGCTGATCATACAATCTCCCCTTGAGCAACTAAGTATCTGATCATTGTCTCATAACAACTCAATCTCATGGTTGTTGCTTGCAAATGTTTTAACATCTTTTTCTTGTGATTCTTCCATATTCATGTTATTTCTAAACTCGATCAATACTTTTCGGTAAGCTTGGTACAGAGTTCTCAAAAACTTCCTAAACTATTATTGAGTTAATATGTGAGCAGATGAAGAGAACCTATGAACTCGTGTTATTCTTATTATTAGTAAATCTGTTAGTACTAGACGGATGTTGGATAAGTTGAAACTTTTGAAATACTTTTTTTAGAATTATTTCTACTTATATGTCTGTTGTATAACTAGTGGAAAGCTATATTGTTGTATTCAAATGATGTCATCATTGTAAGCTTCTAGTGGACTTATAAATTGTCGTTATAAATTTTACCATTCATTAATTATTGTTAATTAATCATGTACCGTCTACTCGGCTCTCTACCTGTAATGGTTGTATTTAAAGTATGACTTTCCACTTGATGTACTGTGCGGTCCGATACTTCGTGTATATAAAACTAATGGGTGTTTGAGACAGTTATTAGCTGGGCTGAGGGATTAATCATGTAATTATTTCGAAGTCTGGTTTCTGGTTTCTCCCCGGGCTCAAGACAGGGTGTAGAGATAAGCTTGTGGGTAGATGACCAATAGGAATTCGGTTTGTGTTGGCTCAGGGTTAACTGTGCAGATCAGAACGTACAAGTGCTCACGTCTAGGACGCTATGCTATAGACGGGATAATAGACACAGGATAGAAGAAAATAATAATTGGAATTCTGATTGATGAGTTTAGCACATGATATCAGTTTAAGTTTTAAATCATAGCAAAGTCAATACAAAATTTAAGCTTCAATATTTAGTTTACTTGATAAAAAACTTCGTCCCGATCTCTAAAGCAATTTTAAACAGCTAAAAACAAGCGTAATTGACTGCAGCTGGCATGTTATGTGGTCCTCTGAGACTGTTGATGATTTATAAACATTCTATATGAGATCCCGACTAACTAATCCAGCGAGAAAATCAACAATGAGAGGAAACCTTTATTGCTAGAAAATAAAGAGTATATGAACAACCCATCCACAGATATATATACATGTTTTCCAGGAAATGAAACTATATTTTTGATCAATAGCTTGTGTCGATTTCCTCAAATAATGAAGTCATATTTTCAACCAGTAGAGTGCCCTGGTCATCAACTCTCTGATTGAGCCAGCCTATTACTTATTAGGACATAAACACAACATCAACAATTAGATGATTATGATTGACAGAATAGAAATGGTAACTGCTGATTATTCTAAGATTAGAAGATTTAGTGTTGATTCACCAGGTTAACTGTACTGTTATCATTCAAATAAACGGTTATGGTAATTTTGTAATTTGTAATATTGTAATTTTCTAAACTATCGAATTCGAACAGATCTTTCAAGGAAACTTCATTGAAAGGTGGAAACAAGCATACTGAACTAAAAAAACAACTGATAGGAATTCAAAGATTGATGAATGATAAATCGAACATCAATTCTGATCTATTCGAACATCTGCATGGTTACCGATGGTAATATAAGAAACTATACTCCACTACATCTTATGATGAATATAAAAAAACTCGTTGTACTTTGTCAACTTCCTTAAATAACTATGTGAAATTGTACAACTAGTTAAAAACTGAACCACCGTAGATACAACATTCTCATTTAATTCATTTGATTTGGTTACATCGATAATAACATTTCCGTAAATTGAATATGAGTATTCGTTTTGAGAGCAACCAGAAACATTGAATATCATTATTTCCAAAACACAGAAAAAAAAATTTTTTTCATAGATACATACATACAATTTGAAATGATTTTCTTAACTCATTTCCTTTTGATGTTTTATTTCCTAGTGAATTCTTTTCTTTTCTCGGTACTTGTTCATGTCAAGTACATTCATTGAATGTATTATCTGATAGAATTGACAATTTATGTCTTTGTATTGATATTGTAAATGTATGTCAGTTGTTCTACTGTAAATAGAACAATGCTCGTAATGATAATAATAATAATATTAATAAGGTTTTGATTTTATCTGGAAATGATTCAGTAAGTTTATTACAGAATTACCTTACGTTAAATTTTTCAATGTGAAATGGAAATGAAGTTGAATAAAGTTGAGAATACACATGGTTCAATAGGAATCCAATTGTGTTTAATGGCTAAGCTCTGGGTTCAATTTCCGTTGATGTCATAATCAAGGGTTGCTTAAAATCTTATATTATAACAAAAAATCTTTTCATTTCTCCTTGATTTTTAGTCTTACCCCATGAATAATATCCACCTACAAAGTAAACTGATTAGTGAAGGTATTGTATAATCTTGTAATTAGAGACTTATTTTAATAATACACCAAATGATCGATCACGGCTATTCATCATTACTTACTGTAATTGCCTATATATAAAAATATACAACATGTTTGAGGATATGAGTTGGAATGAGTCAGCTAAGAAATTTGTTACATATGTACAGCCGCTCCCTTATAATTGTACCTGACACTGATTGATCGATTCCTGTGATTTTAATTCTTATACAACACCTAGACCTGGAGAATTGTGACCATCCTTACCTTATAGATTAGATATTAGGAATTCTCAGAAGAAATACATTGAGAAATGTCGTATTTCATGCATACCAATCAACAAAATACCCTTAAGAATGAATAAAAAGATATAGTGTGGACTTGATTCCAATCAAATCTCACAGATTTGGATTGATTGGCGAAATCAATCAGCATGTTAATTGGTGACTCAATTTATATAGGTCGAAGCAGTTAATAAGATAAGTGGATAACGCACATACAAGCACAAACTTATGAAAATGTACATTAATTAAGACTCGTAGTTGAACCGACGAGTATGTAAAACATAATTAATAACACGAAAATGACCTAAATATTACATGATTTTTCTGGTCTTTTAATCCACTTCAATGCTCAATCCTATTTCCTGGCCGCTCTTAACTACGTTAAATATAACGTTAGAGGGAAGGCATGAGTTGCGTAGAGACCCTTTAACTTCAATGTTAGTTTTTCATTCATGGAGTTATACACAACTCGGTTTTTGGGAATTTCTAGGACCACACCAAATATAGTAGAAGTCAAGGTAAATATCTAAACAGAAACGTAACGTGACTCCTTTTACTAGACGTTTCTAGAAACTTTCTATTCAACGCTTATTAGATGAAGTGTTTTCAAGCCTTTTATCTGCCTCTATGGACATTTTCGAGTAATACTTTAGAACTCCCTAACAGTTACGTAATTTGTTTGGTTTTTAAATCTACCTGAACAGACAATAGGGACTTGATACGAAATTTCACCAATAAAAATGTAATCAACAAAGAAGTAGACTGGGCAATTCAAGCTAAACCAGAATATGATATCGAATGATCAGGACAATAACTGTTGAATATAGTATATATCAAGAGGTATAAACCTTATGATCAGACTTTCTACAATAATTGTATTCAATGGTTAAAGATCAAACTCAATCGTACTGGTTCGATTATTTTCATTATTTTATTCTAGATCCCAAGTTTTTGTTACTGTTTCACGGTTGTTATTTATCAGTCTCACTTACTTTTTAACCCTACATTCATTCCTCATATTACGACTACTTTCTTTCTTTCTATATTAATATGTGCTAATTATGTCGACGGATATAATTAGTATATATCACCAATCAAAAGTGGAATGAATGGCGGCAGACGGTTTTGAAAATCAAAGAGAAGGGAACGAGAACAAACAGTGGTTGATATGGAAACGAAGGCATAGTGAAGTCTAAGACAGTTGATGGATATTTTTCAAATGAATTATTTATTGTATGATTCTCAGATGTTAACATCATATTGTTTTATTTTTATAGTTGAAATCATGAGTCAATTGAAGCTAGACCATCATCGAAAACCCGGAAGCACTGGACGGCCGTTTCGTCCTATTATGGGACTCCTCAGAAGTGCACATCCACGATCCTGCCTCGCGAGATTCGAACAGAATACCTACCAGTCTCGCGCCAGAGGACTTAACCGATAAACCACTGAGCCGGCCGGTATCGAACGGTGTTAAT
>NC_031502.1:53823888-53843037 GCF_000237925.1 Schistosoma mansoni
TAAGAGAATGGCTATATATATATATATATAGGTAGATAGATAGATAGATGGATGAACAATCGATAATTGTTAATGTGCATATACAAATTTATATATGTAATAAATAATCATCATTTTATAAATTATTGATTGTCAATTAAAGTATATATATATATATAATTAAATGAATACATTTAAACAATACTATCATCATTATTACTGGAACTATGATTTATTGTATTATTAATATTTGTTCCAGGTATTGTAATATTTGAAGTTGTATTAATTATTGTATTTTGATTAGGTGGTGCAGTTGGTGAATGATTTTTATTTGAATATCTTGAAGATGGTATAGTTGTACCAGCTAATATTAAATCATTTGTTTCACCAATATAATTGGAACCATTATTATTATTATTGTTATTATTATTATTATTAATTAAATAATCTCCTGGTGTATTATTATTAAATGCATCAAGATATTTTTGTTCTTCCATAGTTTCATGTAAACGTTTATGTCGATAAATATGCCATAATTCACAAGTTAAATCACCAGCCATTAAATCACCAACATTTATTGATATTAAACGTATTAAAAATACACCATCTGGACGTAAATAATTTTCAACAAATTTACTAGTTGCCGCTTTATCTGTATCACGCATAACTGACATAATTTTTAAATATTTTCTTATAAATTTTATACGACATTTTGATGATCCCATACGATAAAACCAAATAATAAAACTACTCAATGTAATTATACCAACTAAACAATGCCAAAACCATAGAAATATATAGATTTTTTCTAAGAACATATTCAATGGAAGGACACATTGTAGAGTATATCTAAAAAAAATAATGTTTTTTAATTGTTGTTGGGATAGAAACACACACACAAAAAAAGATAGAAATTAATAATAAGCATATAATTCAAACTTTTGTTAACATAGAAAAAAATATTTAAGTGATAGAGTCATGAATATGTAGCAAGCCTATTCAACTACTGTATTATTTGTGTGTTCTCTGTAATTTAGACATTTAATCCACCTTGTAAATTTATGTATGATTCTGCTTGAGCGCATATGTCTGCACATCAATCTGCAATCTGTTCTCTTATTGATTGTAAACAAAGACAATCAATAATTTACCCACAACCATTAACACTCATAAATATATATATGGATTTTTAACACACACACACACACACAAATATTCACTCACTTGTTTTTCCTGTGTGCTTGCTATCTGAACGCTTGCGGATTTTTACCAAACTTCAGCAATAAACTATCTCTATAACTGGTGTTCAGGCTTTTGAATAATCTCGAGTAAACCCGTAATTCTACTAGGAGATTTAGCCTGCATTAAATATTCAGTTAGCGGGATATTATTTATTTATTGGAGTCAGATATAGAGGAATCAATCCTCTACAGATATTATTCAGTTCTCGAATCTTCTATTCAAATGAACATTAATTTGTAAGTGTAAATAAGAGTAGCTTAAAATATCTATATTGTCATGAAGTTATTCCTAAAATGTTGGGGTTTAATGTCGAGATTTGAAACTATAAAATCACTTATTTCAATTTTTTGATTTATAAAACGAAGACTGGAACTTATCAAAATCTAAGTTAAAAATCAGAAAGAATTGTATAGGACTGCTTACTAGATCTCATCCTTATCCCAATATGGTTGTAGGCTATTAACAGAAATCCCTAAAACTAGGTTTTGTGTAAAATGATAGATGTTAATAAGAGGTCACTGCTGCCTTGAGAGAACTGATGCGCATCGTAAAATATCGACCCTAGTCGTTCATTTTTACTGATCCTGCTAGATTATTTGTACCACCACATACCGTCTGTGATCAATTTAATGTATAGCTCTCAGCCCTCAAATACATAGCTTCTCACTGACATCCATCAACCGCCCGGCATCAAAAAACTTAGCGTAGATGATGTTAAGTCATTTAGACCAATAGCCACATTCCAACTTGATGGAATTCGACCAGCTTTATGGGCTAAATAGCTATGTCAGTGGTTATCATTCAGAGATCAATCAATATTCAACAGAAAATCATTAACACACTGATCACATAAAACATAATGTCTTGATCCTAATATGTTAATACACATTACCAAAAAGATCAAGTATTTTATTGAGTAAATATTGAGAAATTAGATTTTAAATATTCTCTACTCTACTTTCGACTGCAGCTTAGATTGACGATTATATTCTCCAAAACAGATTAATGTTTAAATTAAAATATTCCCTCTTTTTTTCGTCAACATAAAATGTGAAAAAAATGGAGAAATCAACAGCAAAAACCTCTCTTTTCTATCAGTAAAACAATAAGAAAAACAAAAAACAATGTTTTTTTTAAGGATTATAATTTTTAAAGTTAAAGTATTGGAAAAGTTCAACAACAAAAATTTATTCATAAAACACCAATAAAGAAAAACACATAACAACCAAGTAATTTTCTCATAGTATAAACGGTTATTTTGAGTAAAGTATTTGTATGTGTGTGTGTTTTCACTACAACTTATGTTTGTTGCTATATGGATTATAGAGTATTTGCTACGTTTAGTTTATCCGTTTACTTTCAGTTATTTTTTTATTATTATTATTTCTCTTACAAAATGTTAAACAAAAAAAAAGAAGAGAAAAGAAATCCTATAGACTTTAATAGGGATATAGTAAAATTCCCCTTAAAAACAAAATTATTATTCAATAGCTTATTTTCAACTTAGTAACTACTCTATAGGCATTGAAACCGATTATAGAGATAGTAATATCATTTTATTTAATAACAAATAATAATAAATTAAACTTTATATAAGTAGATTTAAAAGTAAGGATAGATATAGAAAGTGAATTGTATTGTCATATAGACATAAAATGGAGCGGAATTATTCTCCGACATTGATAGTGACTGTTTTATATTAAGTGAACGTTGAACGGTATTAATGATGATGGCGATAATAATAATAATCTCAGTTCTGGTTGAATAAATTTATTTTTGAAAATTTATAACTTAACATAATTTCATATTAAGCAAAGATGGATAGTGACTAGCAGTGGAATCCAGGAATCGCGTTTCGTTCTATTTGGGACTCGTTAGCTGGATGTACATACATCTCAGAGTTGATGTTCACTCTGGGACTCAAACCCAGTAACTTTCGCTTCAAACGCCATCGCGTTATCCACTCGGCCACTGAGTCTTGATAGCCACTTGCTTGTGCGATTCAAACAAACAATACTAAATGAATAATTTCATATTGTTTTTTTGCAATCAATATTTATTAGTGTATACGCATTGTCAAAGTGTAGATAGAAGAAACTGTCAAATATGAACACTATACGATAACCAACTGACTACTAAGTAAACTTAATTACAAATCCCAAATACCTGAATTTACTTATTTTGCTAAAGCTCAAGTACACAATGTGAATTGTTAATCAGTCTTAATAACAGTTATAAAACAGGTTAGATATCACAGACCAATGCTAATCGTGTATAAAAAAAAATCATAAAGAACCAGATCAGATAGTCCAAACATAATTTATTATCGAAATAATGTCAGATTTGGTAGACTAGGATATTGATTTAACAGCAAAGTGAAAAAATATCTGAATGAGACAATAAATAATGATACTGTGGTGTATGTTACTCATGTCAACAGACATCAGTAGTAAGTAACACCAATCAGAAGTGTGATGCTTGTCAAAAGAAGATTGAGGACATTGAACTGAAGAGAATAGAAAGGAATTAGAATTAAAATAGAATTGGAAGAATCATGAGGGATGTAAAGGACAACAGAAAGATGTGCAATTGATGTATTTGATGCGTGATTTTCGCACTTTACTAAAGCACCATGTGATTGTTGATTAAATAATAAATTGGTCTTCCCCACCTGTGTTCTGGTTCACTACATTGTTCGATACACTGAAAGAGGTAGAGTATCATTTTTCACTAAGTCTCAGGATTTTTGTTATGGATCACAGCATCAGGGTCTGAGAAACTGCTTCTAACTAGTTAATGTTCTTGGGTGCATATATCACCATATCTATGCGACACAGGTTAGGAATCAGTAAGTGTTAGCTTCAGTAGTATTGGGTTTTTTTAGAGTGAACATCATATTATTTTCTTTATTTAGATGAGACTTAGGATTTAGTACTTTAAAAGGATAATATATTGGATACAATCTTTGAGCGAGATTGATATCAGTATTGATAAAGTCTCAAATGACCTATTTTTCTACCTCTCAATTAATTGATAATACAAGAAAGTCCTTGATAGCCTTTTCCAATCTACACCATCTCATTGACCTCTCTTTGTGTTATCTGATTGGTTAATTTCGCCTTTAGCTTGTCATTTTTTTTAAGTCCTAAGGTCATAGCTGTCATTACATAAACAAAGTGTTCCATTACAATTTCGGTTGTTTGCAATTTTTTCCAAGTTTTTCAGAATTTATTAATTCTCTATTGAACTGTGAGCGGGGGATTCCTTTATTAGTTGTCCGGTCTATCTGGTTTGCGTAGATCCTTTTTTGTGTTACAAGAATCCTTTAATCGATTGTAATCACAAAATATAATTATTAATAGGACTCGCTTGGTAACAACGAAACAATGACTTGATCACCTTTTCTCTTTCATCAAACTGTTGAAAAGTGGATAAAATGTTATCATAATTTAGACTCAATAAATCAATAATCAAAGAGTAAAAATGATATTGTTTTTTTATGAATAGTAAATTTGAATCTTGAATCGTTATTGCAGTTAATCACAACCTTTTTAATAGATTTCAGTTATTTCCCATTTTAATCCTTTAAACGATAAAAAATAATAATGCCCGCCCTATTCATGTATGCTTAAGTATAACTAGGAATTGTCCATAGAAACTATGAGAAATTCATGAATTCTAAGTATTTAACTAGTAACTATGCTGAAAAAAATAAATATAAAATATTTCATACAACTTTTATAAATTTGATTAACAGTAGATATGTTGTGTAATTTTTCAAAGTAGTTAACAAACAAAGGAATCGAAAACTGTTACGCTTTGCCGATGCTGTTCCAATAAAACAATTTAAACAGAATTTATGTATCCAAAAAGTAACAATTAGACATCTTTTTTTACTCTGGTGACTTAATTTCTGTGAGATTATTACGTAAGACATTGTCTTTATTTTTCTATAAAATTTAATCAAAATTCTAGTATCTTAATAGTTACTTCTGAACTTTACTGAATTAGTCTATATGACATAATCTTTCTTCTGTCTTCATACTCTTCTAAAATATTCAAATATTTAACCGATAAGTAAGTGAACGTTTGAACAATTCTAATTCTTCTGTATTATGGCCACTTAAGATTATTCTGTCTCCACATTTTAACTCAGTTTATTTTAGACAGTTCTGACATAAAGTATGTAAGCTTATTTCTTTTTAATGATTAATACTTCGGTTCTAGGTTGTAAATAACTGAGGAGAATCCTCGAACTAAATGAATTCATGTTATTTTGTTACAATATTTGTCCTTTCTTATTTCAAATATATAAAATTGCTTCGAAACAGTGATTAACTACTATTCTTTCTTATCTGACACTTATTTTCATTTCCATATGAATTTTTCACTGATTAATTTGATTTGTGAATAACAGCTTTTAATTTAGTGATCATGATGTATTAATGTTAGCCATTAGAAGAATATACAAAACTGATGTTAATAAGACCACAACTTTCACGATTAACAGCATAGTATAATGGATTCGGTTAAAAATACAACAATCACATTTATAAGATTATATGGAAGAGTAGCCAGAAAACGGAAAAACCAATACACAATATACATTATGTAAAATTTATGTATAAGTAAAGTGATTGGGTAAAAACTGATACAACAAATTGTTTGTTAGTTATTGTAAAGTAAAAACAAAACCGAATGCACTTGAATTACACTATGTTTTCAGTTATTAATATCATTATACATATTGTGCATGATACAGTAGCTTAATGGTTTAAACAATCGACTTCCAATTAGTATATTATAGGCTCGGATAATCCCCAACACTCAATGTTTACTTGTATATCAGTAAGTTGGCAGGGTTAGAATATGTCATCAATTCATAAAGACACTGACTATCGAAGGGAGTTGTATTGGTAATTACAAGCTAATTTGTTATGGTCCGCACAATAATAGCCGGCAAACGGTTAACGACATTCAGTGACATGTCTCTTCGTCTTCCTTTAAATCTTGAATTTTAAAATTCCTTCATACTTTTTGTCCCACCAATTCATTTCTCCTTCACGACTCATATTGTTTGTTTCCCCCCCTGCTCATCTTTTCTATTACCACTAATCTTATTACAATTTTTACCAACTTAACATTTACCTCGGTAATTTCATCTCACTCGGTTGATATTATATAGGAAAATAAATTTATGCATATATGTGTTAGTTCTTACGTTGTTTATCATCAACTGACGGAAATTCGGATAGTATCAATGATCTTTATATAAATAATATTAACGGAAAGTTATGCATTTAAATGAGTTGCATTAGAAACGAATTTAGTCAAAGTGTAATATATATATATATATATTATTCTTTTCAATAATTTCTCATCAGGTTCTACAATTATAAACCCAAATTAATAATCCATAAAAAAAATTTGGCCAAGTATAAGGCAGAGTACATCATTTAAGAAACTGTAACATGTGAATCAAGGAGTGTTGTTTGTGATATTACACTTATTACACTTGCTAACCTTTTAGAAAAATTTATTCAGCATCCACCCTTATTTACTATATCTGACCTAATTCATATTATTCTACATATTACGTAATTTTTGATTTGTAATACCACTGTTATAGATCACAAGGGGTTTTGTGGAGATTTCAGTATTTTCATAGTTGAAATCATGGGTCAATTGAAGTTAGACCACTATCTAAAACCTGGATCCATTGGACGGCCGTTTCGTCCTATTATGGGACTCCTCAGCAGTGCACATCCACGATCCCACACTCGCGAGATTCGAACCCAGGACCTACCGGTCTCGCTCCAGAGCACTTAACCGATAGACCGCTGAGCCGGCCGTCATCCAACGGTGTTAATTTCTAACTTCAACTGATCCACGAAGCTCGAGCAACCGTTCACCAATTGTCTACAGTGAGTTGATATCTCAACAACAGACGTGGTTTGAACTCCACTGGTCACTGCTTCCCACTGCTGAGGAGTCCAATAATAGGACGAAACGGCCGTCCGGTGCTTCCAGGTTTTTCATGGTGGTCTAACTTCGATTGACCCATGATTTCAACTATGAAAATACCATTGTTCTATCTCAATCTATGTCAACTATATATATTCTGATCATTTATCTTACGATTTTGTTTCATTTATAAACTGATTCATGTTAACACTTCCTATTATTCAGCTCCAATATTAACGATTTGATTTTATATGACAAACAACACTCCTTGATTCGCATGTTATCGTTTCTTAAATGATGTGCTCTGTCTTAAACTTGGTCAAAACTTTTTTATGGATTATTAATTTGGGTTTATAATTGTAGAACTTGATAAGAAATTATTGAAAAGAATATTCTTCGTTCATATTAATTGTGTTTTAATATGATGGGAATTTTTCAGCGATTTAGTCATCAACTTGATGCTAGGAGTTTGCCTAAAGTTTTTCTTCATTCTAAAATTATTCTGTATTGTGAATAAATTAGATTGATATAGATATATAACCTCATACACCTTTAAGTAACCTATATTCCCATTTTCTTGAACTATATATTTAACGCCTATAATTTAACCTTAATTGGATTTCTATTTAGATCTTTACCTAATAAAATTATAAATATTTATTTATTCATTCATTGAACTGTTTCAATTTCATTTCCCATTTCAATAAAATTTAGAGTTGAATGCTAGTCTATTCAATTTATGCATTATATATATATATATTCATATTTCCAAAAGGAATGTCTTGCTTGAAGCAAAAACAGTGACCAATACTGAAATATTGAAAATATATTTAATGTTCCCATCAATTTGTTCGATAGAAAAAAAAGAAAAGATGAAGACGAGGTCATATTTATTCTTTATCTAAACGATCTATTCAGCCTTAGTCAGCACAATACTATTATTACTGATAATAATAATAAGTATTATTATTACCTGTATTATTTGTGGTTCTCACGATGGTGATGATAATAGAATAATAATAATAATAATAATCAAGGTTGTAATGAGGTCAAACAATAGAGAATAATGAGAAATTCGTGTAGAAATTTCGACGAAAACTTCATTAGAAGAGATTTTTGTCTAACTTTTCTTTATTATTTAGTGAGTGAATAACTGAGTTAGTTAGTTAGTTGGTAAAATCCCTGTGTTATCTGATTGATTGTATGGATGAGTAACTGAATAGGTGAATATATATATATATATATATATAAAGTTAGGAAACCTTAGAATGTAATCAAAGTTAAACCTTCGTAGCATTTTTTTCTTACCTGGTAAATTAACAAAAACAGGGTTGAGAAATAAAAAAAAATGGAAGAGAAAAATATCAATACACAAATAAACGTATAATATAATAATTGAATGTGAAAAAAAACTGAAACGTTTCTTTTTGTCATTAAGGTCATACATACTTACTTACCTACCTAGTTAGTTAGTTAGTTGGTTAGTTAGATACTTAGTTGAATAAATTAATGAAATGAATCTGGGCAATTTATTTTTCAATGGAAATGGCCAAAATGTCAATCAATTTTTTTTTGGTTTAGGTGAAAATAGAAGTTGGATGAAAGTATGTATGTGTGTGTGTGTATGAGAAGAAAAGACGCTTGTGTGTCTGTGATGAAAAGAATAAACTAGGCAAGCATCTATTTTTAGTATCTATCCTTAAAAGACAATATGATTTTATCAAAAAATATTTAAAATAGTTGAGTTTTTTTTAGAGTCTTACAATTTCTCTATGAAGTTGTATTAGACTAGAACATACATTAATAGAAGATTAAAATGTTACTCTGAATATAGATTTCTAGTTTTCCGGCATTAAATATATATGACCAGTTTCTATGGAAATGTAATGTGGTCTACTTATATCCTCATAAGTAGTATATAGTGGTGGTCAGACATGGAATGTATTTTTGGCAGAAGATCGATAAGAAAAGAACAGAAATGAAGCGCAATCGGTACGAAAATGCATGAACAATCAAATCAGAGAAGTCGGACTGATATTTGCATAAGGAACAGTCAAGATTGAGACAACTGATTGTTATTTTGGAAATTAACTGTTGACTGTATGTTTATCAGAATTTAGTGAGATAATCTGTAATTTGTGCTTAAATACATTTGATTGTCCTCACCAGTGTTCTTGTTCACTACAGAAGAATCAACTTTCACAATGTTACTGATCATTAAAGAATTTATACATTTCCACTAACTAGGATATTGTTGTCGTATATTATAACGAGCTATATTAATGTTCCGCTTTTTTGAAGATTTTACTATGAAATAACTTCATTGGTTGATTGTTTTTGTTTAAAGTAATTTTATTTAAATAATTCAACAACCGGTCTTCTTACATTCAAGAAAAATTTCCTTTCATCCATTAAAAAGTCTTTATTCATATTCTCTTGGAATCAGTTTGGGTGATTTTCTAAATAACTTTAAATAAAGATTCTGACTGATAGTAGATGATCTGAACTATTTAACAGTAGAATGATTAACTGATTTGGATGTTGTGTTAGCAAAAAAATTCTGGACAGTGTTCAATTATGAGCTTGGAAATAGCACATTATATGCGGCAGAAAAAACCATGGTTCATAATAGCGAAAAAATCGGTAGATACACTCTGAAGGGACTCAGAACAGTGGTTTATCTTTGACACATCCTCAGATCAGGTATCTGCTAGAGAATACAACGTATAGTTCGTTTAAATGCGATGTCCTTTTCAATGATTTCAATATTCAATTTTTCAATGTCACTGCAGTTGTTTCTCGTTTAAACTGAAACTATTATTACTAAGATTGATTTGAAAACTAATGATTAACTATGAAAAGACAGTTTTCGTTTTCAAGCTCCGTTTGATTGTTTTATTTACTTTTGTAATAATTTTCTTGCTCACCAAGAAATTTCATCACATCTGAGTTCGATCCATTATATGCATATTGCTAAGCTGTCATCAAAAGGATTAGAATTCTTCATTCTCATGTTAAGTGTTTAGCGAGTTTACAGTGATTCTCAGTTATGTTAGTTAATCAGAGAATGAAGAGTTGGGAAGCAGTCATGTGTATCAAGTCCGTCTTGGTGCAAATCGAATTCTATCGATCAAGATGAGATATAGCCATTAGTCTAAGTGATTCCATATCGCGTGCATCATGTTGAAATGTAAGATGATCGGTTAGATTTACTCGACGCCAAACCACGAATGCTGTTTGACACGCGTTAGTTGCAGCACGCAATATCCAGTCATTTAAACCAGTAGTCATACTTCAGCTCGATAGACAAAATTTTATTATCATAAGAGAATTAGATAAAATTGAGATGTATCACTACTCAATGATCACTCGATTGTAAACACTTCTCAACTCTTCAGAACGAAATTCGCCAGCCATATAGTTCAGTGGCAACGTCTCCGACCATTAATTTACGTGATATGGGATTAAACCCGCTGGGAAGCATCAAATTCCTTAAGATTACCGGTACATCTTAGTAAAAGGTGACAAATACCACTTTGGATTTCCTATTCTTTAACTCCAACCTTAGCCTTATATTAAATATCTCGCTGTATCAGTAATTTTCTTTTCGATTTGTTTACAAATCTGAAAAATAAAACTGAATTCCCTATAAATTTTACACTTCAATTCATATTTGTTTACTGTTATGTGATTACCCAGGGGAAATTCATCTAAACTAACCAATTTATCCTTAAGATTTTGTTTAGAAGAATGTTTACATAACAAGTTCAATGTAACTGTTGATTCTGTAAAACGGATTCCTTACAGTAAACACATAATGATAATAATAATAATTAATTCATGGTTGAATATAAAAATATTATTTCTGAAAGTTTAGAAAAGATAACTGACCTGTATGAGGTCAGTAATAATAATAATTATTATTATTATAATATATATATATATATGCCTCGGGGTAAATTAAAGACTACCTAAAGCAAAAGAGTAAGTGATATACTTCATGCTTCAAATTAGTGGTTGATTCAAATTATTCGAAAAATAAACCAACACCTAATTCTTAAATATCAGGAAAATCAGAAAGGTTGGTTATTATCAACTTAAGTGGAAACATTTGATTTCTGACAACGTTGTTGACGATTATTTGTTCGAAAACTACCAATCTATTTCTTTCACTCAATGATATACGTAGCATACATTGTCGTTTTATTACTTGTAAGAAAATATTCGAAAAATAATCAGTAAAATCTTGTATTGGTCTCATACTATTTAGTCACATAGCATCTATTATGTATTATTACGTCATAATCAACACTACTGACTTAAATAGTAGAGGTACAATGTTTTCAAATCAAGCTAAAGGGGGAGACTGTAATGTAATACACACACGTACAAATTATGGGGTGCCTTATATATTTGAAAGACACAAGGGTCTAGTTGTCAAATATTTAACATCAAAATTAAACATGGAATAATGGTAATAAGTATTACACTTTTAAAAAACAACATTTTCCCCTAGTTACTTAGAAGTTTATATCTATCTCACACACAGAGTATGCTCTCAGATATATCTGTTTTCCCGCGTCCCCCCTTTTCCTCTCCTACACACACCCTCCTCCATTTTCTTTCGCTTATTATTGTTCTCCATCCCTCTTTTGCAATCTAGTCCATAAATTGGACAATAAAACTAACCTGTAACTCATTTATCTAGTCATTCGTATAAACAAATCTTTCATAAAGAAACAACAAGTAATTAGAAAAAAAATCGGGCAGTTTTACTCTACATCTTTTTTTGTCAACTAAACAACTAGAAAAAAAACAAATAACAATTCTAACCAGCATAGCAACAAAAAGCAATCTTTCTTTTTCCAAAATAATCAAACATTGTAACAAGTTAACTAAAGAATCATTATTATTATTATTATTATTAACATCACTGTCAATTCTTGAAGAGTTAAAATGGTCCGTATAAACTACTTGGATAAATTAATTTTTCTTAGAAAGTGAAAAATCACTTCAATTAACCCTTGATTAGATTTTTTTCAAAAAAAAGGGGAAGATCCATGTGATAATAATTAATTACTATCATTATTTTAAAATAATACTGTCATAAATTTGACTCAAAAAGATAAGACTGAGAGTACGTTCTTGAATTGTTAATTTCATTAATTGACTGTATTTAGTGATAAAGAATTATGATTACATAAATGTATACACACTTGAATCTATAATTTTTCAAGATGTTGGTTTAGTGATGCTGTATCTGTCTCCGTAAAAATCGTATGCTGATTGTTATTGAAATATACATGCCGCCAATACTCGTATATTTTTATCAACTTAATTCAACTTAGAGATGAATGGAATAAAATAAGCCAAATATGAGAATGAATTTTGAATACGTATATTTCATACACTCGTTTGTTCGGATAGGCAATCAGAAAAGCAAAGTAGAGAAAGCGAAACAAAACGAAACAAAATGACGCACAGTGGAGAAGACGAGTGAGCTAACTCGATTTGACCGAGTGTGACTCAATATTTATATTCAGACAAAAATAAGGTACAAACATGTGATGAGTAAGATAAGAAATGTACACACATACGATCACATTCAAGGTTAATGAAGGAATAATTGATAAGGTCGAATTGTGGCTTGAGAAGAATGGATAGATTTGTCTGTCCGGAAGCTAGAATAACCTATATGTGCTCAACATGTACCAACCACTACAAGTCTACCTGGTATTAGTTCTTCCCTATCAAAAATTAGCTGTTATGTCTATATCTTCTATTCAATAAGGTCTAAAATATATTGAGGTTAGCAATCACTTCTTTCGTTGACGATTGGTGTCGTTTACTATCACAAAGATTCACGTAGAATAACCTATACAAGCTTGGCATAATGCCAGGCATTACAATGGAAAAGAGTTGTAGCTCAGACGAATGATTTTGGTGAAGTTTCATTCTTTGAGCTGAGTAGTTTTGTACCATTAAAAAAATGAAGCTAGAAAATCTGTACAACACCGATAAATAATTTTTATGACTTACATAAAAAAACTAACAATAGTAATAATAATAATAAATGAATACATTCATTTCGAATTTCTTTCCGAATATAAATTATCTTATTTCTGACGTACATCAATATATCTACACAGATTGTTTCACGCACCAAAACAATGTTACTGTGATGCAAGTGAATTTCTAACCTTGAACTAGTTCTTGGTCAAATATTGGGGGTGGGAAGACAAAGGAAAGATGATGTTGATTATATGTTAACTATTATTATTATCGTTATCATTACTATTACCATCAACTGATTTAACCATTTCTCCCTATGCTATCCCAAATTTTCTAATCATATGCATAATCCCCAGTAGGTAGGCTTAGAAACAAAGTAGAGTAAATCACGTGTGTAATAAAACGTGTTAATCAGTAAAGCTATAAAATAAAACCGTTAAATAGAAAATAAAGAAGATTCTAAATATGACAAAAAAATAAAGTGGGATTTTTTCCCTAAAAATTTAATTATAAAAATATTTTAACAAAACAGTAGTTTAGGCTACCTATAGATAGATAGACAATTTTAATGTAAGCAAATCAACTGTTGTTATTTCAAATTAACAGCTAACCTGCTTGGGCTGAATTTTTTATGGAGTATGTGTTGATAATATTGTTAGGACAGATAATGAAAGCTTCCTGAACTAATCATAGTGTTTAGAGAATACAACACTATTAAAATTTCCATACAGAGTTAGGAATATTCCACGACATATTTATCACTGTTCTTAAAAATGAAGTTGATTATTATAAGGTTTTTTGTTCGTCCAGTGCTTCTAGGTTTTCCATGGTGGTCTAGCTTCAATTGACTCATGATTTCAACAATGAAGTTGATTAGTTTGTATTTAAATGATTTCTATTGTAACACACATGGAAATACTCAGGAAGGATCTTAAAAGTGACTTAATATGTTTACTGGTTATTGTCTTGTCGATGAGTAAGAAATGAACCCACTAAAATATAAAATACCATGACTACATGCAGAAATTGGAACGACAACGTAGAACCTACTTTCCCCTTACGTACGTTCCGGTTCAAGACCATATATATACTGTTTTTATCAACATAAATTCCTCCTTATATGTCTGTATTGTGTTATCAAAGCTTTGTGTGCTTCCTTTTGATTGTTAATAATCAAATTATTCTACAGATAAAAACGTTATATTATTGTTGAATTTTATGTCATTATTTACACTTTATGAATATGAGGATAAGTCTCTGATTTTAATTTTGTAACAAGTATTTAATGCTTAAAACAGGTAGATCGTGATTGGTGCTGAAACCCAAGACTGATATTTCATCCCATTTGAGACTCAGCCTAATGTGCCTGTATTTTATTAATGATGTTCACATTAGGGCACAAATCCAGTACTTTTCACTTCAACTGCCGAGTGTTGTTCACTGAGCCAATATGTTAGTATATTGAGTTCAAGTCCTGATTTGAACATTAATACCAGGATTTAGGTGCACTTAGCTGATAGAACCCAAATAAGACAAAACACAAGACTTGGACTCCATTGTTACCAATTATCCATTTATTCTGTATATCTTGTGGCATCACAACTATATCAAAACAATCAGCACAGGACCATTAAATCTAAATGAATATTGATCACAATTCAGTCCTGAATCTCAACAATGAGATAACTTAAATCTTTATTATTAATAGTAGGCACAAAGTAAATTATAAGAATTTTTTAGTAAAATAGATTGTATAAATTAGATTATAGGAATGTATTGACCATTTTCACTGGAGTTGCGTAGAATTTAAAGTTTCCAATGTCATCATTATGCATTATCATAAGTGACTCATTTATAAATTTTGTTTAGTAAATGCATTCTACGAATGATGGGTATTTTTAATATTTTAAAATTATCGTTTACAACTACAGCAAAATCTATAGACGGCTTTTTGTCCTATATCTTTCATTTCATACCCCTCTTTCATTTTGATAAGTTCCATTTCTTTCTATCATTTGCTTTTCGCCCTTTATGTATTACATTTAAATTTCTTTGGAACAATCATCTGATAACTTACTATTGCTACTAACAGTAATAGTAACTACTTCAGAAATATAAGGCAACAACCAACTAATCATTAGTAATTAGTTGATTACTCCATAATCATTACCTTTTTTCGATCTAATTTGTATGTATGGACACTATGTTGTTTATTCTCATCGATATCAAAACAGTATGAAAAAGAAATGATATAGTTCCACATAAGAAACTCCAGTATAAATATACATCATTCAAGTTTACTTAGGCATTTTTTTCTGACTTCCTCATAAGTCTACCTAGAATAATTTTCTAGAAGATAAATCTATATACTTTACTGTAAATCCTTGTTACATTAGGTTTATGCCAATTGAAGAATTGGTACCAGTAAAATACAACAGATAGGAGTACATACATATAATGTGAACAAACATACACTACAAAAACGACAGACACAAAGAGAAATAAGAAGAGTTGAATAAATAATTATTTCATGGTATTAAATGTAAATTTTTGAATATCAGTATAATTATAGTTTTATGTAGAAGAATATTACATCCTGTAAAAGAGTTTCATTACGTATGGAATATTTTAATAGTTGAGATCATGAGTCAGTTGAAGCTAGATCACCATGGAAAACCTGGAAGCACTGGACGGCCGTCTCATTCTATTGTGGGACTCCTCAGCAGTGAGCACCCATGATCCCTCCTTGTGAGATTCAAACTCAGGACCTATCAGTCTCGCGCGCGAGCGCTTAATTACTGGGCCACTGAGTTGGCGTCCGACGGTGTTAATGTCTAACTTCAACTAATCCACGATATTAAGCGACACATCCACCATTGTCTTCAGTGAGTTACTATCTCACAACAGACCTGGTTGAACTCCACTGGTCACTACTTCTCATTAGAACTCCAGGAAATATCTCTTGAAGCCAGTCACTAGTGAGCATATGGAATACTTGTATATATGAATACAAAGATTAGACAGTAAATAATATAACTTAGATAATACTTAAGACAAAGAGAGTAAATAATATTCTAGATCATTATATTACATAGAATGTATTTGGTTACACTTCATTGAAATTGTGAAAGTTATGTCTGTAGACAGATTTTAGTTCATTGAATTCAATTTTAATTTGACTGACATTTCAACCACTTCATTTAAATCATTTATTGTTTAGTTGACCTGTTTTAGTTCGTGAAACTGTGTAACAGCTATAACTGTTTGCAACCTGCTCATTATTTTTCAATAAAGTGATTTCCGATGACAGTTCTATTTTTTTCCATCAGACATATGTCTTAGACAATTATTGAAAACTAGGGATTGCTTAGCAATAAACAAGCACTATTTCGAAGGGATTGAACTGAAGACCTTCTACTCTCATATTAGCCCATTAGCCTTAAGCCCAATGAGCCGTTATCCAAAGGTGTACACATCTAAGTTCAGTTAACTTTATGTATTCGGTGATTATCTTCTAATGCATGAGGTTGATAACTGTCTCTTATCCGACACCGACGAACTTCACTAGTCATGGCTTCTGGGTAGAACTTCAGGAATAACATCCACTTCCGGCGGTAGAAGTTATTTGAGTTGTATCGCGAATCTGTTGAAGTTAAATATAAGCACCGTTGGATTCAGGCTCAATAGTCTATAAGTTAAACGTTCACGCGCAAGACATCTTGGGTTTGATCTTTGAAGTGTCTTTTACCAGGACGATGCAAATGTCCTGTCCCCTATAGCTTTTAATGATTCATAAGCTGGAGTCAATCTATAATAGTAGACTTGATGTATAACAAAAGAGATTGTCGAACTCAAAAAAATTATATCACACTATATCAGTTAGATTCCATATTAAAATTGATAAGTGCCAAACAAGTTTATATGTCACATATATTAGGATGAATATAAGTACATCGGTATTTAGTTGTTTATTGGTTGATATGTCACACAATATGTCCATACTATGTCAGTCGTTCTGATCAAGCATTTCAAATAACATCGATGAAATCTTACAGTGTTGGGTTACAATTCCCAAAAGAATTGTAAATAGCCTTTGGATGTGAAAACCTTGTTGAAAACTATATATATATATATATATATATATATATATATATATGAGTAATTTTTGGCTGAAAAATAAACGATACACGTTGACAGTCACAAAATAAAATTACAACGATGAAACGACAAAGTCAATGTTGTAGTTGTCCACAAAAACTGACATCAGTAAGGGAAGGGCGATAGGCCAGAAAGCACTGAACAGATTTTTTGTGACTAGAATGGAACTCTTCAGCAATGTGCACCCACAACCCCCAAGAAAATCTAATGCACTGACTTCAGGATTCGAAACAGTCACTCAGGACCTACCAGTCTCGCGCCAGAGCACATAACTGGGTTCGAATCTCGCGAGGTGGGATCGTGGATGCGCGCTGCTGAGGAGTCCCATAATAGGAAGAAACGACCGTCCAGTGCTTCCAGGTTTTCCATGCTGGTCTAGCATCATCGGTTTTCATGATTTTTCCACTTTTGAAAATACTGAAATCTCCACAAAGCCCCTTCTGAAAAGAAATAATCATCAAATATTATATACATGGTGGCTATATCACTGTATGCTTACAGGTTGGTATTTATGCATGAAGTGAGCACGCTTATTTCCTTGAGTTCACTATCATTTTAACCTCTATCTTATAATGATCAAGTTCACTTAAGTTAGTGTATTTAAAATCTGTTGTTTTCAAGTTTAGTATATAAGTTAATTCGGCTGTTTTTCTCATTCAGTTATAAATATGCATATATATTGGATAACTGTAATCCACTCTGAAAATCTACTTTACGGACATTTCACACACACACGCACATACAGACAGACAGAGAGATTAACGCAGAACCTGAATAAGATCAAACTTAAAATAATCAACTACGTCGTTTATTTTACAGTTTTATTATTTAAAGTTTCCTTTTTATGTAATCAGTTTTATGACAACTGGTGAATTATTTCAAGGCGATTTATGATGAAAAAGTCTCAGTTAAAATCTGCTTTGATATTGTAGACTGAAACACTGAAGAATGGGATTTCATTGACAGTAATATAAAATTATATGTGATTTGATTAGATCTCGTTTTATGTAAACCTTTTTTGACAGAAATTCATTATGGTTCCGGTAATCTTGAATGTTATGGGTTAAAACCCTGGTGAGTTCGTTACTGTACACTACCGAGAGATCCTATACCGGGGTGAGAAGAACCCTTCAGTGCCCCCACTGATATACCAAGGAAAATCAGTCTGTGACAAATGAAACCTATAATGTAAACAAATTTCTACAGAACTTCGTCAACCTAATTTTGTATTTTATCAAACCATTTTCCTTAGTAAAAAGTTGTGTAGATTGCTAAATTTCTTTGAAATCATGAACCGACCAATGTTAGTCAACCGTTGAAAACCTGGAAGAACTGAAGTGCGTTTCGTCTTATCACTGGAATCCTCAGTGGTCCTCGTCCACGATCCCACACGCAATCTGAAACTAGGAACTTTTTACCTAGGAACTATTTACTGTAGGTATACAACTGTAGTGTATGCTACTTATGTTGACAGATATAAGTAGTGTGTAACACTAATCAGAAGTAGAATCGTTGGCAGCAGATGACTGAAAAGATCAAACTGAAGGGAACAGGAGTATAAACAGAAAATAACTGTAATGATAACAGAATTAAAAGAATCATGAGGTATGTAAAAGCCACTGATGGAAGATGAGCAGATCATGTATTTAATGTATGATTTTTATATTTTATGATAGCACTCTGTGATTTTGCATTGAACAATAAATTGATATGGTGGAGAATATTTGTAGCTCAGGTGGGTAATTTTGATGGAGTTTTGTTCTTTGAGCTAGATGGTTTGGTCGTGGAGCTTTC
>NC_031502.1:53843237-53860290 GCF_000237925.1 Schistosoma mansoni
TACATGTGGAGAAATTCGAACACTTCATTTCTACCCGAAGTTTGTGCCGATGATGTCGTTCAAAAGGACGATGAAAGCTCCACGACCAAACCATCTAGCTCAGTGAACAAAACTCTATCAAAAACAATAAACTGATCTTCCTCACCTGATTTTGTTGTTCATTATACAAGAAATTAATAGAATTCATTTAGTATTGTCTGTTTGATATAGCCTTAATTCACAAGCATTGTAAGCAAAGATGGATAGTGGCTAGCAGTGGAAAAAACAATACTAAATGAATTTAAAATTCACCCCATCGCACAAGCAAGTGGCTATCAGGATTCAGTAGCCGAGTGGATAACGCGATGGCGTTTGAAGCGAAAGGTACTGGCTTTGAGTCCTAGAGTGAACATCAACTCTGAGATGCAGGTACATCCAGCTGACGAGTCCCGAATAGGACGAAACACGCTTCCTGGATTCCACTGCTAGCCACTCTCCATCTTTGCTTACAAATTAATAGAATATTTAAAGTAAAAATTAAAATAAAATATCAACTTACTTATGATTTTTTCCAAGTTTTTTAGCTTCAAAATCACAAAATGTTACCCTTGGAAAATTACCCGAATGAAACCATTCACGTCCTTTTAATAAATCATATAATACACGAAATCCATAAAATGTACTATCATTACCAACAAATTTTTCCATCATAAATAATTGTCCAATAATATTAATTAAATATAAGAATTTAGTGAAAAAATATAAGAGTACTAAAAAATTTCCCTGACGTTTACCACAGAAACATGTACAACAATAATGTAAATGTTGTTTCTTATGTAATGATGATTTCTCATGTGATTTATATAAGGTTGGTGATAATGTATGAATAGAACGATATGAATTTGTTGTATTCAAATTGGTTGTTATATTTTGTTGTGTATGACTATCATCCATTTTTAAACGTCCAAGCATTGGATGATAATCATTATTATTTCTAGAATTTAATGTTTCCATTGTTGTAACTAATGTATTAGCTTCTTCTGTAACAGATGGTAATCGTTTTTTATGTTTTTTATTATTATCATCGAGAGAGAAACTATGTCTAATTTTATCGAATAATGATGTATTAGAACCACGACGTGGTGATGTAATCAATGTGGATTCTATTTGATGATCATTACTGTGACGATTTTCATCACCACCTATAGGTGATTGTCTTGAATTAACGGTTGTTAATTGTTGATGAAAATGACTTGTAGGCATATATGGTGGTGATTGGGTATGTGAATGAGGTGGTGGTGGTGGAGGGGGATGGTGCAGATGTGAAGGTGGTTGTTGTTGTTGTTGATGAGGAGGAGGATAGGAGGGTGAATAGTGTTGATGAACATGTATATGAGGTGATTGTCCAAGACCAGTGTAACTTGTAGGAGAAAATCCTAAAACTGTTGATAATTTTCTTTTTCTATAATCTCTTTGTCTATAAATACAACCTTCCATATAACGAGCTATAAAACGTACATTTTTCATTGTATGCTCTGGTAGTAGAACATTAGAATCACATGACATTTGTAGAATACGTCTAACGTTGAAACCTGACTGAGCCATAAATAAACGCCAGATAAGACATGGTAAATAGAATAACATAGCTTGTATAGCCATTACAATTGGTGCCCATTGATAGTAACCAATAAGCAACATTTCTCTGTCCGGTGCTGGAGGTAAACTGTGTTGTAATGGAGCAAAATAAGTATTAGATACCCAACAATAATTCTCAGCATATTCTTCCCAACCACGTGTAAACTCTTGTGGAATCCAGCATTGAATAGGTTTACCTTTAAAAAAAACAGACGAAAAGTTGGTAAAACTAAAATATCTAACCACATTAAACTGTATTGAATGAAAACAAACCTAACCGTTGCCTCCCATGACTTGTCAGCAAACAATTTCTCAATAAATTTTACTCATTTTGTTGACAGAATATTAATTTGACTTTCTGTTTGTTGAATCAAAGTGTAAATAGTCAAAATCATATATTATTAAGGTTAGACATTAAGACTGTTGCATGCCGACTCAATGGCATGGTGGCTAAACATTTGAGAGCAAGACCGAAAGTCATGGGTTCGGTTCCCACTTTCGGGGTATTAGATGATCGCTTCTAAAAAATCATAAAAATGTACAATTTTATTTGTTGAGCTCACCGACATACTTAATATAACCATTATCTTTATTCTTCTCTTAGTAAGGAGTAATGATGAATCCTTATCAGTCATTTGTTTGTTTCATTATATTTTTCTCCATACAACAAATGCATTATGGTTCAAGTGAAGAATTTGAACATATCAGAAATCATTCAGATGATTCGAATTTGAATTTCATGTAGTTTAGTGTTAAATCCCGTAGTGCTAAGGTGTTTTCGCATTAACTGATCACCTGTTAGTAATTAATATCGCATTTTTTAATCCTCAGCGCTGATCTATTAGGTTGTTATTCAACCTCTGGTTATAGGATCATAATACTTAAACGTGTGTCGTTTCATATCTAATTTAACCGTGTCTTATTAGTGCATCTATCAAACTAGGGTCAAACAAAGAGTACTGTTATATTTAGCCACCCAGACTAATGGCCACATTTCAAAAAGGGAAGATAGAAATTAATAATTACTGAAGTATATTTTGTCGAATATTCGACGGATGGAACGCCGTACCGACTAATAAATGATACACTTTTTAAGAGAAACTGGGTCTTCGCTGAGAACACATATATCTTGAAAATTAACACAAATATACCAACCCAATATCCTTATTACTAAAGACCGAAGTCTGTTCACCGATTCTAGAAAGAAGCAAACGAAAATTAGTCCAACCAATTGCACGCGCACGTATACATGTTCGCACACTTATTCATATACGATAAGCTATTAATGTTTTCCATTGTTGTTACATAACATTCAGTATGGGGATTTGTGGAGAGTGTAGTACTTTCACAGTTGTATTCACGATTCGATCTAAGCTAGACCACTATTGAAAACCTTGATGTACTGAACGACCGGTTCGTCACAGTATGGGAAACCTCAGCAGTGCGTGTCCATGATCCTGCTCTCAGGATTTGGACCCAGGACCTTCGGTCTTGCAAGAAGACACTTAACCTCTAGACCATTGAGCCTAAATCCGATGCTGTTAACATCTAACATAAACCGATTCACGATATTTTGCGATCATCTCCCATAGTCTTCGGTGGGTAGCTGCCTCACATACTGATACCCTTAAACTATATTTATTGAGTTAAAGAAAATTATAGTTGCTTTTAATGTCAGTTGTTATTATTCCCCTTTAGAAAAAAACCTTATGGTGATTATTACCACACATTTTCAGACAGCATAGTAAAAAGAAGCTAATGAGCAAAAATACACACACAGATTTTACTTTAGATCTTTTTATCTTTGTCGCTGCTGCCAGGACGCACTTATTCATCTATCATTTTTCTTGTTTGTTATTGTTATTGATGCTGAGTTCAATATTTTTTTCTGTTTTGCGTGAAAAAAAAACTCATTCTATTCTCAAAGTACCATTATGTATCCCAGTTGAGCAACATACGGTGAATGAAGCTAGGCGTATGTTGGCTAAGGATGAGTAGGTAGAGAATGAGAGATGGAGAGCAAGTGACGTAGTGAGTGAGTGAGTGAGAAGGCGAAACTTGACAGCAAGAGAAAGCATCGCATAAAAGATAAAAAAACAAGTGAGTTGTTTTATTTTGAATAACATTATAGTTGTTGTTACCGATAGTAATGTTGGTGATGGTAATAATGATAATATTAATTTGATCATTTCCCCCTTGTTATATCCTATTAGAAGCATATCTGCTCCCCCTTTTATCTGGAATTTTGATGCAGATCAAGTGAAATGAAGCGAATTCACTATCATCATGACGGCTAACAGACAGTGTTACCTTAATACTGTTCAAATAAACTGATATATTCGGAGAAGAAAAAAAAGACAAAGAGATACTTATCTAATCACATATGACGTTCGTTGCTCTGATCATTACTTTTATTATTATTTCTGTTATGATTAAGGTTGCCAAAAATTATGCAGGGAAGAGACATAAATCTCTTGTGCAATTTCAGTGACAACTAATATCAGTGAAAGATAATTTGATAAAAAATACAACTGATAAGTAGAAAAACTACTACTTCTGGATGGAATAAGTAGTTTGTAACTATTTGAATAAAGCAATTAGTTTCTAGTCAGTCAGTCAGTCTGACGCAAAGTAGAACCTGGCATATGTGTACAACAGATTAAACTGCTGTGTTCCATCAGCACAACGAATCAAAATTGTCAGAGAAAATCCCAGAATAATACAGGTAGTATTAAAAATCAGTGGCTATAGGAAAAATTGGCTATTCAAGATACGATTGGCGAAGAAAATGTAAATTAGTGAGATAGAAAAAAACATTTGTGTAACTGAGATACTTAGGTTCTGAGTGTTGATGGTCACATTAGGATTCATGATCGATATCTTTGGCTCAAACATTGTCATGTTACCTGATGAACCATTGAATTTAGATGGTCAGCCAGTCACAAAGAGACAACCTGTACGTAAGTACATCGGTTCAAGTTGTCTGACCCCATAAGCACACCAAGATGAAGTTTTCAGGACGAATCCCAGAATAGTAGAGATAGTAATAGTATCAGTGGTAGTGGAAGAGATTAAGCATCCAAGATACTACCCAAAAAGAAAATACAAATTCGAGAAGCAGAAACAAAAAGGAATTATGGGAAATTTAGAATCTCAGGGTTTTCGGGGAACACAAATAATGGATGCACGCGCTTCATTGCAAACGGTTATGAGCCATGTCATTCAATCTCTCTAATAATCGTTTACGATAAATACCCGAATCCCAACAAGGTAGTCTAGGGTTACCAACATTTGGTCAATCTAACAGTCAATGTCTTTATGAACTGATGTCATGTCTTGGTTGGGCCACCTCCATCCTTCTTTTAACCTACTCCTACATAAGCCATTATCGCATATCGGAGTATTTAGTTGATGGGAATGAGCAATAAATGTCCCAATCGGTAAAGATTCACTACTTCGTCAATTGAGTTCCCTTGCTTGTCTGAAACCTTATCCGTGACCTCTGCACTGCTTACTCAGTGGTCTAAAAATACAAGAGATACAGTCTGCAGAAATCTGAAGTTGAATGCTAATAACCCAGAAATATTCCCTATTTTTAAACGCCGTGTTTCACGCCCATACGGTAGAGTAGAGTGAACTGCATCATAGTAAACTCTTCCTTTAGTTGCCAAACAAATATCTTGCCTAAGTTATAAGTGACGTAAGACTGTAAAGTCCAACTGGACTTTCTGAATTCTAAGAACATTACACCAACCTCTTGTTAGATGAATTAATGTTACAAATTAAGGTAGATTTAACTTATTAAGTTGACTTATCTTGGTTATTAATTTAACCTTAAGGATGAGCAGTTTGCCATAAAATTAATTATTCAAAAAGATTTTGCTGTTAACAGGACTTATAAATAGAGTAGAACTACGTAATAGTTATTGATTTTTGTGTATGCTTATTATTTTGGACGACTAATTATAGATTAAATAACATCATTACACCATAACATTCTCACACCACGTAATACGATCAGGGATGTTTTTGAGATTATGCATTGTGATCAATTTTCTTCAGATAATAGTTTACATCATGGACTTATGTTACATAAATAACCACTGAAAATCATGAAACAGCTGTCTGAAAGCTCCTTCATCGTATCATGGGACTCTTCAGTAATACTCACCCATAACCCCACTAGAGACCGAGGCCAAGGTCTTCGTGTTTTAGAGCTAGTTGCTTACTATTTATGATAACTAACAAACTATACAAATCTAATTACAATCTAATATCTTTCAAATGAAAATCATTATTTTGTTGTTATTCTTCTATCAAAAAGACATATTTACTATTTATGATTAATCTCACCCCTATTTTTGATTGATCAGTTCAATCAATTATAGATGTAAAACAATATTCTCAAATAGTATAACCGAACCGTTTACACTGAGTATATTTGATGTCTTGTTTTCCCTTGGCTCCATGTTGAAAGCCAATCAAAATTTACAAGCCCATTAAAACTTCTGGTTAGTAAAAGGCTTTTATAGCTATCCTGTTTAATATAAGTGAACTGTTAAATATTAGACGGTATTAAAATAAGAAGCTGTATTTGGCAGTGCGACAGTGACATTCTGATATTTTTGGTTGGCAATTATAATTAACCATGTAATAGCAATTGAATATACTTGGATACAACCGATTGATAACTGAGTAGTCACCAGTCTTATAATTGCTTAGTACTTTGTAGTACTGATTGAGTTCTACCGGTCAAGTTGAAATGTGGTCATTACTTTAAATGACTCGACATTGACATATGTTAAGACGTAAGTTGGCCATTGTAGGTAGTCGACTAGTGATCTTAGACTTATGCTTCATGCTACCTAGAACTCGTCAGCAGTGTGCAATCATAATTTTAAGATAGCTGATGCTCTCTTTGAGATTCGAACCTTCATCATCTAGCTTCGCAGTTTGGTATAGCAGATAAATCATGCTAATGAGTTTCACCTCTCATGAAGTGTAGGTCTAGGATGATCACAGGCTATCTCTAATTACTAAGTACTACTTTTAGTGTCTGATACATTCAGTACACTAATTGCTTCAAACAGAGGCTTATTTGCTTCAAAGAAACAATCTTACATATTCACTTACAAATTTTCTCTTTAATAGATGTTTAAAAGTAATCACTCACAATCTGTTTAGTCGTTTACCGAGTTTGAACAGTTACAGATTAAGCCCTTCTTAAGGAAACATTATCACTTGATTTTTGTATAACTGAATAGTAATATTGTTTAGCACTTTGGTGACAGATAGAGTCAGTTTTTAATAAATAAATAAATTCAGGGGTGAATCCATTAATACCTTTTAAAATTGGTTTGCGAGGTGTGTATTTTCCTTTTTTATTTCATTGATATTATACTAGCCTATACTTGATATTGTAATGGTTACGGTTAACTACTTGTATTTTGACTAATCTGACGACAAACTTGAAATGAACTTTGTGTTAGGATAACCATCCCTTGTTTAATGTTTAATAAAAATACAATATCTAACATTTTCAAACATTTTTCCGTTTATTTATTGAATCACTGGTATATATGAGTTCAAATTTCATAGGGGGGCTTACTTTCAGTCATTTAAAACTATCTATGTATTTTATCTTTGAATACGCCATTGTGGTGAATCTCAACTTGCCATGAGAAAAAAGCAAATGATGTGAAAATCAGTTCTTGAGATGAAATCCTCAGCAAAAACTATACTCTGACAAGTAGCATTTATTTACTGAATAAATGCAAAAATGATAGATATTGAACAAATGCTGAATAGGAAAAAAAATGGGTTAAAAAATTCACAGACACATATTGTACTATTATAGTTGAAATCATGAGTCAATTGAAGCTAGACCACCAAGGAAAACCTGGAAGCACTGGACGGCCGTTTCGTCCTATTGTAGGACTCCTCAGCAGTGCTCATCCGCGATCTCGCCTCGCGAGATTCAAAACGGCCACAAAACCCCTTCTGTTTAGCATATCGTATTGCCTTTTATTTTTCAAATACAGACTTTAAAAAAAGGAGTTGATCGTGTTAAATATCGACAATATAAAGTAGTCTCCCTATACTATTTGCCTTCTAACAGCATTGAACTGGCAATGTATTGTAACAGTTCGTAAGTTCCTAATAAAAACACAATGATTCATGACAATATCAGTACTTAAGCCGGTCAAGTAAACTTGGATTTATTTCGTAATATTTAAGTAGAAATGTCATATATATTCAGAATTACTATTCGACATGACTTTTTATAAGTACAACTACAATGGTGATGAATAAATTATATGCGTTTCAGACTAGGATTTATATGGTTATTTCTACGAAATTCGTTAGCAAAATTCCGTTCATCATATGATCGTATAAAAAATAACCAACGTATATATCTACATATAATTTATGGCTGACTGTTGTTACGTAATCATTTCTTATTCTGAATAAAGATGAATATGAAAGAATTCAAAATATGAATATTATCAAATGGCAACAACTAATTAACAGAAGGGGTTTTGTGGAGATTTAGTATTTATCATAGTTGAAAGCGTGAGTCAATTGAAGCTAGACCACCATGGAAAACCTGGAAACACTGATTAACAAGCTATATTGTAAAGGAATCGGTTAAGTAGTATAATCCATAATAGTAAAATAACTAACCATTGAAGAAAAAATATAATTCGAAAAAGAAAATGGTATGAAATCAATGAATAGGAAGTATAGAATAATATTGACACTAAGGATTCAAAGGAATAAAAAAGACCTACATTACGCTAATCGATTTTGAGTCATTTCAGCAGTCCAACCAATTCCGTCAGACTGAGAATCTTGCAGACAGCTGAGGCAATTGCTATTCGGATTAAAAAGCTAGAGCTTTGCATCCAAAAGAAATATATCCAGCCGCTCTTTTTACCCCGGCCAACTTCAGGGTCAACTTGTTAATAAACAATTTTATAATATGGTGACGTTAATTTGATTAATGCTCATTTTTATATCCTAAACTTATTTTATCTACACATCTTACCAGTCATTATTATTATTACGCTTGCTAACATTTTAGAGAAATTTATTCAGCATCCACCCCTATCTACTATATCTGACCTAATTCATATTATTCTACATATTATGTAATTTTTGATTTGTAATCACATTGTTCTATCTCACCCCCATGTCAACTATATATATTCTGATCATTTATCTTACGATTTTGTTTCATTTATAAACTGATTCATGTTAACACTTCCTATTATTCAGCTCCAATATTAACGATTTTATTTTATATAACAAACAACACTCCTTGATTCACATGTTACAGTTTCTTAAATGATATACTCTGCCTTGAACTTGGCCAATCTTCTTTTGTGGATTAATAATTTGGATTTATAATTGTAGAACCTGATGAGAAATTATTGAAAAGAATGTTCTTCCTTCATATTAATTGTGTTTAAATATGATAGGAATTTTTCAGCGATCATTTCAAATAAGTATTTTAACTATTAGATGTACCCGAACCAAGTAGTGGACACTTACTGACAAAACGTCAAATAATACTCATTTATTTTATGTCAGAATATCATTGGAGAACCTTTAGTTACCTATCAGTCAAGATTGCACGAATTATAGTAGGTGATTGATTATAAAAGTGTATAGACATTTAGTGATACATATTTCGTATAGTTAATCTTTAATCATAGAGAACAAAAGATCTCTAACATACAACTACTGGTCTAAGTTGTTATATATTCACTTGGTACATTAGAAGAATAACATAATCTAAAGTGGGTAGAGTAGTTTAAAAACGCCATATTACCTGTAGTAAGAAACTGAATATGAGAAATAAATATTGAAAAGGAATGAAGAAAGTATGTGAAATAACATTAGGCTTAAAATTTGTTGTTAAGTTAACAACTAGTGTAGAGACTAACAGAAATTGATATATATCATCTATGTAATTAGTATCTCATAGTGTTCAATAGTTATTTCTTTGATATTATAGCTATTACATTAGTAATTATACTCGAATTATTTAATTTACGAATGTGATGATATTTTCGTCCATGTAAGTGTTTCCTTAAGTATAAATGTTTATGATTGTTACACTCCATTTCGTGTTAATTGACTGTAATACAAAGATATTTATCCAGTAATACATCCTTCCCTTACATATTCACTATGCTTTATGGTAATGGTTTATTATTAAAGATTACTTGAAGCTTTCAATGCTAACTGTATTGTATTAGCAAACTGGGGTAAGTAAAAAAATTGATCGGTTACATTTCAGTAGTAATTTTGTTTCGTCAGTCTTGTTTGTCAGCGAATAAATTAGGATAGACTGATGATTGTTTTAATGAACAGAATTTAAGCGTTGTTCTCTTCGTTTCACACATGAAATATCAGTAACCTATAAACGAAAGAGAACAACAGTTAGACAAACTAAACAGTCTTTGTAATAATTTTAACTTCGAAGTAGAGACAACATTCAATGTTGATGTTTTCTGTAAGCTCCATGGTAAAATAACGATTATTTCACTATTCATCTAAAAACGACATCAAATGATCATAATTTATATAGAAATAGATAAATATTTGGTATAATGCCAACAATAGATTTTACAAGACACGTTTGTTATTATTTGTGACTCCCGCTTAGATCCTAGTGTTTATGTTCACAGAAAATCTTGAACCTGCTACCTTTCGCTTTCTGAACTCAGTGGATCAGTAGAGAACACCATTGTATTTGAAATGATAAGTAATATGTTCAGGTATCTGTGTAAACATTAACAATGGAATCTAGACATATCCATCTGATCAATCCTAAACAGAATGAAATGCGAGTACTGCATTCCACTATTAGCTACATAGTAAATATCACTAAAAGCTTGCTACCAAACACTTTATAAAGACAATCCATTCAAGATGAACATATAACATTATGAACTGAATAAATTTCGGCCGAGAATGTCAACAACAGAAAATTACAAAATTATTCGACGGTATTAGAAAAACTCAGTATTTCATAACATTAGTATTGAGTAATAACAACAACGAGCGATCATTTACTGTATAAAATATATCATTCAAATTTCACAGATCCTAAATAAGATACGATAGATTAGAATTGCTTAGAAATAAGTAAATAATAGTTAAGACATTAAATAGGATAAATATATTTGTAAAATCTCGGCGGATGAATTTGAAATAAATCCAACTTTTCGTCTGGCAATCTGGTCCAAGCTTTTTCAAGGAAATATAATCAAACTTCTTTTTTTATGGTTTTTAGAATCTTAGCTAGGTATCTGGAAAGATTGTAGGTTGGTGAATTTGTACAATCAACAACAAGTCTTATTGGGACATTTGTTTTATGTATTTTTGTTAGTCCATAAAATCTACATGGTTTGTTGCTTTTCGGATATAGAGAAAAAGATAGAGATGGTTCTAGTTTGGATTTTAAAGTCTGTAGCATTTTGGCTGTTTCAGCTTCCAACTTATTCAAAGTTTCTCTACATTTGTTATTTTTGACTTTTTCATCAGGTCCAGTGTGGGGATGTTCATTGACTTTTCTCTAATAATCAGAATTATTCATAACAAAAGTGGTGCTTCCCATGTCAGCTCTGATAATAACAATTTTTCTGTCTTTACGTAGCTGTTTTAGAGCATACATTTCTTCTTTAGATAGATTAGGTGTATTCGGTTTTTGTTTCAACAATACATTTGAGGTTTTTTAAACCTCACTGAATTCGCTTGATCAGCCGGAACACTGTTTAAGGCGAGTTTAATAATCGGAATAATTTCAGAAGCCATAAGTTGTGTTTTGCTCAAATTGAAATTGAGACCTTTTTTTAAGCAATGATAGTTCGTGTTGATTTAAATTATATTTCCTTGAAAAAGCTTGGACCAGATTGACAGGCAAAACGTTGGATTTACTTCAAATTCATTCGCTGAGATTTTACAAATATATTCTTCCTATTTATTGTCTTACATCAACTCGGAGCCCAAATACTGTGAAACTATTCGCTCTAATTTAGACGAAAGTTCTTATATACTAGTTAAGGCAATCCTAATCAGAATATCACTGCAGAAAGATAGTTAAATTAAGAAAATAAACAGTGGAAAAAATTTTATTGAATTAGTAAGAGCTTCCAGGGTTTCCCCGGTGGTCTAGCTTCAATTGACTCACGCTTTCAACCATAAAAATACTAGATCTCCACAAAAACCCCTACTGATAATAATCATATGCTCACTAGCGACTGAATTCGAGAGGTAAATCCAGGAGTTCTAGTGAGAAGCAGTGACCAGTGGAGTTCAAACCAGGTCTGTTGTGAGATAGAAACTCACTGAAGAAAATCGGTGAACGGTTGCTCAACTTCGTGGATTGGTTGGAGTTAGACATAAACACCGTTGGATACCGGCTCTGTGGTCTATCGGTTAAGTGCTGTGGAGCAAGACTGGTAGGTCCTCAGTTCGAATCTCACGAGGCGAGGTCGTGGATGCGCACGGCTGAGGAGTCCCACAAGAGGACGAAACGGCCGTCCAATGCTTCCATGTTTTCTCTGGTGGTCTAGCTTCAATTGACTCACGTTTTTAACTATGAAAATACTAAATCTCCACAAAAATCCCTTCTGATAAAAACAATTTATTTGTTATATAACCTGAAATTATAATCAAATTATTATTGTATTTGACCTGAATAGATAAAATTGGAGAAAATTGCATAAATTTCTAGAATATAATTTACATAAGAATGATATAGATTTCATTAAAGAAACAAATATACTTGCCTTCGAGGCTAATAATGAAAATTCCCATTTTGACATTTGGTAAATAAAGAAGGGACGAATCGAGTGAAGAAAATTCTTTTCAATTCGTTTTTCATCATAGCTTCTACAATCGCCCCACAATAAGAACGGTTAATAAAGAGAGATTGCCTGAATTTGCCAGATCCATGTGTATTTACGAATTCAACTACTCCTGTGGAGACAGTTATATAGGGCGTACAATTCGGCAAGTTCGTCAACGAGTAACAGAACACTATTCGTCGTGGTTGAGCAAAGGACAAATAAAAGTGATTAAGAGTTCTATTCTCGCTGATTTGGTAGACACAGGTCATCAAGTTGAAATGAATAAAGTTTTTAAGGTTATCTACCGTATTCCATCAAATTTGCCCCACGGTTTACGAGTTCGTCTTCTGTACATTGCTGAAGCCATCGGAATCCATGTTCACAAACCGATTTTTTGTATTCAAAAGAAGTTCGTACAGCCACTCTCGCTACCTTGGCCATCGGTGTAGTGATGTTTGTAGCAGAACTTTGGTAAACTATATTTGTGTTCCTTCCATTTTTTTGTATTCTTGTATTTTGATTATTATCAACATTCGTTTCTTGATTCTTACATAACAACTATATTACTGACCATGCATCAAAATATTTTGTTAGTTATTCCTTGTCTTTTTATATATTATGCAATGTAGCAACTGCTTGATTTTAGAATAAATACTTTGATTATTATAAATCCTCTTTCTTTCGATTACATAATATTAGTTTATAATCGATACGTCATGACATTATTATTACGTAACGTATCTACTCGAAGAGTGTTATTCCATTATTGTAAATCATACATATGTATTAGTGTAGAGCCATGATGAAAAACTAATAAGAAAGAAATTTCTTTACTCGATTCGTTCCTTCATTATTGAGCAAACTTGACACTGGGGAAAACAAAAAATCACTCTGAATTACAATACACATATGAGAGTATATCATTTCCCCAATACTATCATCATCATAATAATCATCATCGCCATCATCATTTATTATTAAATTACACTCTGTTAACAACCATCAATTCATTACTTTATGTCAATTATACACTCACTGTAAACAATACAAATACTAATAATAATAACAATAATAAAAATATTTTTGCTACTATTAATTTCCAGAAAGTAGAAAACGCCACTCCATCGATCACATTCCTCAAGAGAATTTATCGTGATTATCATCTCTGAATAAATCATTTTCACTCCATCTAACACATCTCAATTATACAATGTAGATTGGTTGGTTGGTTGGTTGATAAACAGTAATTAATTGAAGCTTCTCAATTTCACAACAATTGATTGACTGATCACTTGTAACCAAGCAACCAACTTGTAAGCAACATCTGAAACACCAACAATGGCAATAACAATAACAATAATGATAACAACGACAGCAAAGCAACGAGAAGAAAACAATAGAAATCTTCCAAATACGAGGTGGAATCATATGTGTGTATGCATGTGTGTGTGAAATGTTTGATGTGTGCACTTGTAGATGGGAGCTTGAGTTGAGCATAACTGGGGCATTGAGGAGAGTGAGGAGCGGTAAACCGTGTGAACATTCTTCTCTCGTCTATCCCTCCCTCTCTTTCTCTCCCACCTATTCATCCTTTGAATTTGACTTCATTTGCATTTTTTATTGAATGAATCGGGGGTGTGTGTGTTTGTTTTTGTGTTTATTTTCATGGATGAGTAAGTTGGCTCACTGATCATCGAAATAAATGTCTTTAAAACAGTTTTCTTTAAGTTATCTAATAGTTTTAATCAATTTATTCTAAAACCTTGTCATCTTTGACTTTAATTACCAAAACAGTGTCAACTCAGTGATTATCATAGAAAGACAGTTAAATGTTATACTAGATAAATTGTAATATTTCTGAAGAGTTACGAAAGTTGCATTTAATTTTTCTCTAATAATTAATCATCATTATGATGCAGTCAGTGACTCATTATCAATAAGTTCATCAATTTAAAATTGTCAGTAATTTTTCATCTTCGATTTGAATATTTTAATCACTAAGCTTCTACTGACAGCCTTGGAAAAATGGTAAATACACGATGGTTCACATATTAATACAGTAGGTACTATGGGTTTGCTGTTTGTAAATACTGTCCAGTAGTTTCATAACAAAAAGTCAATTTTTGTGTCAACGCCAGTTTCTTGAGTTCAAGTTCCATGCATTTTGAGAGAAAACCAGTTTATAATATTGTTGTTGCTGTCATTTTAACGGTCAAGCACAATTCATTGGACGATATAGAACGAAGTGGTGAGGTTGGAGTTTTTCGAATACTATCATGACCCTAATAAAATTTCATCTGAACAAATTATTTGTTGTGGATTAAATGACTTCTGTTTCCTAAACAATCAAAGGATTAGTGGGAATCAGATAAATTCGTAGGTAACTCAGTGTACGAAAAACTTCCGTATGGAGCACGAAAGAATACCAGGTGCCACTACATACATTTTGTTTTGTAATGCAATAATCATCACCTTTATGATTTCAGTACTGTACACAAGACTCAATCCAGAAATATCACATCTAGGAGTCAGTACAGTAAAATTTAGACAGTAAATCGAAAAACAGACTTCTACATTTATGGCTTCATACAGTTAGAGATTATATGCAAACACAAAAAGTGTTTGCTATCTGCTGATGATTAATCTGATCGAAATTTTCGTATTAAACTGTTTATTTCGACGATCAGTGAGCCAACTTACTCATCCATGAAAATAAACACAAAAACAAACACACACACCCCCGATTCATTCAATAAAAAATGCAAATGAAGTCAAATTCAAAGGATGAATAGGTGGGAGAGAAAGAGAGGGAGGGATAGACGAAAGAAGAATGTTCACACGGTTTACCGCTCCTCACTCTCCTCAATGCCCCAGTTATGCTCAACTCAAGCTCCCATCTACAAGTGCACACATCAAACATTTCACACACACATGCATACACACATATGATTCCACCTCGTATTTGGAAGATTTCTATTGTTTTCTTCTCGTTGCTTTGCTGTCGTTGTTATCATTATTGTTATTGTTATTGCCATTGTTGGTGTTTCAGATGTTGCTTACAAGTTGGTTGCTTGGTTACAAGTGATCAGTCAATCAATTGTTGTGAAATTGAGAAGCTTCAATTAATTACTGTTTATCAACCAACCAACCAACCAATCTACATTGTATAATTGAGATGTGTTAGATGGAGTGAAAATGATTTATTCAGAGATGATAATCACGATAAATTCTCTTGAGGAATGTGATCGATGGAGTGGCGTTTTCTACTTTCTGGAAATTAATAGTAGCAAAAATATTTTTATTATTGTTATTATTATTAGTATTTGTATTGTTTACAGTGAGTGTATAATTGACATAAAGTAATGAATTGATGGTTGTTAACAGAGTGTAATTTAATAATAAATGATGATGGCGATGATGATTATTATGATGATGATAGTATTGGGGAAATGATATACTCTCATTTGTATGTCGTATTCCAAAGTGCTTTTATTTTTGAGAAAATGAATTCCTGTCTTTACTGTTTATAAACGTTTTAGTTTGCATTATTAGAATAGTATATTTCGAACCATGTTCTTACTAATTTTTTAGATAAAGTTTACCATCGTTTTGGGTCGCTTGGTAATGGTGACATGTATCACAAAGAAAGTTATAGAACTCATTAGAATATTTCGAATAATAAAGTCAAATCAACCGGAAATTATAAGATGATTGTTAAACTCGAACTTCAAGGGAATACAAAGAGTGAATATATTTGGACTAGTGTAAAAGATTCTCAGACATGTTATCCAATGTTTTGAACCATTGGTTTTGATAATCATGCCAACCCCAACCAGTCAGTCTAGATCTACCAACATGGCTTATTGCAACAGCCGATAACTTCATGGAATGGCTATAACGTTAAATTGTTATTAACTATAAATAGATTTTATTGCAACAATTTACTTTACTTTGAAATCTCATAAAATTATTTCTCATTAATTTGTAGGGAAAGATGTATATTCTTAAGGTAATTTTCATCACTATAAAATGATATCAGACAGAAAATCATTGATAAATCAAAGATTATCATATTATTGTGTCTTCGTAGTTTCCTATGTCTCATCAGTCCTATTGAAAAAGTAAGTACCATGGAATTATTCAAGTGTGAAGTAGTCATTACCCAGTAATTTGAAGTTATTTCAGGAGGATTAAAGTCCTAACGATAACAAAGTTAGTGTCAAATCAAATGCAAATGCATTGATTGATTTATTGTTAACCAATCACGTTTCAGAAATGAATCAAGCAAACACTAGAAGTTACGTATATATTTTTATTACGGAACATTATCATTCCGGCTTGTTTGCATTACTTTCTGTTTCTAAACTATTATCATTCTGATTTGTTTCAAATTGATTTAACTACACTTATCAAAGGTTGTTAAGCAAGAAAGATTTTATCAAGGCAATAATTGATTCATACCGAAAACTAATCGAGATTATAAATATGAATTGGTCAATTACGTATATTATCAGAAGGGGTTTTGTGGAGATTTTAGTAATTTTATAGAGTTGAGATCATGAGTCATTGAAGCTAGA
>NC_031502.1:53860490-53869841 GCF_000237925.1 Schistosoma mansoni
TGGGACTCCTCAGTGGGATCGTGGATGCGCATTGCTAAGGAGTCCCACAATAGGACGAAACGACCGGCCAGTGCTTGCAGGTTTTCCATGGTGGTCTAGCTTCAATGACTCATGATCTCAACTCCATAAAATTACTATAAAATTACGTATATGTTGCATAATAATATGCCAATTAAGAGAAAATGCGAAAAGATTCACTTTGTTTGTGTTCACTAAAGGAGTAGATACATGGGTGTGTAATCTTAAAGTATCTCAAACTAAAACAGTACACTTAATCCATGTTATTGAATATTCAATCATCTATCAGATGAATTCACTTTCATGCATCAATATACAAATACTGATATAAATTAAAGTAGATGCGTGTTGTAACCATGAAAAAGTACATTTTTTCTATAAAAAAAAGAAAGAAAAAGTATGATCAAAATCTTTTCCTACATTAATTAACTAACTTGAAACAAACAATTTCATTTAAGGTTAACAACACGCTTATTCAGTCTCTTTTAAAAAGGTAAAATAAAATTTAGTATTAAAATAGAAATTTCATTTGATCTCATCATGAGAAACTTGATAAATCTAACCTAAATTTCATTACCAAAAAAGAAAATTGGATTTTTAAATCGTTGTCAATTTTTTTTTGTGGCAATTCTAATCAATAATTGTGACTTCTTTTTCCTTTAGTAAAATAAATTAATTTTGAAAAATAGAAAACTAATATGTTTTACAAGTAAATATGGATGGTAGCTAGCAGTCGAATCCAGGATGAGCGTTTCGTCCTTTTTGGGATTCGTCGGCTGGATGTACTTGCATTCAACAGTTGATGTTCACTTCGGGACTAGAACACAGTACCGTTCGCTCTCAACATTATTATGTTGTCTATTTAGCTACTGAGTCCTGATAGCCACTAGCTTGTGCAATAGGTTGAAGTTTAAATTCATTTTGTATCTTCCCATTGATGTTTAGGACTGCAATTGATCAGTTTGTTATTGACATATGTGCATCCTGTGCGAAAGCTAGTGGCTATCAGGACTCAGTAGATAAGTGGATAACGTGATGGCGTTTGGAGCTAACAGTACTGGTTTCGAGTACCGGAGTGAACATCAACTGTGGAATGCAGGTACAGCCAGCTGACGAGTTGCGCGAGATGCACGTCCTGAATTCCACTGATAACCACCATCCGTCTCAGCTTATAATGCTTGTGACTTAAGGCAATATCGAGGAAAGTTTATAAATGAATTGCTTCTACGCATAATGCTTGAAGTCATCTTGAAATGAACAAATACTTTGATGTGGATAATCAATTTATTATTTAGTTCAAAATCACAGGATGTTTTTTGTAAATTATGAAAGCCATAAATTAAACACTTCATTTATGGATCTTCCGTCAGTTATCATTTACATTCTTTATGATTCTTCCCATTTCTTTCTGTTCTCCTTATGGTCCTTTTCAGTTCAATCTTCTCGGTCGCCTTTTAACAGGCATTCCACTCCTGATTGGTGTTACATACCACTTAAATCTGTCAACATAAGTACTATACATCACAATCTGATGTACAGTAGTTTCATGTGAATGAAACATTCAATCTGTTTGACTGATTCGTAACATTTTTCAACATGAGTAAATAGTTCTCAAATTAAAGTATTTTTAAACTGCACTGTGTCTCATTTAGTATCTAAGTGAATTTTATCAATGAATTAGAATGACACATTAATTATCTCGTTGTTAATGATAATTTCAACTCAATAACTTAATGAAGAAAGCGTTGATGTTTGTGTACAGAGTTCAAGTCTTAAAGTAAACATCAACGTTAACTATCCATCTTAGAAAACAAGTTTACAAAGCAAAGGGAAGTAGCTTATAAAATTTTAACCATATCTATATCTATATCTATATCTATCTATCTATCTATATATATATATATATATATATATATATATATATATATAATCTTCATGTGGACTTTTGAATTTCTAAAATGGTTTCTTAACAATTATCGGTTTTGGATAAAATTCAGGTTTTTAAATAACCATTTCGGTACAGATATCTCAAATTTTTTTACAATTTACAGCACGGCATGATCCTGGTTAGACAACTATTGAAAAACATGAAATATGGAACTGCTGTTTTATTCATGTATATGACTATTTATTAGAGCACTTTCTATGACTCCAACACAGTGGATCAAACTCAGGACGTTTAGATCTTCGCCTATATATTTGAAGTGGATAGCTGTTTCACATCTGCCAAGGTTGGGCTTTACTAGTCACAGCTCCTCACTAGAACTCCTGAAATCGCGTCCATCTGAGGCAGTGGAAAACAGTCACTCAATATTACAGAATGATTGAATTTGGTGGTCGTTTAAATGCAACGGAATCGTGACGAAATCTGAAGATGCGGACGTGTATATTTTATATTAAGGAGCGACATAATAATACTGATACAAATCTCAGTTAACACTCTGAAATGTACCGAAATTAACCCTACGAGAAGCCAATTGCAACTTTAGTAACAAAGTATTGGTGTCTCTAATCCAGTACAATTAATTGAACTCTCTGAAGAGAGTACAAATTCTCCCATTTCTATAAATACTTTATACGAACAAATCCTTAGACTTTTATGTCGAATCTCTTCATCCATTTAAACGTAAGACATTTTATGTGTAATTTTACGTATGGATAGATATTGTTGCCAATTTTGAGACTAAAATCTAACATTTATTCAATATCTCTTGATTTTCAATTGTATTAAAACTATATACAACCAAAATAAGTCTGTGTATAAAATAAATTCTCAAATATTTATATCACCACGGTATAGCTTAATTCTGTCTCCATCATTTCTCTCTTTTGTTACTCAACGTTTTTATGACTTTAAAACAATTAGTTCCTTTGATAAATTTTAATAATGCAATCAGAATAAAAAAGTTATCAGAATTATGTGATACATTTTTGAGCAATGGATTTCGAACAATCTGATCACATATATACTTTCATAGTTGAAATTATGAGTCAATTGAAGCTAGACCACCATGGAAAACCTGGAAGCACTGGACATTAACACCGTAGGATGCCGACTAGCTCAGTGGTCTGGCGCGTGACTGGTAGGTTTTGGGTTCGAATCTCGCGAGTGCGGGATCGTGGATGCGCACTGATGAGGAGTCCCACAATAGGAGAAAACGGCCGTCCAGTGCTTCCAGGTTTTCCATGATGGTCTAGCTTTAATTGACTCATGATTTCAACTATGAAAAGACTGAAATCTCCACAAAACCCCTTCCGACATATATACTTGTCAATACATTTTTATATGAAAACTAAAACGTCAATTAGACAGAATAAAGGTAAAATACACAAACCAATGACAAATACAATAAATTAGGGTTACCAGGGTAGGCTAAAGGTAAGAACAAATTGTTTTTGAACAAATTAAGGGGTTTTCAGTTTCCGTTTATTCAAGGCTTCAATAAACCTTAATATACGCCCGTGAAGTTTCCATAACTATATATACATATATATATATATATAATTTATTTCAACAATATATAACAGAAGGGGGTTTTGTGGAGATTTAAGTAATTTTATAGAGCTGAGATCATGAGTCAATCGAAGCTAGACCACCATGGAAAACCTGAAAGCACTGGACAGCTGTTTCGTCCTACTGGATGCGCACTGCTGAGGAGTCCCACAATAGGACGAAACGACTTCCAGGTTTTCTATGGTGGTCTAGCTTCAATTATTTCATGATCTCACCTATATAATATACATATATAAACTTTCAAATTAATGACAAATAAATGGGATATACTAAACAGAAAACACAATCTATCTGTCTATCTGTCTATACAACCGATGATTTATATTCTCATTGAATTGAAATGAATAAGATTTATACCTTTAACTTCCTAAATCAAATAATTTTTCACGCTTGACTTTTCATATTAAACAAAATAATACAATGCTCATAGTAATAGTGATACTACTAATAACAATAATAGTAGTAATGGTAATGACTGATTATTCTCTTTTCATGGAATACTAACTTACATTCCTTTTGAATGTAACAAAATGTGTTAGACATAGAAAAAAAAACGAGTTAATTTACAACTTCATATCAAATTATTCACTCGCTGTACCTCTTTCTCTCTCTCTATCTCTCTAGCTCGCTCGTTCTTTTCATTCCCTTCTATCAAATATTTCAATATTTCAATACACCGATATGATTCTTCATGATTTGTCTTTTTAATATCGCTTAACAACCAACTCTATTAACCTTTTTACTACAGTAAAATTTATTCAGTGAGAGCCATAGAGTGAAAAATATCAGGTTATTTTTCTAAAAAAAAAGTTGAAATAATGTTAGAATGTTACTTCTCACTTAAAATTGATTGTGAAACAACGGTACTTCATTTGACTATCTCTTCAATTTTCTTCAGTTATTTGTTGTTTCTTTATAAAATAGGAATTCGATTGAGTGTTTGTTTTCCTTCTCTCTCTCTCTCTCTCTTAATAATGATGTCAAGTAACCGGCAATATATATAGTTACTATGTTTTGCTTTGATTTTCAAGATCAACTAAGTTTCATTTTAAACATTGTTTGTCTATCATTTTCTAATTTTTTGAAAAAAAATGAAACGTGTTTTTCTTTGCTTTCCTGAAATTTTGAAGTTGACTTACTGTAATTTGATTGGTTTACGACTAATTGGTGATGAATTTAAATATGTAAACTCATGTTCAACAATGAAAATACTAAAATCTCCACAAAACCCCTTCTGATAAAAACCTGTAATTACCTACAACTTTTTGTAATGTTTACGAATGACATCGTACTTAACACTTCTGGTCATATTTCTTTCTGTTTAGTGAGGAGGATTAGTGTATATTAGAGTGTAATTTCGGCTAAAGATTTCATCTCAAAAATGTAGAGTGACCTATATCTGTCGCTTGTGAACATGTTCGATGTAATACACCCCGATAAAGCGAATTAAAACTGTAAAATTATAAACTTCAGAGCTTAAGATAAAATCTTTAATATAAATTATAGTTTGTAAAATATTCAGCAACTATCGAATAAGCAAACTGAGCAATTATACAAAATGGTATATATGGCACATTCGGTAAGCATTTAAAATACTTTAAATCACTGTAGATGAGAAATTTAAGACATTTGCATTAAAAGTTACATCAAGTTATACATTAATGATGAGGAAGTTATCTATTTGTGTAATAATATATGTGACTTAATCGACTAAAAGACTTGAACACTTTAAAATAAGAGTGGTTATACTACTGTAGTGTGGTCTACTTATATCCATATAAGTAGTATATGGCGATGGTCAGACATAGAATGTATTTTGGCAGAAGACCGATAAGGAAGGAACTGAAATGAAATGCGATTGGTAGGTAAATGCATGAACAATGAAATTAGAGAAGATGAACTGATATTTACAGAAGGAACAATGAAGATTGAGACAATTGGTTGTTAATTCGCAAATTAACTACTTGCTGTATGGTTAACAGAATTTAGTGAGATAGTCTTTAATTTGTGCTTAAATATATTGGATTATCCGTAGTCGTGTTCTCATTCACTACACTACCAGCAAATAAACAGTTTTTTTACAGGATACTTTGAATGTTGCGAGAATGGAATAAAATTTGTTTGTTAAATATTGTAAACTTACGGTTCTCTAGTATACTACGACAATAACAGATCTGTTAATGCAAGTGATAAGTAATGTAGATGATTTTAATAAGCCATTAAGTAAATGCTTTTATTACATTGTGAAGTAACTTAGTAAACAGATACATACTAAAAGTTTCATTTTGAACAACGTGGATTCACTGAAGCGTGGTTACAAACAACCTAGAACATAGAGGTACAATCACTACAAATTCTACCTGTTTCTTGTACTCGAATACGTAATGATCTTTCCCTCTCTCTCTCTCTCTTGTACTCAATTCGTTCATCTATATTCTGAATTCGTGTGAGCATGGAATATATACTTATATGTTTGTTTTTTTCACCATTAAATTAAATGAATTTATGCATGTTACACACCAAAATGACATCTTTATAACATTTTATTCAACTATTTATCAGACAATCAGTCAGCTACAATGTAGAACCAGGCACACATATGCATCGGTCCAAGTTGCCATACCTCATTAGCACAACAAGATGAACACCGGATTCATAGAAATAGTTAATTTAGTGGTGGTAATATATAAGGGATAGGTTGTATATAAAGATATAGTACAGGGAGAAAGACAGATATGAAGCAATTTTAATCTCAAGGTTTAAGGAAAGACAAGGAGTGTATATACCTGTGCCATCGTCATCGATTTTGAGCCATGTCACTCAGAGTCTCCAACCATTGATTACGATTGTCAACTATTTATACAATTCATTGATTAAGTGAATAAGTAAAATCAAACAAATAGAAATGATTTCACTTCATTTCATAATACTCTAATTTAATTATAAGAGTTTAAACTGATGCTATACTATTCAAAATATCAAATATTTTGTTTTTAACAAAAGTAGATAACAGTTGGATAAAAAGCTTATTCATTTGGAATGGGAGCTTTGATTAATGGAACTGTCTTTAGTATATATGGAAACTAACATATTATCCTTAATCATTGAATGACTCCTATAATTATTTGTCATTAATCTTATAGATGATGATGAATTTGAAATTGTCTACATAAAGATAATTTATTTTACTGTGGATGAAGTGAGACTTTTGAAATTTAGTTCATCAATACCCATTTCAAATGCCAGTTGTTCTTATTAGATCTAGTTACATCGAATATATAATTAGATAAACCTGTCAGGGAATTATTGAATACCATCCAACTTATATCAATGCAGAATAATTAATAATAAATAAGAGGTCTATATCAGCTTAGTGGATTTACGGAAAGCATCAAGCAAACGTGAATAATATGTTTCAAGTTATCCACGGTATTTCATTAAAATTGCTCTACGGTTTATGTATATCCTTGTCACCATGATGAATCAATACAACAGCTCCCCCTTCTTCACTAACTATAATATAGCTCACATTATTCTAACACAAATGGATATTACGTAATACATGTATTTTAATCTATTTATTTATTGATTAACATTCTCGGATATTATAACTGCATAATTCTCATTCATCATTTAATTAATTACTTAATCATTAACTACAATTCTCATAAATACTTTTGAATTTGCAGCGTTTTTATTTTTACTCATTATAACGACTGTTATCTATTTTTAGTTGTAGGATTCATTGTAAGTAAGTAAAAAAAGGAGGGTTTAAAAATGATCTACAAACTCAGTTGTATAAAAAAAAGTTTACTTACCAACATATTGCCGAATTCCAATAAGACCAATGAAAAGAAACATTAATACCCCAGTATACTGATAGTTAAGTCTATCAGCAAAATCATCATCAAATCGCAGCCGTGATGATCCAATTCTTCCAAGCTTAGTTAGTTTCCAGATGAATGTAGCATCCATTACTCCGCCTGGTTCGTGACCACCGAATGAATGACTACCGTGACTATCACCAACAAGACCACCTACACCGCCTTCACCAACTTCAGTATGTGCTGCACCTCCGCTAAATGTACGTGGATGTGAATCAGATGCGTGTATATGTCCAGATGTGTGACGACGATAGTCGTGCCCTCCGGATCTACGATGATCACCTGTTAAGAAAAAATAAGATAGAAAATACAGTTTATTTTAGACTAAAATCAACTCAAGATGTTTTGTTTTTAAAAATAAAACTATTACGTTTATTATTGGGACTCGTTCATGTGAAAAGCTTGTGTACACTGGTGAAAGTTATTCTTTCTCTAGCTAATAATACATAAGGACACAAATAACTTACCTACACAATTTACTAATACATTCAAATCTGAGGCGTATAAAATATATATAAAAGATTTTGATTAGAGTTGGATGGTAACTAACAGTGGAACCCTGTATGAGCGTCTCATCCTATTTGGGACTCGTCAGCTGGACATGCCTACACCACAGAGTCAGTGTTCAGACCCGGAGAATTGAAAGAAATATGCAACTCAAAACCACTGTCAGTCAACATCAGTCAGAATTTTCAATACGAACGTCAACACATTTCTGTTGTATGGAGCAGAAACTTCTAGAACTATTAAAACCATTATCGAAAACGTAAAAGCATTTATAAATAATTGTCTTCGCAAGATACTCAATGTCCGTTGACTCAATACCATCAGCAACAGCCTACTGTGGGAGGTAGCAAACCAGCTTCTATCTGAAGAGGGAATTATAGAAAGACGTTGTAAATAGATATAACATACATTTAGGAAATCCTCAAACTGCATCATGAGGCAAGCGCTAACTTGGAATAGTGAATGGAAAGGCAAAAGTGGAAGACCAAAGAACACAGAGTCGAGAATTGGAAACAGATATGAAAAGAATGAATAGCGACTGGAAAGAAGTGTAGGGGATTGTCGAGGAGAGAGTTGGATGGAGAATGCTGGTGGGCGATCTATGCTTCTCCAAGAGAGGTAACAGATGTGAGTAAATAAGTAATATATTTTTACTATTATTATTATTTACATCAGTTGCTAATAGTGGAATATGAAATACTTATCATTCTACTATTCAGTTGGGTTCATTTACATTTCAGTACTGTAATTGTTCTCATCAAAATTTCAACCTAATACTTCCAGGTAAAAAGTCATAATGTTAGGCACTAAACTATCAAGTTACAGTAGGTTTAATTTGCTTGGCATTCATTAAAAGATCGGCAGATATTACAAGCTAACTGAGGTTTAAGCATTAGTACATTATTTGAATATGAGATTATTTTCTGTCTACATCGAATAAATGTCAAATAATGCCGGATAATGTGATATAAAAATGATATAATTTTTAACATTAGTAGTCTCACAAATCGGTTTCTCGAATGATTAATACTGTAGGTTAGGGCATCACCTGTTAAACCAATGTAAATAAAATCCAACACAAAGTAAAGTACACTCTATACAAAAATAAACCTATGAATAGCAAACCAAACTAAATCACTTCAGTTATGTAAAATGCTTGAAATAAAAACAATAACATCAGAGAGATGTATACATATAGCTTGAAACGACCCTAGGAATCATCATTTCTATTACTAATCAATGACAAACGAAACCATTATAAATAAACTTCTACCAGACAATAACATTATAAACCAATAATAACATTAAAAGTACTTTATATCTTACATTGTTTCAAAAATATTAAAAAAAATCAATTAACAGTAACTAAGTTACAGATTTGACCATCATAGGGGACTGAATAATAATAATAATAATGAAATTGTATTT
>NC_031502.1:53870041-54040842 GCF_000237925.1 Schistosoma mansoni
ATCCAAATAATAAATAAGTTTAATTATATAATAAAAAATATAATGAAAGAAATAGGAAGTAACTATGAATGAATGAATGAAATGAGTTGATTAATTATTTTATATACTACTATAATATCTATACTACTAGTATTATATATTCATTTGTATATTGACTGTTATTTTCTTTATTGCTTCATGGATAATGATAAATGACAAAGAGATTGATTTAAATAGATAATTTCATCAGTTATTCACTGGTTATAGTCATTGTAAATAAATGAATAATAGTTTAAAGCGTGAGTCAATTGAAGCTAGACCACCATGGAAAACCTGGAAACACTGAACGGCTGTTTCGTCCTATGAAATATACTAAATGTCCACAAAAACCCCTCTGATAATTAAATGAATAATAGTCAACCGGAAACTGAAAATACCATTATATATATACATTGGATTGTATAGATATAATTCGCATTTCACATGTGTTTATTCTATCACTCTATAAGAAGAGATAATCTTAAAAACTGTATTACACAATGGTAAGAAAAGATGGATAGTGGCTAGCAGTGGAATCCAGTTTGACGCGCGTTTCGTCCTATTTGGGACTCGTCAGCTGGATTCCACTGCTACCCATTATCCATCTTTGCTTATAATGCTTGTGAAATAAGGCTATATCGAGGCAATATGCACAATATGCACATATGCCAATTTGAGACTGACCAGTTGCAGTCCTAAACATCAATGGGAAGATTCAAACAAACAATACTAAATGAATTTGTATTACACAATGTTAGTCCTGTCATTTTGATACTGTTTTGTATATACTAATTCAGCTTGAATACCAAGTGAGATGCGTCCAAATTCTATGGGTAGTGAAGGACAATTTAAAACTACAGATATATATCATACTGATCATTGTTGACTAGTACGAAATGCAGATAAAGAGTCTCCTAATGATTGCTTCCAATTATTTGACATGAAAACGAAAAATAGAAACACCTAGATTTTAGACTAGTAATTTCATTTGTAATCTATTCGGGTATAAATTGATCAACACTAAAAGCTAGATGATGTTGGATACTAGGAATTAATCATTTACTATGTAAGGATTCTTTGACATCCATTATAAATATATATATATTCTCTGATATTATTTCATATTATATCACTACAAATGAAGTTGTATCCAACTTTTTTGTATATTTTCCCTTCTTCTTAGTATTGTTTGCTTGAATCTTCTCATTCATGTTTAGGACTGCAACTGGTCAGTCTCTAATTGGCATATGTGAATACTGTGCGTATTGCCTCGATATAGCCTAAATTCACAAGCATTGTAAGGAAAGATGAATAGTGGCTAGCAGTAAAATCCAGGACAGGCGTTTCGTGACCGAGTGGATAACACGATGGCGTTTGAAGCGAAAGGTAGTGGGTTCGAGTCCCAGATTGAACATCAACTCTGAGATGCAGGTACATCCAGCTGATGAGTCCCAAAAATAGGACGAAACGCGCTTCCTGGATTCCACTGCTAGTCACTATCCATAGTTGCTTACAATTCCCTTCTTCCTTTTTTTATACATTATGATTATATTTTTTCAATGACATCAACTCATCAACATAAAACATCATTAATATAAATTTCAGTTTGATTCTTTTATAGACAAAATTATTTTCTGAATCTTCGTAATCAAAGTGGATTATGAGATAAAGAAAAAAGGAGAAATTTTATTCTTTGGAAATAATAATTTTCTTTTATTTTAGATTATATTCTACTACAGATACTTCAAATTGTCTGTTAGAATAAATCCAAAATCCCAACAGTAATCCGTTGTCTCGATAAATATACGTATATATCTAATATTGAGTTAAGTGGTTGCATTCAATAATGCAAGTCTAGCTTTTTTTCAATTACTTTAATTAAGATTATCTAAACAGTGTACATCCACAATTTGAAATGACACATTCCATGCATATTCAATTTTACCTCGTTACAAAAAAATAGGTGTGATATTTAAATTTAAAGTTCAAAATAGAAATTATCCTAACAATGGTGCTTCATTAAACATTTACCATTTCTCAGTTAATAAGAATCTTTTGGGTATACAAATATTTTCCAAATTGCTTTTTTACAATAAAACGTAGTTACAATTGTTAAGTGGTTCGTTAAATATTCAATGTAATTTTGATAACTTTAAAGTGTTTAAATGTATTGAAGAGAAAAGTAACTAGGAAGATTTACTGGAATAATTTTATAGGAGAATTGTTTCTATCTGAGTAGGTATATTTCCCTTTATTTCCAACAAGTATTTAATACAAGTCATTGATCAACTGTCAAATATAATGGTAAATATATTTTGATGGAGTTTTGTTCTCTGAGCTGAATTATTTGGTCGCGTAGGTTTCGTCATTCTTCTGAATGACATCATCAGCACAAAATTCAGGTAGAATTGCTTATGATGTCATTCAGACGAATGATGAAAGCTCTATGATCAAACCATCCACCTCAAAGAACAAAACTCCATCAAAATCATCCGCCTAAGCCACAAATTTCCACCATCTCAATGGTAAATATAGTTTAATATTCATTTTTAATAATTTATTGTTTAAGTATTATTCAAGAGAAAATCAAAAGTGAGGATAAACCTGAACATCATCTATCTCTTATTGGACTTTCATCAAACTGAATGAACTCGTCAGTAACATGGAATTACGTTTTGTGATTAATTAACTGACATTTAGTAAGATTTAATAGTATCATGTTTCAGTTGAGATTTAAAGTCCTAAAATTCAATTTTAATTCAAGTCACAAAGGTGAAAGAAGCATAGTTAAAATTCTGGTAATTTTCAGTTCATGATAAAATATATGATTGTAATAACCATGATTTAACGGAAGATACTTATATCTGAAATCAGAATTCTTCAATTGAATTACAACTAAGTGCATATGTACATTGATTGAATGAATAGTTTTCCAAAGAATTACTCAAAATTAACGAATACAGATTATTATTATTATTATTACAACTTGGGTTAATTTCGTATGATCATGTTTCATTTGACATAATAAAAAAACAATTTCGAAAGTGTAATAAGAAGACGAAGACTATCAGAACTATTTGGAGGTTATTAAATTTTCTACTTGTAAATAAAATATATTCCTATTTCTATCTACCCTACGAAAATCAATCTGTAACCACACCTATGCATTACATAATGTAAATATAGCAACCTAACCATTAACTACACAACAACTAGATAATATCTTGACAAAACAAACCCCTATATGTTAACCTATTTGTGTACATATATAAATGTACTTTTAATATAAATCATTCTTTTTTATAACGAAATAAATGTTACACACCCATATAAAAAAATTATTTTATTAATAATAAACAATTAAATAAATATAGATTACATTTCACTCCCCTCCCCCACTATCTGCCCATTTTAATTTTTGTAACTTTGTTAACCTATTAATTAAAACAACTATGTACATAAAGAAACAACAACAAAAAAAAAAACGAGAACATTATGTATATGCACGTATGTTCAATTTGATAAATATTACTATTTTTTTTGGAAAAGAAAATAATGATACATAACATCAATATCACCTCATAGAAACAAATGAATATAGATTAAGAACACTTATTATTGTTATTATTTATTCTTTTGTTTAAAACAATTAAATTTTAAATTCACATAGTATTGTTTGTTTGAATCTTCTCATTCATGTTTTAGCACTGCAACTAGTCAGTCTCTAATTGGCATATGTGCATACTGTGTGTATTGCCTCGATATAGCCTTAATTCACAAGCATTATAAGTAAAGATGAATAGTGGCTAGCAGTAAAATCCAGGACGCGCGTTTCGTTCTATTTGGGACTTGTCAGCTGGATGTACCTACATCTCAGAGTTGACCAGACTGACTAATTGCAGTCCTAAACATCAATGGGAAGATTCAAACAAACAATATTAAGTGAATTTAAAACTTCACCGCATTGTACAAGCAAGTGTCTATCAGGACTCAGTAGCTGAGTGGATAACGCGATGGCGTTAAGAGAGAAAGGTACTGGATTCGAGTCCCAGAGTGAAGGGCAACTCTGAGATGCAGGTACATCCAGCTGACGGGTCCCAAATAAATTTTAAATGTAACATTAGATTTGTTACAGATAAACTCATAGGAAACAAAGAAAAAAGAAACTATTACAATTAAAAATTAAATAAATAAATAAAACAGGAAAATGAAATTTGGAGAATTAAAAAAATACTTTAACTCAGGTTACCGGGTTTTTTTTTAAAAAAAGTTGATAAAACCGAGGGTATTACTTTTCACTTCCGGAAAACAAAAGTATACCGGTTATTATCATTGCCATTATTATTATCAGTACTAACTATAATGTGAATATTTTTATCAATCAATCAGTCAGTCAAACAGTTTTATTAGTACAATTATTTCTATCATTCAACAGAAAATCTATGTGTGTGTTACTTGTTAACTTGTGATTATGTTTAATTGGATTGGTTTGCTGCTGTTGTTGTTATCACAGATGAACTATTCACCTTTTTGTTACAACATTTTTTTTCTTTTTTTGAGTAATTTACGCAAAATTATTTTTTTTTGGAAAAAAAGGGAAAGAAATTTTTGTTTTAACTGTAGGAAAATAAAATTAATTCATTTTTACATGGGAAATAGTTTTAAAGTATACGTAATATCATGGCATCCACTATGAATGTATACAGTTGTAACACAGAGACTAGTTGAATTAAGTCATGAACAATATCAACAGTAGAATTATACAAATCCTTATGATTTTCATCACCAATTGATCTTAGTTAGATATCTGTTAAAATCCAGGAGATACTGAGCAACTATTTCAACGTACTATGGGACTTCTGAGCAGTGAGAACCTTATCACTAGAGATCAAATCCAGAACACTTTGTCTCGTATGCGATTATTTAATTCTTAGACAAAAAAGCCATAAATATAATTGTGGATATGCTTAACTTCAATCAATTAACGATATTGCGTGACCATCTTCAATAGTTTGTGATGGATAACTGGAAAACTGTCTTATATCTAACATGAATAATCTCCGCTAAATACTATATCGGATTAAAACTCATGGAATCTTTTATAAAAGTTAGTGATTGATGAGGATAAGATTATTATTAGTTTAGAAGATTCTTAGAGGTTGTAAAATGTGTACAATATACATCACAATTAATCCTAGTTCGACAACCACTGAAAACCAGGTAACACTGTACAGCTGTTTCGTTTTAGTGTGGAAGTCTTCAACAGTGCACATCCATATTGTACGTATTCTGCTAACACCGAAATTGATCAGATCGATTAATGAATTTCACTTATAAAAGGAATATATACATTAATTCGTTACTTTTATCTTACACCCACATTGATATAAACAAGAAATCTGTTCACTGATTATTTGATAACTTTTTCACATACTATTTTAAAGTAGATGAGATTATTCATCATTTACTTATCTAAATTTCGTGATCATTTCTCTTTGATCACTTAGTTTTCCATACACCCTAAAAGCCCTACTTTAAAATGTTAATAGGAAAAAGGTTTTCGATAATGATCTAGCTAATGAATTCAACTGTGAAAGTACTACAATCTCTATAAACCTTTAGATCTAATATATGTACATGTCAGTTTATCTCTTCGAGATCCAAGAATCAATACAATAAATAATTAATGAATCAATTTAATCACCTTAAATATTTCAGATAGATTTCTTCTTTCATAATTCATTAATCTATCTCAATATACAAGGAAACTACTAATAAAATAGTCCACAAGAAACATTAAATTAAATGAAAAACCATTTATTGAATAGGCTATCAGATTTAAATAATGTTTTTCATATACATGAAATGAAATTACAATTCATAAAGATATAACTAGACTCGTATCATAATAATTTGGCATTAAAAATTAATACAAATTATACTACATTACTGAGTGAATAGATAGCGTAGTGATCAAGAACATGAGTAGGGACAATCAAATGTTATTATCAGAAGGGGTTTTGTGGAGATTTCAGTATTTTTATAGTTGAAAGCACGAGTCAATTGAAGCCTGGGTTCGAATCTGGCGAGGCGAGATCGTGGATGCGTATTGCTGAGGAGTCTCATAGTAGGACGAAACGGTCGTCCAGTGCTTCCAGATTTTCCTTGGTGGTCTAGCTTCAACTGACTCATGCTTTCAACAATCGAATGTATTTACACGAAAATTACGGACTATTTCACTAAAATCTGACAATCATACAGTAAACAGTTAACTTGCAAAATAACAATCAATTGTATCAATCTTGACTGTTCATTCTGCACATATAAGTCTTTCTTCTCTGATTATCATTGTTCATACACTTTCATACCAATTGCGTTTTGTTCCGGTTCTTTCTTTATCAATCTTCCAGTGAAGTACATTCTGTGTCTAACCATTACCATATACTACTTATGTGGATATAAGTAACTCATACCACAATAGTATACTGTTTTAAAGAATTTCAAAAGATATTTTAAAAGTTAGATTTTTTTTCTATTTTTCCATAGTTTTACTCTTTATCACCATGTCAACTGTTATTTATTGATTATACAAGTCAACATTAACATCTAGAACAAAGATAGATAAGTGGTAATTGATTTTCTTAAAAAGATTTCAGTGTACAAAAATAACAGATTTTTAAATAATAATCTTAGTAAAATTATATTAAAACTGACATAATGAAAACATATAAATCAGTTTACAGGACAGCTAATTATTTTTTTCTTATCATTATAAGGAAAGATTTGAATCACACCGTTGTAAATGTTCCTAACTGAATTTTGATCACTATTAGTTGATATACATGTATACTGTAGAGATCACCTCGATACAGTCATTATATCACAATATTTTTTTCATAAAATGGATGAACTGTGACTAAAAGTGGAATCTACAACATGTGTTTCATCTTAATTGAGACAAGTCAGTAGAACTTAGTTACAAACCGAGTGTTGATGTTTCCTTTAAGACTCGAATCCGGTACCTTTCAATTCAAGCATTGCGGTGTGGTTTACTTATATCCATATAAGTAGTATATAGCAATGGTCAGGCATAGAATGTATTTTGGCCAAAGACTGATAAGGAAAGAACTGAAATGAAGCGCAAGTGGTAGGAAAATTCATGAACAATGAAATTAGAGAAGATGAACTGATATTTACAGAAGGAACGGTGGAGATTTAGACAATTGGTTGCAAATTAACTGTTGACTATATGGTTATCAGAATTTAGTGAGATAGTCTGTAATTTGTCCCCAGTCGTGTTCCTGTTCATTACAGCATTAGTCAAAGGTCATTTATTCTATACAAGAAAAAAAAACATTTGACTGTTTATTGTAACTTAAACATGCTAATCTTTAAAACAATCGAAATCTTGTACGAAATATGTTGGTAATATAACTATATTTTGAATTCATTTGAATTATAAGACATGTTCAATATGATAAAGTAAGTTTTTGTCATTGAAATTACTTTCATTGACCATTTAAAATCTCGTATGGCAAATAATTTTGATTCAAGTTATACTAATTAGCAGTTTAATACAGATATAGTCATTATAAGCTATGATATGTTTTATTGTTTATCAATACTTTAAAGTTCTACATGATAATTATAGTTTTTTTCTAAATTGAATAACCTCCTAAATTGCTCACATCATTCTATCATTAGTCCTTTATGATCATTAATATATTTTTATTATCAGTATAGGGATTTGTGGAGATTGTAGTATTTCCATAATTTAATTGACGAGTCGATCTAAGATAGGCCACCATTGAAAATTTGGAAGCACTGGATGAGATCGTCGATGAGCTCTACTGAAGAGTCCCAAACTAGGCCGAAACGGCCATCCAATGTTTCCGGGTTTTCAACGGTAATCTATCCTAGATGGACTCATAAAATTGATTGTGGAAATATTTCTACAAATTAATTAATATCTGATGAATTATGTTTACTACATTTTTTTTTGATAGCCAGCTTAATTTCGAAGATTTTTGATAAATTCTTATTTTGTCTATGGGTTTTCTAATCCTGATAGATACTTTCAATGGTACCATTTTCTAAGTTAGATAGTGTAATGACTGCAGTTTAACATGAAACAAACAACGAGTATATATTGTACAGAATGATCATGTGTGTACTGAATTTAAATCATCTAGCTTAGTGACTACAACACCACTAAAATTATTCACTCGAAAAGAATACTAAGATTAAAATTATGCACAGTTTTTGAATTTGCCGTTAGGCAACACATTGAATAAACAATTATAATATCGATAACAGTTAAACTGAAAGCCTTACTGATAATGTTGGTTGTACAAGTTATTGTTTATTTAAACACTTACATCGTCTGGATTTTCAGGTGATTAACTTGTCAACTTAGAATACGCAAATGATATAGTTCTATTTGATAAAAACATCGAAAAAATTTAGAGTCTTCTGACCACCCTGAGGAACAATCCAAGCATGTTTGGGATGTGATTCTTTCCCTCTAAATGGGTCTTTGCCTGAATTAGTGATAGGGAGTGAAGTAGTTGAACGCATCGACCACTTCACTTATCTTGGGAGTCTAATCAGTACTGATGGTCTAGTGCCTGATGAAATCTTTGCATGGATTCAAAAGGCTCGATTGACTTTCGCCAGCTTGTGTCACTTGTGGCGGGGGGAGGATGTCCGTCTATCAATCAAAGGACGAGTTTGCTGCTCATCAGTTCGCTCCGTTCTACTTAACGAATGTAAAACATAGTTATTGATAGTACAGGATATTCGTACGTTACTGTTATTCGGTCATAGGTCTCTAAGGAGCACTGCTCGTGTATTTTTGAACCACGAAGTAAGCAATACCTGGGTAAGGAATAGAGTACTAAGTGAAGATGGGTAGTCGGTAGATGAGATAGTAAATCATCAATCATATCAAACGTTCTCTGTTCAGTTCATCAGTTATGCATTTTGATATCCATCACAAACCAGTTATACTTTATTCTATCACAAAACAGCATGTAAGACAGAATCAAAACCGAAGCTCCTGGGTTCGAGTCTCACATTCAAGATCGTAGATGCACACTTCTGAACAGTTCCATATTAGGACGAAGCAATCCAAAATCCATAGATGACTTTGGAAGATTTCGGTTCGGAAAATTTTATCTTGTTTGATTTTTGTTCAGCAAAACACTGAAAACTTTAACCTAACTCTCTGGTTGAATCTCTACTAAAAATGGATTAAATAGAATCACCATATATTTACTAGTTAACTGATAGTAACTACAGCCTTATCGCTGACTAGTAGTTAACAGATAAGTCGTGAGTATCTTAGATATAAAACAAACTATTTACGGATGAATACAAATTATTACCAGTCAACTAAACTCATTTAAGCCTACTTCCATGAAAACCATAAGAAAATTGATTTTATTTTTTCCGACAAAAATCTTTTCAAATTACAAATCTTCTCTCCCATCTACTTTTTCTGTTTTTCTGATTTAATCCCAAATAAATTAAATGGTGGGAAGAGTCCACTCTCCCTTTCGAAACTCTCTCATATTGCCATGCGTATATGGCTACTGTCAGAGAAGTCCTACTCATTGCCTTCTTATGTTGAGGATGTTGCCCAGGGAATTGAGAAAAATAAAGCTAGGGTTCGGCGCTTAAACACGGTTGATGAGTACCGGGGATCCACCCAAAGGAGTTGGAAAACTCTGAATCCAAACCAGTGGTCACATGAGCTCCAGGATCCTGAGGGAGCAAATGGTATATAAACCTAATCCTAATTACCGGCTACCGTGTGCCACATATTTTAACTCTGCTCCACTGCCTTGTGGATTAGATCTCTAGGTCATAGTCTTGGGGAGTGACCCCCTAATGAAACCCTCTGCTCTGATTTGGGCACCTGGTTAGTATCCTAGGCCACATACAAATTCAACGATTTGTGTTGTGCATATATATTTTGACGCCCCTTTACATTAATATTCATGTGTTTAAATAAAAATACTATTAATCTACTAAGAAGTAACAAACTAAACGTCAAAATAACTCGATAACTTGATAAATAAATAAATAAACACGAATAAATTAATGAAAACTATAAACTATATTCCCTTATTCATTTTCTTCTTCTACTGTCTCTATTTATAACACTCATATTAACTTTATCAACCAATTAAGTAAGTAATAGACCTTAATTAGTTAAACTTAGGTCATCTATGCATGCATGCATGCATCCATCCATCCATGCATGGATGAATGAATACATATTACTAAAAATAAATGAATACCCAAATACTACAAAAGGAAACGATAAAGATACACGAAACAATTTAAATTCATTTATTCAATATTGACCTATAATTCAGATTATATAGATATGGTTATATGGTTAATTTTGTTGACTGTAACGAAAACTAAACTCCATTAATGAGAAAAAAAAAGTTATCTACGTAACCCTGAATAGCTTAATATTAGGCAAGCATTCATACCTATATATATATATATAAAGGTATACATTCAAATATCAATAATGTCAGTGTTTAAACAAACCGCTTCTTCTTTATTTTAATAATTTAATTTCCATATCGATTAAATTCATCTAACATTATTATAATAATTATCAGAAGGGGTTTTGTGGAGATTTAGTATTTATCATAGTTGAAAGCGTGAGTCAATTGAAGTTAGACCACCATGGAAAACCTGGAAACACTGGACGGCCGTTTCATCCCATTGTGGGACTCTTCAGCAGTGCGCATTCACGATCTCAAACCTAGGAAATACTAAATCTCCACAAAAAAAACCCTTCTGGTTATTATAATAATAGTTTTATGTTGTCATGTATATCTTAGATTATAAATTTGGGAAATTTTTTAAAAATAATCGAATTATTTTATTAAGTTTTTGACATTTTTTAACTATATTTTCTAATATTTAACTAATTAGTAGTTTACATGTTTTGTTTATTATTTTAAGAACAATACTGTACATAGATTTCTTCTATTTAGATATTTTTTTTATGCACTTCAACTTTGTATGATATACTTCAGTTGTGTTAACACTCATTGCTTTCGACTATAGCTATTACATTGACATATTGCATCAGCTTAACTATTGTAATGACTCAATCGAACTATATTAGTTGAAACATTTGTTCCTCTAATTTCTACCATTACCAGACAAATCAGACGGGGGAACAGCAAAGCTAACAATAACATACTCATTGCCCGAGAGCAAACTCATACTGCTGATTGTAAAGAAGTGTGATGGGAATAAAGTGCTTCCCTCATATAACCAGCATCTGAAGCGATGCTGTCTTCTTACAACGAAAGGAAGAGTTTTAAAAATGTCAACTCCTAAAATGTTATACATCATCTTACTACTCTGACTTACGTCCCCTGTGGTGAGACGTTCTGAAATATTGATCTAACACATCATAAACCTCCTATGAATAAGTTCATTTGTGCTTGAGCCCAAGCAGTTGTCCCTTGAAATGTAAGGTCACAACCCCAGTTCAGTACAACCGCTTTTAACCCAGTTTCCTGTTTCAAATCTCTCAAAAACTGACTGACCCTCATCACTGATGGATTGAACCTGAATAATTTAAACATACATCCCACTTGCCGCAAGACGTTACAGTTCAAGATAGAACTTCCTATTATCTTTATCTTAAAGTTGCATGTTAAGAAGAAGAAATGCCCGTCCAAAACTACACTATCTTGAATAGCTTTCTTAAGGTTGTCAGCCTATGATGAGAACTACCTTCATTTTTAGAAATATTTAGAAGTCAGTACACAATAGTGTTTAACTGGAGCGTCACACACGTACTTGTGATCATTCCATAAAGGAAGGTAGTTTCAAATCGGTTTTCAAAATAACTAGACTCCATTCAAGCCTTTATATTATCTTAGCAGCACAGTTCAATCCTATGGCTTAACCACACAAATACCAAGAACCCTGGTGAACCATAACTAGAACACAGTAAAATCGAACTCAAGTATACCATTTAATAAACACATGATTGATTTTAGATTGATGTCATGAATAGGTCAAGATTAGACCACCATTGAAAACCTAGTATGGAACTCTTCGGCAGTGCGCACCTGCGACCCCTGAGTTGGTATCTAACAGTGTTAATGTCTAACATCAACCAATCCACGAAATCGAGCAACCATCCACCATTGTGTTCAATGAGTTACTATCTCACAACAGACCTGGTTGAACTCCACTGGTCACTGCTTCTTACTAGAATTCCAGGAAATACCTCATGGAGCCAGTCACTAGTTAGTATATGATTATTATCAGAAGGTGGTCAATTGATTTCATAATTTCAAATATAAAAATCACTAAAATCTCCACAAAACCCCCTTCTGTTAATTACTATTTTGATTCTGGTTTCAATTTCAATGAATCCTTAATTATTTATTTATTTAACTAATTAATTATTAGTCAATAATGAATTCAATCACTTACAAATGGAAATATATCCATGAACACAAACCAACATATCGATTTGATCACAAATAAGTTTTATAATGTGACAATCTACATTTAAAATGATTCATTGAATTTATTTATTTCATTTTGTTTCAATCGCATGACATTTTATGAATTGATCGAACAAATATTGTTAAGACATTAAATAGGAATAATCTGGTCCAAGCCTTTTCAAGGATAATTCCTTGAAAAAGCTTGGACCAGATTGCCAGGCGAAACGTTGGATTTACTACAAAGTCATTCGCTAAGATTTTACAAATATATATTATTCCTATTTAATGTCTTACATCAACTCGACGCTCAAATACTGTGAAACTATTCGCTCTAATTTAGACGAGAGTTCTTAAATATTGTTAATATTTTATGATTTTCTAAGAAAAATAATTGATCTTTTGTTGTTAGGGCCGGTGTTTTTGTGAAAAAAACACTTCGCTTGTTTTATTTATTCAATTTTCCATAATTCCCATCATGCATTGATCTTAAAATCAGAATTTTAAATACAAATATCAAGACAGTTCTACTGTATGGGGCGGAAACCTGGAGAACTACGAAAGCCATCATCCAGAAGATACAGGTGTTTATCAACAGTTGTCTACACAGAATACTTCGGATCCGTTGGTCAGACACTATCAGCAACAACCTACTGTGAGAGAGAACAAACCCGAGATTCCAGAGGAGGAAGAAATCAGGAAGAGGTGCTAGAAGTGGATAGGACACATATTGAGGAAAGCACGTAACTGTGTCACAAGACAAGCCCTTACATGGAATCCTCAAGGTCAAAGGAGAAGAGGGAGACCAAAGAACACATTACTCCGAGAAATGGAGACAGACATGAGAAGAATGAACAAAAACTAGATAGAACTAGAAAGGAAGGCTTATGACAGAGTGGGTTGGAGAATGCTGGTCTGTGGCCTATGCTCAATTGGGGGTAACAGGCGTAAGTAAGTAAGTAAGTAAGTATTGACCTTAAAAACCAGAAAGCATTAGACACTTGTTTCGTGTAAATTTTTGACTTGCCAACAGTGTGTATTCAGCACTGCACCACTAGGGATTAAATCTAGAACTTTTAGATTTGAACGAGAACATTTAACATCTAAATCATTGATCCAGTGCTTTATAGTTTTCCTTGAAGAATTAAAATCAGTTCATGTTTTAAACCAAGAGAATGTAATTTGTGAAATTCCAATAATTTGAACATTTCCACAAGTAAACTTCTCTGAACTTCCTCATGATAATAAGCATAATCAAAATTACTAAAGAATATTTAATAAGATTTAACAATCATCTCAAAAATTCCTTTATCAGCTTTCGTTAAATATTTTATCTTATGTAGTAAGTGAAGAAAATACTTATCATTGGTTGTTTACCTCATTATACATGCTATTACTTGAATGATACAAGTAAGCTAATGAATGAAAGTATTTGAAATTCATAATGATAATGTTTCATTCACTTATGGGCTTTTTTTACAATCTTCCCGCTATACAACAACATCAGAGATAATACTACAAAAAGAAAGATATTATCTATGGAAATAGTTTTATAAATAACTGACAGTTTTTCTTGAATATGTGGAATATGATATGTATGATTAATTAGACACTTAGTAGTGATTAATGTTGCGCTCATCAAATTCTGTTGATGACGTTACATTGTAGTCACATCGCATATACTATGTTGAGTTGTTAGACAGTTGAAAGTAGAGAACAGTAAACACTGCTAGATCCACGTTTCGTTTTTTTTAGCACTTGTCAGCACACGTCCTTCATATCTTTATAAGATCGATGTTGTCTGTAAGGTTCAAGCCTACTTTTCAGGAGGTCAGTTGTAACTTAAACAGCACACTGGTAATGTTTCGCATTGCGTGGCTGGATGATTTGGTTTCGAAATCACCTGAGATCATCAACTCCTTCAAGACTCTATGTACGCATACTGATGAGGGTCAACTAATATGAAGCTTATGTTCAGGGTATCATGTCAGCTACCTCTTACCACTTCATATTTGAACATAGCTTACCCGGATGTTTTATCACCCAGATTAGTGGCTGGATTGGAATTTAATGGACAGAATTCTATTAACACAATTATTACATTGATCACTACTTACTAATCAATGAGTTCTAATTTAAGAACCGAATGAAAGTCGTCATGAATTTCAGTTAATTTTTCATGGAAATCATTGATATGATTTGGTTTAACTACATCTGATCTTATCTGTAATAATGAAAATGAACTTACATTTCTCATCTGATATAAACTTATGAAGTCGTGTACATACGTGTATATGTATATGCACTGATGATGAGTTATTAACTATAATGAAAAAAACCCCGTCTAAATCCTCTTTATTCTTAAATGCCTCTTTGATTGCCATGAAAAAAAAAGAAGTAATCTCTCACAAATTAATCTACATGAATGTTTGTTCAAAGAATCATCGACTATGAATCCAGATCAAAAAGAATACAATTTTTATCAGCTTCAATAACTAATTACTTAATGAAAGAATGTTGAAATGTGACATAGGGAATACGCCCATTTTACCAAATAATACCGATCAATATGAGCTTCATAAATATACAGAAGACAAGAGACACAGGACGAGATAGAAATTTATGAAATATGTAAAACTGTTTGTCCATACAACCTGATACTAATATAACCACTTATGTGGTGTACGCTACTTATATTGACAGATGTAAGTAGTATGTAACACCGATCAAAAAGAAGATTGAACTCAGGAAAGCATAAGGCGAAACAGAGAGGAATTAAGAACTAAAAGAATCATCAATAATGTAAAGGATGATTGATGGAAGATGTGCAAATGAAGCATTTATTGTATTGTCTTCATAATTTATTAAGACACTGTAATTTTACACAGGACAATACTTCGGTCTTCTCCACCTGCGTGTTCGTTCACCACACTACTACGATAACAAATACTACTCACATTACTACCACTGCAACACTACTGTGGTATGTGTTACCGATGTCGATAGATATATAAGTAGTATATATCAACAATCGAAAGTGGAATACCTGGCAAAAGAAGGTTGAAAAGATAAAACAGAAGAGAACTGGAACAGAGAGTGATCGATATGGAAACGAAGGAACAATAAAGTCTAAGACGGTTGATGGGGTTTTTTCAAATGAATGTTTACTGTATGGGTCTCAGATTCTACCAAGATATTCTGTAATGTTGTATTAGAATACAACTAGTTATCGTCATTGGTGTTCTCGCTCACTACATTAATGCTTCCACTATTGCTTGTATTTAAAAATTAAGAGAAAGGAATGAATTGAGAACGAATTAAGATAACTACAGTTATCTTCAAACAAAACGCAAAACACACTTATCCAAATGAGTTTAAAAGAAAAGTAACTAGACATAATCAGAAGAGAAAGTCAATTTATGTAAATTTTCATATTAGATTACAAGTTTTATAGATTACGATTGATTATTTATCATTGATAGTTGTAAAAAGAATTAGTGATTGGTTTCCTTTTTTTCCCCCTATTGAATACAAGTTGATTGTGAGAAATCTAAATGTTAATATTAAAACGAAACTAGTTTCCGGTATGGAATACATTTAAAAAGCAAACACCTATGCAACACTATGACTGTCTATAGATACCTCTAAATTTGTGTGACGACTACTGAAATTGCATTGACTAATAATAATAATCATGAATGACTGATATTTTAGTTATTATAGGGATTTATGAAGACTTTATTCAATTTCATAGTTACCATTATGGAACAATCTTAGATAAACAATTACTGAAAACTGAGTAGCATTGGATAGCTGTATTGAATGTGAGGTAGTTATCCACTAAGTACATTGGAAGATGGTTATGATATGTGATATAAACTGATTGAAGTTTGCATTCAAGGCATTGGGTTCCAGCGTAGTTTTGAGAGTTTGACAGATAAATATCTACATAAACCTATTATAATCATAATCTTATACCTTATAGTAGATGAATTTAAGCTAGATATTTATGGGTTTTACTGTGGAAACATTTGACACATGAAGTTTAACCGTGTATAGAAACTGGGATAGTAACTGATGTATTATATCGAACTACAATCATGCTAAATTACCAATTGACTAAGGCCAAAAAGTATAAACTATTAGTCCTTAAACTGAATGGTCTAAAAGTACTTTAGTAGTTACCTGCAAATTAGAAGATGATACTTAATGAGTTCAACACTGTTGAGTCCCAAAGCAAGAACAAGGTATCTATTAATTCTCCATAGTTTACAACAATGATTCTCTAGCTGATTTTACTCCCTAATGAAACATCACTTCAGATTTTGTTTGATTACCTATAATATACATCTTGTACATACTTATTAATACCATTACGAAACTTTATTAAATCTCTGAAGAATAAATAATCCCAGATAAAATCTTCATATATTTCGTAAAGTGTTATGATTTTGTCCTTCAAAGATCAAAATATTTTAATCATAAACTAAACTTCACTTTACGAAGTATACTACTGATAAAATTAAATGTTTGATAGCTTTGAATACAACATGATTCAGTACTCACTAGATAAGCAAGAATAATAAGAATCGAACAAATCGGTGGTTCATCAAATGATTTCACTTCAATCACAAATGGTACATCGATCAATAGTAAATTTCAATCAGACATAAAATGCGAAAATCTATGCTAACAACACATTGAGAACACAACTATTTCCATCTTTATTTAGCATCCATTTCAAACATGAATATTTTCAAAATACTAATCCCTTCCCCTTTAGTTAAAATGAAAACAAAGTTATTTTACATAGATTAGCATATTACTCCAGGACAGAGTTGGATAAAGAATACTAATGGGTGGCCTATGCTCCTCCACGAGGGATAACAGACATAAGTAAGTAATTAAGTAAGTAATTAATACTTAAAGTCAATTACATTTAGTAAATTATATCAGTTCTAAATTAGATCAGTTAAGGACAATTTTCTTTAAGAATCAATATCAGTGAAGTACTGAATAACTGTTTCATTTTATAGATGAGATCATGAGTCAATTAAAGCTAGACCACCATGAAAAACCTGGAAGTACTGGATGGTCGTTTCATTTTAGTCTAGAACTCTACAGCAGTTAAATCGAAAACATTTAAGTCCAACAGTAAGAAGGTAACTTTTTGAAATGATGGAGAAGATTTTATAACTGAGGTGGATGATTTTGATAGAGTTTTGTTCTCGAAGCTGGAGAACAAAACTCCATCAAAAAGGTAACATTTATTAACTATCAAAATTAGAATCAATCAATCTACATTGAATAAATTTAGTTAATTTACAAAATAAAATAAGAAATATATTTATGACAATTATTTATTGAAATTTAAAAATAAATAAAAAAGGGATTGAACTCTGTATCATTTATGACCTAAATTAATTATAAATAAGTTCATTTAAAAAAAAAATTTTTTTCATTAAAATAGTCAAAAGAAAAACAAATATTTCGTTTGGTTTTATTTAATTTTTTTTTTTTTTTTTGAGGGGAGGGGGATGGGGGGAAAGGGGGAAGTTTAAACATGTAAACTGAAGTTGTGACCTTGTTTTTTCATTCATTTTTTAAAATTATTAATCTTGTCGTATAGTTTCTTTTTACTTTTTTACTGACTATTTCAACTCACTAATTTGACTAGTTATAATTATTATTAAGAGGTGAGGAGAGTAACTTATGTGAATTAAAGAATAGCCTAGTTAAATCAATTAAATATAGAGAATTACAACAATAAAAATCTTATTTATTGTTGTATGGAAAATGTTAATTTTTAGAGATTTATATCATGAAGTAAAAGTAGCTAGACAACCATCCACGAAATTATTAAGAATCAAATTGAGAATCTTTGGGTCTCTTAGTGAAAGTTTAACAATCAAGAGCTCTATATTGATCTTAACTGGGTATGTGTTGTTGAAGAGTTAAACATAGGAATGAAACCACTGTCCGATGTTCCCTAGTTTTCAATAGTACTTTTATTGAGATCGATCTGTGTTGTAAACAATCTACCGATTTAAACAATTGCTACAAAAATTCCATCAACCAATAAGATCATTGAAAAAGTGAGTAATTTCACTGTCATTAAACGAAACACTTATTATTTAAAAAAAGTAAGGTGATTGATTAAACCCTATTTTCATGACTTTTAATTCAAATATCAAGTCGAAATCTGTTCACCATTTCACTGTCCTAGTTTAAATAAACAGTCTTTAAAAAGTATTGACGGGTAATAGCATGGGAAGTGATCATTCGATTTCGATCATTTATTTTTCGTACAGTATTAGGTTCACGAAAGATTTCCTCTTTAATTTAATTGCTAGTTTAAAAAACTTTTTCTAGGAAGACTTCGATGTTGATTCAGCGTCTGATACATGGTCTAACATTGATACATTCATGATGCCATTCTAGACTAACAAATCTCCACAACTCTATACTGATAATTATCATGTGTTCACTAGTGACTGGCTTCAATATATACTTCCTGGGGTTCTAATGAGAAGCCGTGATCAATGGAGTTCAACCGTGTCTGTTGCGAGGTAGTTACCCATTGAAGACAACAGTGGATAGTGGCGCAATATAGCGGATTGGTTGAAGTTAGACATTACACCGTTGGATGTCAGTTCAGTGGTCTCGAGGTTAAGCGTTGGCGCGCGACCCCGAAGGTTCTGGGTTGGAGTCGCTCTGGTGCGAAATCGTGGCTGTGCATCGCTGAGGAGTCCCATACTAGGAGGAAACGGTCATCCAGTGCTCCTAGGTTTTCAACGGTGGCCTAACATTGATCCATTCATGATTTTAATTTAAATTACAAGAACGATAATGAAAATTGCCCAGTCAAACTACCTAGCTCAAAGAACACAACACCCCTAAAAGCAGTATTTTCTACATCATTCCAACATGCAAATACATAAACGACAAATATACTTAATCGGTAAGCCATGTATTACAAACAATGTTGATTAGAATTTTCTCAATAACTGAGAATAAAAATTCCAATCCAACAGTTAATCGTAACAAACTAATTATCAACTAGATATTCTTTTTTTCTTTTTTTGGTGGAGTTTTGTTCCCTGAGCTGGATGGTTTGGTCGTGGAGCTTTTATCGTCCTTCTGAACGATTTCATCAGCACAAAACTTCTGGTAGAAGTGAACAAAACTCCATCAAAATCATCCACCTGAGCTACAAATCTTCTCCACCATTAATTTTTTTCTCCTACAATAAAAATACAAGTCAAATAAAAACAACAGATTACCCCCTTAATTAATTGATTGATTCAAGCAAATTTACCGATAGATACATTTACTTAAATTAAAATCTAACTAACTATCAATAGGGTAATTGTTGTCGAGTAGTGATTACGTTTGATTCTATATCGATTTTTAAACTTTAAAAACAACATCTCAATAATTCGACAAAACAGTTGTATTTTTTTTTCTATTTGAAATTTGTAAATAATGCATGAAATGTAGACTAGAATGTTATGTCAATAGTAAATTCGAATTTGTGTATCTATGTTCGTGACTATTTGTATCTATGTGTGTATGTATGTATCTATGTATGTGTGTTCGTCGGTAAATAGAAGACAAGATAACTAAATATTACTTTTATAATGTAACATATCGTTCGCATACCTTGATAGTTACTTTGAATATGATTGACAAAAGAAAAGAAAAAAAACATTAGTTCTTTGTGTGTGTGTGTGTATCTGGTTGTTCATTCTAAACTAACAATGATTTTTCCCAGACAGAAATTACATACCAGATATTCAGTATCTATATATAAGAATAGTAATATCAAGCTTGACTTTAAAAAAATTTCACTGTAGGAAATATGTTATCGAAAACTATTATTGGTTTCATTCAAACAAATCTTAACTCATGATCCCAACTATATAAAATTACTAAAATCTTCACAAAAACCCCCTTCTAATAATGATCACATGCTCACTAGTGACTGGTTACATGAGGTATTTCCTGGAGTCCAAGTGAGAAGCAGTGACCAGTGGACTTCAACCGGGTATGTCGTGAGATAGTAACTCACTGAACACAATGGTGGATGTGTCGCTCAATTTCATAGATTGGTTGAAGTTAGACATTAACACCATTGGATGCCGGCTCAGTGGTCTAGTGGTTAAGCGCTCGCGCACGAGACTGGTAGGTCCTGGGTTTGAATCTCGCGAGTGCGGGATCGTGGATGCGCGCTACTGAAGAGTCCCACAATAGGACGAAACGGCAGTCGAGTGCTTCCAGGTTTTCGATGGTGGTCTAGCTTCAATTGACTCGTGATCTCAAGTATATAAAATCTTAATAATTCTATCAAATTAACACTAGTTGACGTTGTATAATTAACTGATTTTAAGATAACTTCTTGAAAGCTTAGTTATGAAACTTAAATCTGATTAAATTAACTCATGTCAATATTGAGGTAGTTAACCACCAGTGATATGCAGCAACAGCCGAATAATAGCGCAAATCAATTGAAGTTTAACATATAAACAACTAGGTCCCGACTATGAAGTTATTATTATTATTAATAGCTTTATTCAATATTATATTTTTGGTATAATATAGGATTTCAAGCACAAAGTACTTCATCAAGTTTCTTTTTCTTATTTCTTGATCGATCCTGTAGATAAATATTGAATGATCTCCAGTTAAATGTAAACAGTTCAGTTCTCACGAGCTACTAGGTTTTTTCACAATAAACTAACAATTTGTTCTGTTACCCTGGAATTCGCTTAACTTTTGTCCATAATTGTGTGACTGTTGTTTAATTGAATAAATTCTAACGATGTTATCCTCTGAAAGCCTTACGATAAAACCATCCATATCAAAGAACTTAATACCTATAAAATCCTCATCCTGAACTACAAATATTCATCATTACTTGGTTTAAACTCATACTATAAAAGTTACAAAAGTTAAATTGCTATTATTTTCTCATGTACTGTAATGATATTTATTTTCTTGATACCAAGTGTTTAGACACAGTAAGGATTCATCAACCTAAAACATAATACTGCAATATATTTCTCTTAAATTACAATTCCGTTGCGTGAACTCAAGAAGTTGTTGTTTAAAAATGTTTCAAGGACAGTGATTTGTTAATATTTTAGTAGTTATGTAAGAATCAAGGGACGAATGTTGAGAGTATGTAAAATACAAAAGTGGAAGAAATTAGGAAATAATTTAATGATTTTTGAAGGAAAGGGTTTTGTGGGACTCTTATCTGACTACGATTAGATCGTATGAATGATTATTGTCAAAATTTACATCCTGGCTATCCTTGTATATAATTATCGACTTATATCGCGTTAGGGAATTACGGAATTAAATAAACCAAATTTGATAGTGGATTTTTAAATATACATATTTTGTACACTCATTGGTTTGAACAGACAATCAGAGGAATGAAGCAAAGAGAAGAGAGCGAAGCGAAATGACGTACGGTGGAGAAGGAGAGTGAGCCAACTCAATTTAATCAAGCGTTAATCAGTAATATAGTCACACAAAAATAAGCTGCAGACATGTGATGTGTAGGATAAGTTATGCACATGCACATACACTCATATAAAAACAGTCAGGGCTGATAAGTGAATAACTAACAAGGTCAAAACGTGACTCAAAAAGAATGGATAAATTGGCTTGTCCAGAAGCTAGAATAAGTTATATGGAATTAAAATAGTAACAGACACTACAGTTTCATCAAAATTCAGCTACAAACATTCTTATACTGATAGTCAAGGTAATGAGAGTGGTTGTATAAACTTCTTTTGGATGTGAAGGTTTGGTTTGTGAACATGGATTCTGATGGCTTCAGCAATGTGCAGAAGACGAACTTGTAAACCATGTGGTAAATTTGATGAAATATGGTGGATAACCTTAAAAGCTTTGTTCAAATGAAATTGATTACCTGTTTTCACCGACTGAGCGAGAGTAAAACTCTTATCCACTCTTACCTGTCCTTCGCTCGACCAAGACGGATGGTGTTCTGCTATGTGATGGCGGACTTGCTGAATTATACACCTTATATAACTGGCTCCACAAAAGCAGTTAAATTGGTAAGTGCACATGGATGTGGCGAATTTAGTCAATCTGACTTTATTAACGGTTCTTATTATGGGGTGGTTGCTTTCTGTGCCGCCTTTCTTAACCACTAAGTCACAATTTCCTTGGTATAATTCATTTAAGATTTGTAATTTTAAGAACAGTGTTTTCATAAGAACGGTAGATACATTTAGTGTATCTTTTTCGTCTATCTTTTGGTTTATCTTTTTCGTGTATTTGTTGACGAATTTCGTTAGATATCCATTTCTAGTGAGCAGGTTACGAATATTACTCAATTCGTCTACAATGGTGTCATCAGAGCAAATCATTCCAGCACGATAAGTATATTGCCAAACTGTAGACTTGCTATGTATCCCTCTTTTCAAGGTTACCCACTATATTTCATCACGCTTATCACATGGTTTATAAGTTCGTCTTCTGCACATTGCTGAAGCCATCAGAATCCATGTTCACAAACCAAACCTTCACATCCAAAAGAAGTTTGTACAACTACTCTCACTACCTTGAGTATTAGTATAGGAGTGAGTTTGTAGCTGAACTTTGACGAAACCCTTTCCTTGAAAAATAATTATTTTCTAATTTCTCCTACTTTTGTATTTTACATACTCTCAACATTCGTCCCTTCATTCTTAGATAACTACTATATTACTGACCGTTCGTTAAAGTACTTTTACTTAACATATATATATAATGCAACGCAGCAACTGTTTTATTTTCCGGATAATTACTTTATTATAATCCTCTTCCTTCCAATTACTCAAAATTATCTTATAATCAACGCTTCATTACATAATTATTAGACAATGTAACTACTTGATGAGTACTACTTCATTGTTTTAAATCATATATATATATATATAATAAAAAACTAATGGAAATTTCTTCTTTTTTTTGCCAAATGTCAAAATGGGAGTTTCCATGGTATTGTTAATATTTATCTTAATGTACAAATATTCCTTATTATTTCTAGCTTTGCAACAGTGTGAGCATGGTGTGTGTAGTGTTTAAAGTACTGTACAATAATTACGTTTCCAATCATTATTATCAGGCGGATATATTGTGAACATTTTATAAAACAATGTATGTGATTAAACGCTGTTGGTAAATTAAAATGATTGTAGTATTTTACACAATTACAGCTATACTCAACATAGTACTTGGTACATGTAAGCATCGATTCAACTTGCTACATCCCGTGAGCACAACAAGATAACATTGTCAAAACGAATGCCATAATAGTGGAAAGATTAAAAGTATCGCTGATGGTTAAAAGGAATTAGGGATAGGAAATATGAGTCAAGAAGGAAATATAGGTTAATGGAGTAGTAAAAACGTTTTTAGAAAATAATTTCAAAAATTAAGATCTAAGGGAAGATGGAGAATTTACAAACCTGTGCTATCGCTAACAATTCCAAGTAATATCATTCAGTCTCTGACCATTGGTTACGATAGTCATGAGGCTCCCAACCGGGTAGTTCAGACCTATGTTCACTGCTCAGTTCAACAGTCAGTGAGTCCACTGACTGATCCTACTTTTAGGTTAGGCTTCTAGTAGCTTTACTACATACTACTTCTTTACCAGCAAACATCACCCTCGATGTAGTCGGTGGTTGAACATATTTAATATATGTCCTAAGCATCTCAGTCAACAAAAATTGAATACTTTATCAGTCAATTTGCCATCTTCACCTAATACTCTGAGTCTAACTCCAGAATACGAGCAATGTTTCGAAGATATCTGCAACCGAGAAAAGTGAGTTCTAGGATTTCAGTAGCTAGGTATTTTAGTTTGTCATGTAACTTTATGAGTTAATTTTTTTTCCTGTTACATTATTCGTTCGAAAGTGTAAACTAATGGATTTTATCCTTGAGAATTAATGATAAACAATTTGTTACTTTACTGAAACATCAAAAGTTCAATTCGATAATTGATTGAAAATTATTTGGAAATGCTTGTCTGACATTACTAACTATACACTAGTACTAATGAAATCTCTGTATAAGGTGATATTCAAGCAATTTGATACATAATCATACTGACATAAATCTATGAACTTTCATTACTAAAATAACCCAAAGTTGTTTCTTTGAGTAAATAGGCAACAGTGATTTTTTTATTACTCTTTGAAATTAGCACAAAACAATTTTTCATTATGATGGAGTTTTGTTATCTGAGCTGGATGGTTTGGTCGTGGAGCTTTCATCGTTCTTCTGAACGACATCATCAGCACAAACTTCGGATAAAAGTGAAGTGTTGGAATTTCTCCACAATACCGCGTCAAAATCATCCACTTGAGCTAGAGATCTTCTCCACCATCTCACAATTTCTCATTGTTTACTTGTCAGTACCGATTTTATTATTCATCGTTTAATTAATTTGCACAAGCTAGTGGCTATCAGGGCTCAGTAGCTAAGTGAATAACATGATAGCATTTGAAGCGAACAGTGATGAATTCGAGTCCCAGGGTGAACATGAACTGTGGGATGCCGGTACATCCAGCTGACGAGTCCTAAATGGGTCGAAACACGCATCTTAGATTCCACTGTTAGACACCATTCATCTTTGCTTATAATTAATTATTTATTTTAGAAAATCAATGTACCAAATCAAGTCTTTTGAATTCGCTTACTGGTATTTGTAAAAAAAAAGAGAAAATAAATGACAGGAAATTATAATTGAAAACTTTGATTTACTCGTTTCCTTTTTGTTATTCATCAGTATTACATGTTTGCAATCTTTTTACTTCAAACAATTCCTCCCCTTCAAAATGAGTTTTATCCGTGAATTCATTTGGATTATATCAGAGAATGTGTCACGTTTAGTAAATGATTTCCAACAAAAATTTAACGACAGATAAAAGAAATTAAATCAATGATCAACCGATTTATATTTGGTTTATAAATTCAATATTAATAAAGTGAGTGTTTGAAGGAAACTTTGTTTACGTGTGAGCAAATAACCATACGTTGAAAGTCCTTACTATATTATTTACTACGTAGATGTTAAAATTGCAATCGATACAATCCACTTACTTAAGTCGTTCGACATATAGTCAATCCTTTAAACTTAACTGAATGATGTGAATGATTAACTTATTTTAGTCTTACATCGAAGCTACATTATTAAATGACTGTCAATCCTGACCCACTCTAACTAGTAATCAGGCTATCCTATTTCTTTTTTTACACAGAGAGAATAGATAACAGCTTACCAGAAAGACGGTATGTTTGAAATAACAGATTAAACAGAGGTAATGCATACAGGTTGTAACTAAGTTGTCACATATCCCTTTTTCATGGTGTAAATTAATCAATCTGAGCTAGTTGTCATTGTTCTTAATGACTAGTCACCAACCGTTCAACATTCAGTAATCAGTCTTCTAAATTAGGAATACGTTAGTATGATGGACAATTTGGCTAAGGTTCAGGGTTATTCCATTCACCTCACAATTTATTTCGTCTACCTAATTCAGATTTATTTAAACTTTTTTGAATCCAGTAATATCTCATTTATTGTGTATAAACGTACAAATCAAGTATTAAGTCACAGTTTAATTGGGTTAGAATTAGCAATAGTACACTATTGTTCAAACACAAGTAGCAACTAGAGAAGAGTTTGGATATGTGACCGATTTGGATAAATGTTGATTAATTTCGGTATCATTTTTTAACTTAAACTAGAATAAATCAACTATGTTGAATAACTAATGTTAAATACACTAATGAGATCAAATTGAAACCCGATTAGACATTAACACCGTTGGATGATGGCTCAGTGGTCTAGTGGTTAAGCGCTCATGCACGAGACTGATATGTCCTGGGTTCGAATGTCGCAAGGCGGGATCGTGAATGCGCACTGCTCAGGAGTCCTACAATAGAACGAAACAGCCGTCTAGTGCTTCCAGGTTTTCGATGGTGGTCTAGCTTCAATTGACTAATGATTTCGACTACAATATCTAAATGTTTTATCCAAACCAGAAAAGAACAGAAGTTTTAGTTATTTTGATTTTATTTAGATTATCCCTCTAATTTTAGTGACAAAGTTTTGTCAATCTAAACATGAAGACAATAGTTAGAAATTTAATTCTTAGTTCATTCAGTAATTCTACAATGTTATAATCAGTAATAATAACAAACATATCACGTTTGAACTAATCGATATAACTATATTAAGTTCAGATATAACTCAAAAACACGGATTTAACTTAGGAACTGTTTGAAAATCTATACTTTTAGATAAATGCTTTGTTGAGAACAATCACTACGACTGAAAGTTAAATTTAAAATACATATTTATTTGTCAGATGGGGGTTTTGTGGAGATTTCAGTGTTTGCATAGTGGAAATCATGAGTCAATTGAAGCTAGAATACCATCGAAAACCTGGAAACACTGGACGGCCGTTTCGTCGTATTGTGGGACTCCTGAGCAGTGCGCATCCACGATCCCGCCTTGCGAGATCCAAACCCAGTATTTAATAGTTCGCGCGCGAGCACTCAACTTCGTGGATTGGTTGAAGTTAGACATTAACACCGTTGGATGACGGCTCAGTGGTCTAGTGAATAAGCGCTCGTGCGTGAGACTGTTAGGTCCTTGGTTCGAATCTCGCGAGGCGGGATCATGGATGCACACTGCTCAGGAGTCCCACAATACGACGAAACGGCTATCCAGTGGTTCCAGGTTCTTGATAGTGGTCTAGCTTCAATTGACTTATGATTTCAACTATATAAAACATATTTATTTTTCCCGATAATCATATCTATGAGGAGATATTGTGTTGATTATGAAAATGTTGATAATTAAAAAAAAAATAGAAAGAAAGGGGGAGAAGAAACTGCTCAACAGTCTTTTTACTACCATTTCCAATAATTTTGGCGCAGTTTAAAAGTTTTTAGTGTATTTAAATACTGATATAAAATATTTATGTTAAATATTATATGTTAGCTATGTAAATACTTATTTTCTTGTATCTATCTAATGAAAGAAGAATGATATAACATCTCGATGACGACAAACATAACTAAATATGTTACAAAAATGTAGCAGATATTATGTAACAATAATTTTAGTAGGTAGTTATCTTTCAGTAGACTTAGTAACTAAGAGTTCATATGTAAATAGATTTTAGTATGTGAATTCTATTTAAAAACTCTTGCCTACCATATATTATAATCGAAATTGGTAAGTAATATGATTCTAATTCAAAGCCAAAAGTATAAGATCATAATGTATTGTATACCTATGTATGTTTTCCAACTTCAGAAGCCAAAAAAAATCAATCTATTTATTAATCTTCTAATCAGTTACCCTAAACATTCGAAATTAAAACAAGTGTGTTTTGTAGTTCCACATTAATGAATAGTCTTACAAGACAAGTGTAGTTAGTCAATAGACATTGGATAGCTATTTTATTCTACTTTTTCATTCTTCTTTAGTATGGATCTATGACCTCACCAAGGATCAAACCCAACATCTTTAGATCTCATGTCGACTTATTTATCCTTAAAACATTTACCTGATAATCAATGACAGATAATGCTAACTTCAGTCAAGTGCCACTGATGATTATTTTTTAAAATCTAGCTTAGTATGAACCTCACTGCAGTAAAGTGATCAACACAAAACCTAAGAACATTAATTAGATCTGAAGTAGAGTTTTTGTTACGCACTTCTAGATAGTTCCATGATAGAACATAACACCTGTCCAAAGGCTCCTAGTTTTTAATAGTATCTCAACTGAGATCAGTCTTTAATTAAGAACTATAAGACTCATCAATCATCATAATGTCTTACTGATGATATGATTTAGTAAAACCGTTAATCCCTTGAACATAAAACAGCATAGTAGGGTTTTAGTTCCATGAGTTAAATTCACTTTTTTGACTTCTTTATCAATTAGGATGAATCGTCTATCGAGTACTTCGAACAACTTCAAAATAATTTTGCATGACTGTAACGACAAAATGGTTAATTTGTGAAATTTCATTATATTTCTCAACTAGATTCTTAATAAAACAGTGAGGAAAAAAACTATTATTTTCCATGTACAATGTACTGTGTTAAGTATAGGGGCATGTATCATTAATGTAACGATCACCTGTAATCGGTTAATGAGCGAATACAAAGAGTTTTGCTATATGTATGTGACAATGCATAACATCAACACTGGGATGCAAATACATGCAGTCGAGGAGTCACAAAAAAGACGAAATGAGCTTCATAGATTCCATAACTAGTTTCCAAACAGATTGACTAAATACTGGTTAGATAACTTGATATTGAATCAATTCTTATAGGATGCATTTATAACAACAGAGATTGATCAACTACAGTACTGAATAATAATGGGAAATTTCAAACCTTGTTAGGGACGTTAGATCCCCAGAACTCACTTGGAAAAGGTCCTAATTTTGTAATTTTATTTTGTGTTTTCGCGCCAAGAGACGCTTGATTGACCTACAGCTTATATTTCCCACTCAGGAATCCTTGACTGTCATTGGTTGACGAACTTTTTTAGTACGCTAATTTGTGGCTCTCCCGTGGGCGTTACTATCATTTTATAAATAAGCTTGATTTGTGTACCTAGTGACCTCGTATTTCTGGGTGCTTGTAGAATACATTCTCTATGCCTCATCATGACTTCTTGATCTAGTTAGCAGGTTCGGGGATAACGGATTAAAATAGCCTTTCGTGTCACTGTGTCTTTGACCTTCGTTCAATTTACCCAGTAAGGTGAACTCGTAATAGCATCAAGCATATCAAACCTACACAAAAAATCAATTGTTCGTTTCACTTTTCTTTGTTTCTTTTTTTGAATATTCTATAAAGTTCATCAAATTAGCATCAGTCTTCATGAAGTTTAAATTGAGTTTATATAAACTTTTTTTTCAAAAACGTAAAAAAATATGGACCATTGAATTCGATCCGATATCATAGGGATATTTTATTTTCACCTTAAAACTTAATGATAGAATGATTTATGTAACTTACTTTGATGTTTTCAATAAAATTGAACAATCGCCATTACATCATACTGACAATTATCATGTACACACTAGTGATTAAGCTTCGAGAGGAAATTTCTGCACTTCTAATTACATATCGTGACTAGTAGAGCGAAACTGTGTCGAGTGTGAAGCAGTTACCTACCAAACACAATCAAACATGGTATTGTAATATCGTGGATTGATTGTAGTTAGACGCCGACACAGTTAGATGCAAACTGAGTAGTCTAGACTTTAAACGTTCATGCACGAGACCCAAGATCATGAGTTCGATAGCTGGCGGTATTCCTGGACATGCACTGCTGATGAGTCTCAATAGTTGCCTGAATTTGATCAGTTTGTTAATTTAATGACACTCAACAATTACAACAACCCTATATTGACAATTATTTATGTAACTCAACCTTTAAGCCTCAATGTTCATATTTGTGCAGATTAAGAAGACTATCAAGTGTAGACGAGACGTTAAAAGGTGTAAATTATGCAATATGAAAAATTTTCTCACCTAACAGTTCCGTGTATACAAGATTCGTGCACATACACATACACAAACACACAAACAAACATAAACTACTTGATAGTTTCAATTCAAAACTAAACAGTTTCTCAAATGTCTTTTTAGTTAAAAATTAACTTCTAAAGTTGATACCGGTTATTAGTAAAGATTTTTTTACAAAAAAAATGTACATATACATATAATTAGTCGGTTCATTTAAACAAATTAGACTACTATTAATAGTTGACAATCATTAACTATTCTAGAATTAGTAGTAAATTGAAATACCGACTTATTTGAATAAGTTAAAAAATATTTTTACTACTAAATTAAATATAATAAATAATTAATTAAATTGAAATAATTTTTTGATTGTTGCTATGGGAATTCTATATGGAAAGAACGGGTAGTAGCAGAAAAAAATTCATATATTTTTAAAAGTTAATAACTACGAACTAATCTGTATGTTATTAACGCCGGTAACTAATAAGGTATAAAAAAAAATAAAGAAATAAAAACCATTCACTTATGGCTAATCATCTTTATTCAATGGATTATAATGTTTCGGTTTAAATATAAAGTTGTGCAAATCTTTAAGGGGAAAATTGAAGTAATCACTGAGTAATGTAAGAAAAGCAATGAATATTAACAATACTATAAACATTATAATCAAAGATGGATAATGGCTAGCAGTGGAATCTAGAACGCACGTTTCGTCCTATTTCGAACTAATCATTTGGATGTACCTGCATCTCAGAGTTGATTTTCATTCCAGGACTCGAACCCAGTACCGTTTGCTTCAAACGCCATCACGTTATCCATTTAGCTACTAAGTCTAGATAGCCACTAGCCTGTGAAATGGGTTGAAGTCCGAATTCGTTTTGTATTGTTTGAATCTTTCCATTGATGCGAACATCAACTGCAGGACGAATGTACATTCATCTGACGAGTCCTAAATGGGACGAAACGATCGTCCCAAATTCCACTGCTAGCCACCATCCATCTTTGCTTATAATACTTGTTACTGAAGGTAATATCGAGGCAATCCGAACTGGATGCATATATGCCAAAAAAAGACTGATCAATTGAGGTCATAAATATCGATGGGAAGATTCAAACAAACAATACAAAATAAATCTAACACTCCAAACAGTTAAAGTCGTTTACAAAACTTACTAAAAGTCCAATAATATATGTCATGTCAGTTATTGAAAAGAATAATCTTCATTCATATATCTATGCTTTGGACAATTCAGTCAGCTTGAGTAAAAAATATAGATAAGATTCTTCATGATTATCAACAATTCACAAATTTCAATCGTCATCATCTACATATCGCTAATAATGAACAAACTAACTAACTAGTTAGTATGGAAGATTTGTGAAGATTATGATATTTTAACAGTTAAAATTACAAGTCAGTCTACGCTGGAGCACCATTAACAACTTGGAAGCACTGGATACCTATTCCACCCTAGTAAAGGTGTCCTCACTAGTGCGCATCTACGACGCCTCACAAGGACTCGAACCCGATACCTTCAGTCTCGCGTGTGAATGCCTAACCTTTAAACCATTGAACTGGCAACCGACGAAGTTAATATCTAATTTCAATCAATCCATAATCTCGCGTAGATTTTTTGGCATCAGTTTGATGAGTAGTAAATTCTAGCCCACAGTTTCATACTGGTTAATAAAACTTACTTATAATCTTGAGGGGAAAGATGACCCTTGTGAGATTTTCAGCTAACGTCATGCAGTCAAAGATTACGTTACCGAATGACCAATTCAATACATCATAACTAACCTCGTGTAAGATTAAGATACTTATTTTGTTTTGTATATTCGTAGAGAATTGGGCAGTAAGCTTTTAACAAGAAACTTGATACTTGTTAATTATCATTTCAGCTGACAATAATAATAATAATAGAATGTGGATCTTTAGCATCTTTAACATCACCAACTGTACTACTTTTAAATATTCAATTCTATCAATATCCTTAAATCACTGTCAGTATTATAAAATAACAAATAACAAAAATATCGGTTGCTAACACCCAATATCGTGAACTACATGACCATATATGCTTACTTTACTTCATTAATATTATTGTTGTTATCATTAGTATCATTATTGTTATCATCATAGACTCAATAAAAATAATAATAACGGCGTTAGTACAATTAGCATTAATAACAGTAGAAAACTGAGTTCCCTTTAATTGAGATCATGAGCAGATCAATGTCAGATCACCATTGAAAACCTGGAAGCATTGGACGGCTGTTGTATGAAACTTCTAAGCAGTGCGCATACACGATCGTGCACATGGGATTCGAGACCAGAGACTTCGGTCTCGTGCCGGCTCAGTGGTCTGGAGTTATTGCGTTCACGCGCGAGACAGAAGGTCCCGTGTTCGATTCCCACGTACGGGATCGTGGATGCGCACTGCTAAGGAGTCTTATACTAGGACGAAACGATCGTCCAGTGCTTCCAGGTTTTCAGTGATAGTCTAACAATCGATTCATGATCTCAATCAAAAATTCAACAATCTTCATAATCCCATACTGACGAGTTCCCTTTGTCCGCTTATTCCCTACCTAATTTAATCAATTAGTTATTCCCAACTATTTTTCTCTCGTTTAAGGTCACTGGCCAAACCTTTAACTTCATCTTCCCTTTACTTTTATCACTGTTGTTGTTATTGTTGTGGAATTTTTTTCACCATTATAATTATTGTTATCAATATGATTATGGAAGAAGAATTATTTGTTTATGATGAATAGGATATGGATAGAAAAAAACGGGGGGGGGGTAGGGACGATGGACATCAATATAGAAAAGCAATTTATTCTGTCCAATAAACAATCATGTCGAAATGGAATGAGATGGAGAAAATTGAAAAGTTGACCATTATTATTATTATTATTATTATTATTATTATTATTGATGCATCGGCTTTATATGTATGTATATGTGTGTGTATGTGTGCGTGTACGTGTATAAATACATTAAATAAATTGATTATTTTTCACGCTTAGTAAATGTGTAACCATATACTAAGAATAGTAATAGCAAAAGAAATGTAATGGAAATAAGTTATAGACTCATACAAAGCTACTTTTTAACTTATTGCAAAAACATGTTGACCAAGAGGGGCGTGAGTTCGAGCTCCGGTTGGATATTGAGTATTGACAACTGAGGATTCCCATACCAAGTGTAAACATCCACATTGAAAAACCTGGGGAGAACTGACGGTTGTTTTGCTTTATTACGAACTCTTCAGTAGTACACATTCACAAGAGCGTCACAAATAATCATGACCAGGACCTTCGCTCTTGCGTGTGAACACTTAACCTCTAGAGTAGTGGGTTAACATCTGATTTTGTACTCAACTAACATTCGTCATTCCACGATATTGTAGAACCTTCATCCATTGCCTATGGCAGATAACTGCCTTACACCCGGTATGGCTGAACTCCATTGGTCATGGCTTCTCCCTAGAACTGCGTAAGTTACATATTGACTCTAGTTCCTGGTGAACATAAGATTATTATAAGAATTTGAAGTTTATGGAAACTTTAGAATTTTTATAATTAAATCACTAAGGTCTTTGGTTCGACTCCTGGACTCGGAATCGTGAATGCGTACTAATGGGGAATCCCATACTAAGATGAAAAGCTTGTTCAGTGCTTCATGTTTTCTGTGGTGGTCTAACTACGATCAGTTCATGGTTTGAAGTATGAAAGTGCCACAATATTCACAAGTCCTTTATACACCAAAAATAAAGATTTGTGAAAAAACGGTATTTTCTTCACAAAGAATAACTCTCTGCTTTCTTATTATTGTATACAAATAACATCGATAATAATATAACGATTAAATAGGAAGAATATATTTGTAAAATCTCAGCGAATGCGTTTGAAGTAAATCCAACATTTCGCCTGGCAATCTGGTCCAAGCTTTTTCAAGGAAATATCTATTCACTTAGTATTATTTGTTTGAATCTTCCCATTGATGTTCAGAACTGCAACTAGTCAGTCTCTTATTGGCATATGTGCATACTGTGCGTATTGCCTTAATTCACAAGCATTATAAGTAAAATGGATAGTGGGTAGCAGTGGAATCCAGGACGCGCGTTTCTTTCTATTTGGGACTCGTCAACTGGATGCACCAGCATCTCAGAGTTGGTGTTCACTCTGGATATCGCGATGGCGTTTGAAGCGAAAGGTAGTGGGTTCGAGTCTCAGAGTGAACGTCAACTCTGAGATGCAGGTACATCCAGCTAACGGGTCCCAAATGGGACGAAACGCGCATCCTGGATTCCACTGCTAGCCATTATCCATCTTTGCTTACGAAATATCTATGTTCTTATTTAATGTCTCACATCAACTCAGCGCCCGAATACTGTGAAACTATTCATTCTAATATAGATGAAAGTTCTGATATCATATAACACTTTCTGTCAATAAGTTAGTCATGAGTAGTTCTGTTGATAGAGGCTGTTTAATGTAAGTTTATTTCACTTTGAACCTTGTTTACAATTTATCAATTCTATCCTAAGGTGATTGAATCTATGATTATCTATACATTAAATTATTTTGTTTATTTTCTGTTTCTATTATAATAAATGAAAGTAAACATGCTCCTGTCAACAACAACAACAACAAAATGTGGTTTGTTGTTTTATTTTGCGTTTTCCAATCACATTATATTTGTTTATGAACCTGATTTAGGAAATCTTCACAATTGATATATATATATATAGATATATATATATATCATATAACGCCATGGGGCTAGTAATGTCATATGTTATCAGTGATATTGATAAAAGTCAGCTGTTATTATCTATCTCACATAGTTAATAAAAATTTAGTGAACTGAGAGGTCTGTAGAGATATCTATGTACCCAAGTTATGGTTATTATTATTTCTTTTTGGAGACCAAGCAATGATTGCAGATAAATTGAAACGGTTTCTGTTTATAAGCAACGAACAATTGAGAATGAAAAATGAATTATTATGGAAAAAGCTGTTGAGTATATATTGAGATTTATGCGTTGATTAATCTCTAAACCAATTGGTTGAAGTTAGACATTAACACCATGGATGCCATCTCAGTCATCTAGAGGTTAAGTGCTCTGGCGCGAGACTGGTAGGTCCTGGGTTCGAATCTCGCGAGGCGAGGTCGTGGATGCGCACTGCTGAGGAGTCCCACAATAGGACGAAACGGCCGTCCAGTGCTTTCAGATTTTCCATGGTGGTCTAACTTCAATTGACTCACGCTTTCAACTATGACAATACCAATCTGTTTAGTCCTGAATATTTATCTATTTCCAATTGATCATATTGAATGGTGGCTATTAGTTTGAGGGATTCAACATGATAGTATGTATTTCGCACCATTTTTAAAACTATTTTGAATTTGATATTCATTGATTGGGGACGATTGATAGTGAACTTTGGACTTGATTTGTAGAATCCTATCAGAAACAAGGGTTGTAAGACCATGCATTGTCTATTTTTATTTGATTGATCCGTATCTGTTTGTTTGTTTGTTTGTGTGTGTGTGTGTAAGAATATCAATCGAGTGGATTAGTCACAACCAGAAAAGCACAATACTAACGTTCCCAACTCAGTTTTATGTAAATAATAAGTGATAACGAGCACAAAACTTACATTCAAGACTTCCTTCTGAATGCCTTTAGTCATTTAATTTAGACAACGGAAGTAAAAAAAAATTGAATGTTGATTAAATTTTATTTGTTGACTTCGTTGTTTAATTAATAGATGGGTATAAACGTTCATGCAAAAACTAATTAACTCTTAAATATTGATCAGTGTCATGCTTTTATAGTTAGCATCAGTTTACGCAAACAAGTGGCCACATTATGGTCTTATTACTAGAATTAGGCCAATACTAAAGGACTAGGGGAACATGACATTGGCCACTACTCGATGAGTAATCAGTTCAGTACTACATGTAGTCAGCTGCTGTCTAAATTAGTTCAGTGAAAACATTTTAGACTGTAAAACTGAATGACTTGGATTAAATCCTCAGAGAGACCAACAATTTCCCCCAAAATCTCAGTTAAGACTTGTCAATCAGTGCCAAATATCATGAGACCTATGTAAATAGTCTTCAGCCCACTAATTTTAACTACCTAATTATATGAAAAAACAAGTGAATGTTTTAAACAACCTATTATTTTAAAGTTGTATATTAATTTTTCAAATATACAACACACACATATCTTATTATATTCTCTGTTAAAAATACAATCTTTACAACTTTACATTAGTTTATTCAAATAAAGAATACAGTTATGTGATATTAATTTTCCACGAAATTGAGCAACCGTCCACTATTGTCTTTAGTGAGTTGATATCTCACAACAGACCTAGTTGAACTCCACTGATCACTGCATCTCACTAGAACTCTAGGAAATACCTCATGGAGCCAGTCACTAGTGAGCATATGATTATTATCAGAAGGGGGATTCGTGGAAATTTTAGTAATTTTATAGTTGAAATCACTAGTTAATCGAAGCTAGACCACAATTTCGACTTAAATCCGGCTAGATTTAAATAATGAATCATTAGATGATATTTAATTCATTCATTCACTCATTCATCGAATTCTTAAGTATTCTATCAACAACTTCAAATTTCATCGCTTTTTTTTAAATTAGCAATTAAATATCAGTTAAAGAATTTTCAACCAGAAAACAAACTCAAACAATAGTAGGAAAAGTTGTTTTGATTTACTTAAATAAACACTAATTGTATAAATCGACAATATCGGACAAATATTTATGATACTTGTAAGTATAGGGTTGCAGAGATCACTGAAATAAAAACGTTATACTTACAATTATTTTATACTCATTGATGACTAGCTTTGAGGGGAAATTTCTGCACTTCTAATCAGATATCGTGACCAGTGGAACTAAACTGTGTCGAGTGTGAGGCAATTAACGATCAAACACACTCAAACATGGTCTTGTATTATCGTCGGTTGATTGAAGTTAGACGCCAACACAGTTAGATGCAAAATGAATAGTCTAGATTTTAAACGTTCGTGCATGAGACCGAAGGTTATGAGTTTGATAGCTGGCGGTAGTCGTGGATATGCACTGCTGGTGAGCCCCATAGTGGGATGAAATAGTTATCTAGTACTCCCACCTTTTTAATGGTGATCTAACTTATATCGGTTTGAAATCCAAATGAAATGGTTATCACTAATACTGATTAAGATTGTTAGATAATCTTTCATTGGTAGCACTCAATTGATATTGTTCCTTAAAATTTAATTTTCATCTATTTAATAATAATCGTAATAATTATTTAATTTTACTGGTGAATACATTCACAATTATTTGGTTTAATAAGGTATATGTCATTTACTACTTATTATTTACAGTTTTTCAATTAATTTTTAAACAACCTTGGTTTAATTCCTAGAAGTGAATGATAAACCAAGTTAAAAACTACACAATTCATCATACAATCAACTTTTTAACAAATAAATGATATCAGAAGGGAGTTTTTTTGAGGAGTCACACAACAGGACGAAGCGGCCGTCCAGTACTTCCAGGTTTTCCATGATGATCTAGCTTCAATTGACTCATGATTTCAACTATAAAATAAAAGATAACCGTTATATTTTCAATTATATGTAGGTTGTTCACTCCTACCAATGATTGATCTCTAAAAGGAAAAGCATTAAGTATTGAACAGAAAAATCCCGCACATTTCAAGTCAGTAATCTACCAACAAAACTACCCAATAATTGTTCATTTTATTTTTACAAGTAACTATAAATTGTTATTAATATTAACTACTATAATAATAATAATTATTATTATTATCATTTGACTCCACTAGTGAGAATGTCGTAACCCCCCAGTATATAGAATCAAACAACACGTATACACGCAAACTTCTTAATATTTATATCATAAAACTGAAAGTATCACATTAGTTGATAATGAAACGGAGGGGGGGGTGGAGAAGTTATACAGGAGTGAAGATATTCGAGGATAACAATAATAATAATAATATTAACAATATTAATAAAGACTATGGCAGAATTCTTTCCCTGTATGTTTTTTTTCTCGTTTGTTTCTTTGCTTCATAGATATTCTTTCATTGATGTCGCTCTTAAAACTTGACTTATGTGTTGGATTATTGCTTTTGTCTTTTTGTCTATTAAAAATGCTACATAAAATTGTTATTTTCCATTTTATTTTTGTTTTTTAATTGTATAACATGCGTGTAACTATTCAATAATTTTATTTATTTAGTCCTTTATTTCTTTTTTGATATAATTCTTGTGAATTTTAACACTTAAAATAACACCGACAACTCTGCCGGCATTATCACTATCATCAATGTGTAATTGCCTTCCAGTGGCAATCTGTCAGGATTAACACAGGTCCATCAACCTACTATCCTTATTACTGAAGACTGAAAACTGATTAGAGTAATTAGAATGACGGTGTCAATATTAGTGATTGTTTGCTCGTATTGGAGATAAGCATTGGTAACAATGATAGTAGTAGTTGGAGTAGTATTTGTTATGAAATGTAGTGTCCAAGTTTGATATTGATACACAAAATTCCTATTTGCAAGCCCCTAACTGAGTGCAAAAACCAAGACTGAAAGAGGAGGTTAATCGGGCAGAACCGAATTAAACGCATATATATATTCCTTAGAAAATGAAGTAATTTCTTGATCAATAACATTCACACGTCAATTACAAGATTTCTGATTGGCTCGACATGACCTTCCCATTTTGTGACTTTTGATTAATCCACTGTATTATTATGAGTAATAGTAGTGGTTACTGAAGAGGTAATGAAGTGATATGTGGAGATCGATTGCTAAAGAGATAGATCAAATAATTAACATATTCGACAAAAGAATGGAGTATATTTTTTAACGTACACATTTGTATAGATAATAGACATTATTGATCGGATTTAGGGACAAACTGTGTACCTTAAAAGTAGATCATATTTAAATGAAAGGAAAGGGGATTAAAAACATTATAATCACTAATCGATGAGAAACAATTAGATTCATAAGTTCATAAAGGCTAACTAGTAGTCGCTTTTCTTTAGAATCTTATGTGATCCCATGTTGTTTTAACGCACTTACTTGCCTATCTGAAAATATATTAATTTCTGAGCAAATGACAACAATTAAGTCTTGATCTCATTAATATTAGTTATATATGTATGCATCCTTTCATCCTAAGTAAAACTACTCAGCTCTATGTATTTATGTGAGTTACTTAATGTATACCCATGTATATGTTAACATCTAAAAGATGTGTACATATTTCTGTGCTAGTGAATAAAACAAGTCATAGATAAATACATACATGCAGACTTCATAAATTTTAATTACCAGTAAAAATTATTATTATTATCACTTTCCTATCAACTCAGCTTATTCAATAGAAATAAGGCAAGTATTAGATATTCGATTATAGTAATAAGGAATAAGTAGATATACAGAAAAGTTAATTTCCTTCTATCTACTCTACTAATACTACATTGTTTAGGAAAGATGATTACCGGTTTAGTGATCCAGAATTCAAGTGTTCGAGGCACAAGACTGAAAATACCGGACACCATCCCCGGTGATAGTGGTGTAGTGGATATGCATTGTTGAGGAGTCCTATACTAAGGAAAAACACATATCTTGTGATTTCTAGTTTTCGATGGTACTCTAGTAAAGATCTTGTTTTTTAAGATTAAATAAAGGTTTGAAAAAAAATATATTGAAGAACAGTTTAAATTGGTAATCAGAATTGGTTTATAGCTTCAAATGAAATTTCTTATTTAGTTAAACTCATATATAATAATATTATGATGTGTGCTACTGATGGAGACAGATATAAGTGGTATGTATCATCAATCGAAAGTTTTATACCAGGCAACGGAAAGGTGAGAAGATTCAAGAGAAAACAACGAGAATGGAGAGTGATTAGTATGGAAATGAAGTAACAATAAAGTCTTAGACAATTGGTGAATATTTTTCAAATGAAGTATTTTATTAAGATTTTAAGAGATTCTGTAATTTTATACTCACATACGTTTGGTTGTCACCATCTATCTTCTTGTTCACCACAATATTATGCTTATATTCATATATATTGGTTGTCTGGATTAGCCCATTGGTGTTTTGGGGCTACAATCAATAAGTCTCTTTTAGCATATATTCATCCTGTATAGATTGTCTTGATATTACCATTAAGTTGCAATCTTTTTAAAAAGATATGCTTATATTACACTACTATTAAGACATTGTGCTTTGGACATGTATAAATTAAACGGAAACTTTTGTTTAAAGTTAGGTTCTTTGGTTTAAGTTCAGCTTTATCATCATTTAGAAATATCTTACAGAACTTAGCAGTATTATTATATGTCCAGTAGTGACTAATTTTGAGAGAGAATTCAATGAGTTCTGATATAAAGCCATGACCAATGGAGTTGAACTATGGCATATGTGAGGCAGTTAATCGCCACACGGTTTGGAAGATGGTTGTGTTATATCGTAAACTGACTGATATTAAGAATGTTAACTATAGGATATCAGCTCATTCCTCTAAAGGCTAAGCGCTCTTAATGAAACATGGAGGTTTTGGTATCAATCGCTAGTGGGATTTGTACTATAGAGTGACATATATTGAGAATAAATGTCTCATGGTTATCTGTCTATGATCGATTCGTGAAACAAACTTTAAAATCTCACAAAAGTTAATCATTTGAGTGGATTATGAAACGTTCAATGATAACTTCAAGAAAGAAATGTTAATCTTTCAATGAAAAGATGTAGCTAAATATAATGAATACAAATTTTAACCCACAATTCAATTTTTATTTAAAATGACGAGTAAAAGTGTAACTTCAGTGATTAAGATCTGACGATTTTTTGAGGGTGAAATGACTTAATTAAATCCATATTTCCGACAATCACTAACTTTTCAAAAGTACTTTAACCATTTAAATAAAGAAGACAGATAGTGACTAGCAGTAGAATCCAGGAAGTGTGTTTTACTCCGTTTAGAACTTGATTCATCTGCAGCTGTGTTGATACTCATACCAGAATAATAACCCAGTACCTTCTACTTTAAACGTCCAATACTTCATCCACTGAGCAACTAAGTTCATATAATCATTCACTTGTGCGATGGGAATAAATTTCGTTATTTATTTATGGGCATTCAACCCTTCCAGTTGCCGACCTTATGAAATGAATTACAATCAGTCAAATATTTTTGGTCAATGTTCTTAATGGTGATATCAGTCAAAGAAAATTGATGAAAATTTAGATTTTAATATCAATTACAGGATAATTCAAACACCTACGACTAAATAATGGAATTTAATCCCCTTCAATTTTATGTAAAAAATTTTGTAAATAAATGTACCATTTTTGCTGGGAAAAAAAGAGCAAACAACTCTCTTCCCTAACCAGATGTTTTGTCATTTGATACATGTTCAATATGAAAGTAAATTGTGTCAATAATTCAAGTATTTAAAGTAGCTGCCATATGATTACACTACTTATATGGACTCAGACAACAGATTGTAATTTTCACAGTTATATAATTTCGGTCATTAACAGAATTTTAGGATATGAATTTATAGATATTTATGAAAAAGCTTTTGGATATTGTTTGGTGGAAACCTTCGGGTAACTGATATTCCCGTTCATATTATCAATCTGTTTGATAACACTACTAGTAATAGTGTAGTGAACGAGAACACAACCGGTAACAACCAAATGTATTTTGATACATTACAAAATATCATGGTAAAATATGAGAACCATATAGTAAATACTTCATTTGAAAAGTATTCATCAATTGTCTAAGACTTTATTGTTCTTTTGTTTCCATATCAATCACTCTCTATTCTCGCCCTCTTCTCTTCAATCTTTTAAACTTTCTGTTGCCACGTATTCCACTTTTGATTGATGATAAACTACTTATATCTATCGCCATCAGTAACACACACCATAATACCATTGAGTTAGTTAATCAATCATATTCAATGTAAAATCTAGCACATATATACATCCGTTTACGTTTCCATACTATATTATTACAATGGGATAAAACCGTTTCAAGTCAAATCCTAGAGTAGTAAGTAGAAGTAGTAACAGTATTAGTAGGAGGGAAAAATTAGGTATAGGAAAGGAAAAACAAGGTATTAGGAGGTTTTGTGATTAAGGTTCTAATAGACGACAAAGAGTGAATACACCTAGATCATTGTTATCAATTCTTAACTATGTCACTCAAATTCTTTAACCCTTGGCTGTGTTAAATATTTTGAACATAACCAGACAGTCTACGGTTAGCTACATGGGTTAGTTCACTAATCAATGACTTAATGGACTCATGCCATGTCTTAGTTTGATTATCCCTGGCCTTCTGTTGCCAAGTATTCCACTTTCGATTGATGATACATGCCACTTATATCTGTCTCTATCAGTAGCACACACCACAATAGTAATATTACTACTAATAATAATAGTAATAATAATAATATGAGTAGTAGTCATTATAGTTGTCACATTAGTAATAGTGATAGTAATAATAATAACTGAATGGATCAATAATCATCACTAATTTGTAACTTATTTGCCTATATTACATTTAACTAATAAGATTTTAGAGAGCCTGAGTGTTAGGATTATTAAAAGAAGAATTTATGTAAGGAGGCTGGAATATATATGCCTTGTAGATTGTTGTAGATAGTATAAATCATGCGTTAGAAACTTAAATATTCTCATCAATATTTTATTATATTAATTCCGGTCAGTAAATGATTGAACGTTAATGACCTATCAATGAAAATTAATGAATGTTTCTAAAAAAAACCCTCAAAGCTAATTTATTATTATATTACGCTGTAATAGAATATCATCTAATTGGGAAAATCAGAAAGAATCTTTTGTAAGTAGTATATTTCAAGATGTATATAATTAATTCGCCGGATACTATCAGCAACAGTGTTTTATGGGAGAGGACAAACCAGCTTCCAGCTGAAGAGGAAATTAAGAAAAGACATTGGAAGTGGATAGGACATAAATTAAGGAAATCACCAAACTGCATCACGAGGCAATCGCTAACTTGGAATGGTGAAGGGAAGTGGAAAAGAGGAAGGCCAAAAAACACATTACGTCGGGAAATAAAAGCAGATATGAAAAGGATGAATAACAACTGGAAAGAACTGGAAAGGATTACCCAGGACAGAGTTGGGTGGAGAATGCTGGTGGCCGGCTTATGCTCCTCCATGAGGGGTAACAGGCATAAGTAAGTAAGTATGCATAATTAATTCAATAATCTGATTAGAATCATTTGATGTTTAATATTTCATACTGATATTACTACAATCTTGTATAAAAATGTTTGTAGAATATAATTGATATGTTATGTTATTCATTAATGTATAATACTACACAAATTTGTTTTGGCAATCAATGTAATTCATGCCTTAGAGTTTTCCCAAAAAATATTTACTTAAAGTTAATGTTGAAGGCTTGTCAAGATTATCCAGTTTTGCTATTGCCTTTATAACAGATAATTTGGCAGGACGATTATTCAGATGCAACGAAGATTAAGTAACAGTTTCGTCCTATTGTCAGACTTCAGCAGTAAGCACCTATGATTCTTCAGAGGATCGAGGATAAAACAGTACAGCCTCGTCAACCCTGTTTCTTTTAAATAAATAAGTAGAGATTCAAGGGTTGAAATTTCAAATTTCGATCAATCTAAGGTATTTCACAACCGCAACAACGTTTCAAGCATAGAATTGTCAAACTCCACAGGTCATAGCCATTCAGTTCTTTTCGCTTTCCGATAGTTGTCTATCTGACGTCAAACAATTATTTAAAGCTTGAGTTAAATGGATGAATTCTAATAATATTTCTATAATAAGCATTTGTAACAGATTGATCTTAGTTTGTGTACAACTACAAACCAGAGGGCATAAGACAGATAATTTGACACAGTACGAGATGACTCAACAGATATTCTAATTTCACTACGGAACAATCACACGAAATTCAAACACTTCACTTCTACCCGAAGTTTGTGCTGATGATGTCATTCAGAAGGACAATGAAAGATCCATGACCAAACCATCCAGCTCAGAGAACAAAACTCCATCAAAATCATCTACCTGATCTACAAATCTTCTCCACCACACGATCTTTAAGTTTCCCTTTAAGCACTTAACCATTAAAATCCCTGGATCGGTATTCAGTGGTACACATTTATCTTCAGTAACTCCGCAATATAGCACACCAAACATTCAATGCTATTCGTAAAAAGGATCTTACTCCATACATATATAAACTCATACTCATAGTAATTCATCACAAGAAGTTTGCACGTGATGTAAAATTATTTTATGCCAAGCACTTTCTACAGATTGAAATAATCTCTATAAAAGAACTAAATCTAAACTATTGACTTTAATTAATTAATTATTTATAAGTAAAGAATAACTAATAGAAGAAGAAGAAGAAGAAGAGAACAATCGATTCAGATAGACCTTGAAACTCAGAACAAACAAACAAACAAGCAAAACAACAAAGGCTGACTAGAATACATTTGATAATCGTTAAATTTTTTTAAAAAAAAAAGAAAGGTCATGGATAAAGTGTAATGAATGGGATAATGTATAAAACTAGGGGAAAAAAATAAACGTAAAAAGAAAAGAGATCGAAGCAAAAAATAAAGAGGGGGAAGGGGGAGGAGAAAAGGTTGTCTATAAAAAGAAACAATAAATAAATAAATAGAAAGCAATTCAAGAGATAAAGGGATTGGAAAAAGAAAAAAAAATAAATAAAAGAAAGCCAATCTAATGAAGGTCGAAATAAATATGGGGAAAAAAGGAGAATGGGGCTAATGATAATAACTTTGAAAAGAATACTAATCATATATATATACACACAAATGATTAAATAAAGTGAAAGTACATTTTAGGGTCATAATTGGTGTAGAAAACGTTGTATAATAATGTTAGTATTAGAAATACTATTTTCTTAATTTATTTTTTAAAGATGAATGAATGCAAAATGAGGTTGTGATAAATCGCCTTCAATTACATAATGGTCTTTGCTTTTCAATGAAGGGAATTGATACTTTTGAATCGGAATTCTAACCCATACTATATAGTGTAAGTCAAAAAAACTTCGCCTGTAGCTCCTCCGGGGGCTACTGCCGGTCCCAAACCCGGATAAAAGAGGAGGGTTTGGTATGGGATTAGTGACCCTATCCCGTAGAAAACCAACTCGCTAAAAAAAACGCTAACCATAAAAAATTATTCAAACCATTTAAGTAAGTCAAGAAAACTATCAAAGTAAGATGAACGAATGCAAAATAAAGTTGTGATAAATTTGCTTCAATTACATAATGGTCTTTGCTTTTCAATGAAGGGAATTGAAACATTTGAATTGGGATTCTAACCCGAATTATATTCTTTAAACGGTCATTATATTCTCAAATAAATTAACTTGCTGTGAATAAATGCTTTCAGATTATTGAAACAAGGTGGATGTTTATGCTACAGTGAACAAAAATACAACCGGTAACAACCAAATGTATTTTGATACATTACAAAATATCATGGTAAAATATGAGAACCATATAGTAAATAATTCATTTGAAAAATATCTATCAATTGTCTAGGATTTTGTTGTTCTTTCGTTTCCATATCAATCACTTTCTATTCTCGCCCTCTTCTCTTCAATCTTTTAAACTTTCTGTTGCCACGTATTCCACTTTTGATTAATGATATATACTACTTATATCTATCGCCTTCAATAACACACACACCAAAATACCACTGAGTCAGTTAATCAATCATATTCAATGCAAAATCTAAGACATACATATACATCGGTTCACATTTTCATGCTAAATTATTACAATGAGATAAAACCATTTCATGACAAATCCTAGATTAGTTGGTAGAAGTAGTAACAGTATTAGTAAGAGAGGAAAAAATTAAATATGAGAAAGGAAAAAACAAGGTATTAGGAGATTTTATGATTAAGGTTCTAATAGAAGACAAAGAGTGAATGCACCTGGATCATTGCGAACGAATTTTAGCTATGTCACTCAAATTCTTTAAGCATTGGCTGTGTTAAATATATTCAGTCAGTCAGTCACAACGTAGAACTTCGTACGTACGTACATTAGTTCGAGTTGCCACACCACATTAGCACGGAGATACCGTTGTCGATTCAAATCCCATAGTGGTCGAAGTAGTAAGAGTATAAGCAGTAATCCGAAAGATTAGGGTTTGACCCTAGCCAGACAGTCTACACTTAGCTACATGGGTTAGTTCACTAATCAACGACTTAATGGACTTGTGCTATGTCTTGGCTTGATCATCCCTGACTTTCTTCTAGCCCTATCCCATACCAGCAAACATCGCACATTATGGTAGTTGGTCGCTGGTCACGCAATATGTATCCCAATTACCTCAACTGACAAATATCCATTACTTCCTCAGTCAGTTTGCCATATTTACCTAGTATCATGGTTCTAAACCTTAGGATAGCTAACTTGTTGATCCCAAAATACACGAGCGATGTTTATAAGACACCCATAATCGAATAAGAGTGATCTACGAATATAATCTATTCTTACTATCTATAATTGACACCCACTAGGCAGAACGGAGAAAACTGCTGCTAGATAGTTGACTATTGCAAGTTCCCAAAGGTCAATCGAGCTTTCTGCATTTATGTGAAGATTTCGTCAGGAACAAACCCATCAAGACTTAGGCGTCTTCTAAGATAGATGAAGTGATTAACATTTGATTACTTCATTTTTCGTCATTACTTTAGGCATTCTCCTCATACTCTACCAAATATTATGTAAAAATGTGGGATTCACGAACAATAATCCACAAGGGTGATCGCTCATATAGTCTGATGATAATTAAATAGTTAATGGCCTCGGTTTTTAATCATCAGTCTATAGATTTGAATCCCGTTTTCCATTTAATTTGATTTAGGTGGCTGGGTACTATTAGTAGGCCTTGCAGTTAAAATGTAGCTGAAAGTCGAATACTTGAAGTTATAATTAATGGATAAGTAACATTAATTTTTATTATTAGTAATACCAACATTATTATATCAACCTGCTAAATTGTCAGTACCTCCCTTTATATTCAAAAATACTTAAACCGTCATCTCACTCTGAAAAGAGAATATCAAAACTAAGTATCACTTTCTTTTGATAAATATTTCAAGGTATTCGTCAAAATATGACATCATATTGTCTTTGAAAACCTAACGGATTCCTATAATATTAAAACAAGAAAACGACTTCCCATGAGCTACAAGTTCTTATAAGCTGTTACTCCACTGTTTTTTTTTGAATAATTCGGAACCGTATGAAATAATCAAAAACACAGTATTATGGAGAGGATCATTCAAATCGCACTTAGAGAAAAAAGACTGAAGTTCGTGTTCATATATATATATATATTAGTGTACAACTAGACCCAGATATGTAATTATTTACTCCCAAGTTTCATCCTACTCTAACAAACTCACTAGAAATGGAAATTATTCAAGAAGATCATTAAGTATTGTTAGAGGAAGTAACAGAATAAAGAATCCAGTAATCTATTGTTAAAACGAATCCCAGTTTGCAACTCTTCCAACAATGCGAACTTTTGAATTCCAAGAGAGCCTCTTCACTAATTTCAAGCCTTAAATTGCAGATCTGATGCCTTGTTTTAAGTTATCAATGAAAGGTAGTATGAAGCTTTGAGAATAAATAACTTGGCTATTCTACTGTTTCTTCATTATCAATCAGTTTCCGATTAGTTTAAATCAACATTAGCATATTATGTTCGTTTTGTAAATCATGAAATCGTTTCTATAAAACTATCCACGTAACAATAAATACATCAATGACACTGGACGATCGATGTATCACATTGTGAATTGTTCAATGATGAAATTGTATCATAAATCGCCTACTTAATGATTCTGTTGGTTATGAGTTCACTGTGAAACCCAAATGTCATTGATTCAATCTTCAGTAAACTAGTAGATGTACACTATTGAATCATTCTATATTCGAATAAAACAGATCTCCAATACTATCTGGTTTTTAATTTTACTTTGAATGAGATCAACCTGTGATGAAGTAAAATCTACAGATTTAACTAAACTTTTACAAAACTCCTTTAAGTTCACACTGAGCTAATGAAATAATTTTTATATATAGCTGAAATCATGGTTCAATTGAAGCTAGACCACCGTGGGAAACCTGGAAGCACTCGACGGCCGTTTCATCCTATTGTGGGACTCCTCAGCAGTGCACATCCACGATCCCGCCTCGCGAGATTAGAACCCAGGACCTATCAGAGCATTAACACCCTTGGATGCCGGCTCAGTGGTCTAGAGGTTAAACGCTCGCGCGCGAGACTGATAGGTCCTTGGTTCGAATCTCGTGAGGCAGGATCTTGGATGTGCATTGCTGAGGAGTCCTACAATAGGACGAAACGGCCATCCAGTCTTTCCAGGTTCCCAACGATGGTTTAGCTTAGATAGACTTCTGAATCCAAGTACTAAGAACATAGACGTTTAATTTCTTTGATTATGAACATAAATCATTTATTTCCAAAGGGTCATTCAGTCTGGTTTTCTATTTTCCGCCTAATGGGATGTGTAATTCATTGGTTATATATACCAAGAAAAATTTCCCAGTTCTTTTCAATAGACGTAAAGTGGTTTTTTATGCCACAAGCAGTTCTTTCTATTTTCGTCTAATTATTTAAAATTATTGAAATTATTCATTAAGTATATCAAATTATCAGAATGGGGGTTTGTGGAGATTGTAGTAATTTAACAGTTGAATTCATGAATCGGTATAAGCTAGACCACCATTTGAAACCTGAAAGTACTGGACGGCCATTTTGTCCTATTATGGGATTCCTCAACAGTGCACATCAACAATCCTACACACAGAACTCAAACGCGAAACCTTCGATCTCGTGCGCGAACGCGTTGCATGTGGACTACTGAGCTGGCATCCAACGGTGTTACTATTTGACTTCAACCAATCATGATCTTAAGCAAGTCTTCATCCATTGTCTGAGGTGGAAAACTGTCTCACACCCGAAATGAATGAACTCCACTAGTCACAGCTTCTCACTGGAACTCCAAAAAATCTATCTTGAAGCTGGTCAGTAGTGAGCACATAATGAATATCAGTATGGGGATTTGTAGAGATTGTAGTATTTTCATAGTTAAATTCACTAGTCGATCTAAGCTATACTTAACAATACTGTTTGTTGAGTGATTTTTTTCAAATGTCTATTTCGTATATGTAACAAGTCAAGAGTTTTAATTTACCTAATTTAATGATTTTCATGAAAACATTAATCATCTCAAGTTAACAGCATATTCAAATTCTTGGATTTTTATGCCTTGGCTACAAATTTTCATTAGGACATTACATTAGTAGTTTCTTTGATGAAAAGATGGAGTGTTTTTATCTTATTAAAATATTTGAATATGTACTAAATTACCAAAAACTTCCCATACAATTGTTATAATCACAAGTAATTTACAGTAGCATGATGATGATGATGATGATGAAATCCATGAAACTTCTACTGACTATATCGAGATATTAGTAGTTACCAACTGACTGACATCATTCACTTGGAATAAGAAACTGTGTTTTTTCAAGATATTAAAATACAATATGGTAATTTAACTTAGTTTTACTCTATAGTTTTAATAAATTGAATAAAAAACAAAACATAATACATCCAGCTGACGAGTCCCAAATAGGACGAAACGCGCGTCAAACTGGATTCCACTGCCAGCCACTATCCATCTTTGCTTACAATGCTTGTGAATTTAGGCTATATTGAGGCAATACACACAATATGCACATATTGCCAATAAGAGACTGACCAGTTGCAGTCCTAAACATCAATGGGAAGATTCAAACAAACAATACTAAGTTGAATCTATAATACATACGAATGAATTGCTTTATCTAAAAAATTAACTTAGAAACCGACGTTGAAGATTACAAGTACCCCTATTTTTATACAATCCATATCAACCACACCATTAGAGGAAAATATTCATTATTTAGCCAACAACTAAATACATATATATATTTAATAATTGATGATTATTATTAATATCCTTCATTAAAAACAAAATATATATATAAAGCAATTAGTCCCTTTGATAGATTTCGATAATGTAATAAGAAGACGAAGATTATCAGAACTATGTGATGCGATATTAGCGCAATACATTCCAAATAATCTGATCATACATATACTCGTTAAGAACATTTATATGTGGAAAATAAGAGGTCAACTAGACTGGAATTAGGGGCTAAGAGGAGACAAGGATAATAATAATAGTAACAATAATAATAATAATGTGAAAACAATTCGAAACATAATCATTCTGGATAATAAGCTAATATTACCAGAGTAGGTTTAAGGTGAGAACAAACTGTTTTTGAATACACAAAGAGGGGTTTGAATTTTCGTATGGCTAAAGCTTCAATAAACCTTAGTATATGCCCTTTTACACTTTTATACAACACCACAAAAGCCAAGTTAAGATCAATCTTATGACCTGTTTCGACTAGATGTTTGGCAACAGAGGATGATGGATGTTTATCCTCTAATATTATCGGGTCATTTGATTCTATTTGTTTCTGCAACCTTCTTCACATGTATATATGTGATCAGATTGTTCGAAATGTATTGCGCTAATATATCATAACATTACTTTTGATAATCTTCATCTTGTTATTACACTATCGAAAAATATATATAATCAAATAAGAAATTTTTTAATTTATTACTTTTTTCTTACCTCGGGTCATCGCCACATCAAACGACCAAGCATTGAGATGCTGGTCGTTTTAGAGGCTAATAATTAATAAATCCAATTGAAAAAAAAGTAATGGATATTACTGTATGTACGTGTATATGTGTATGTATGTATGTATGTATGTATGTATGTATATGTGTGTGTGTATACGCAAGTCGAAAACTTGGGATAAGATATAATTACAAATGTCGATTAATCAATCTTTAAGTTCCACAAAAGAAAAAATAAGTAGTATACATTGAAAGTTTGTATAGAATTTATTCATCATTAAAACATGTAATCATTCATTTAATAGTGTAATAATAAAGATACTACTGATAATAATAATTACTTTATTTATTGATTTAGTTTCTTTTATTTATTTTTTTTTATTTTAATAAATCAATATCCTAATATTTTTTTGGTATCCAATATTGATTTATCATTTTAATAAATAAATATTATTTAAAATATTTATATATATTGTGTTTCTTTCTTCTTTTTTTTATTTTTTCACATAGAAACTAAAAGGATATTTCAGTAAACTTTTCATGGATTGTAAATATTGTTTAATCTCTAAGTTAATGATTATGATAATATGGAAGGTAAGATTTTAAATGTTTAATAATCCATAGATATCTTTATTTATTCAGTTCATAGGAATATGATATAATTTGTTGTCAAGGGGTTTATTGAAATTATTATTATTATTACTTAGTAACAATTATCATTGTAGTATTAATAATGATAGTAACAGTAATAATGATTATAGTAGGTAATCATACTAATTTGAATTGAGTAATAAATAAATAAATAAATTTATAATTAAGAAAAAGGAAATTAAAGGATAAATCCTAATTTTCAACAACCAATCTATTTTTATTTTTATATTAAATGATGCTGACTGGTTTTTACCTAATTTACCTGTCTGTATAACTATCTATGTAAAAATGACCTGTCTGTAATTTGATTCGCTTATATTTTTTTCCTTTTTCAGGGTTTAAAAACAAACAAACAAACAAGAAAATAAGAAAATATTGTAAGTAGTATCATCTTTTAAATGATGACCAGACAATCCAATTGAACAAGCTAATATACATAGATAGTTATGCTTAATATCAAAATAAACGAACAAGCAAACAAAGGTAATTATTATTCAGATAGGTATATCTATGTATATACTAATTTGATGATGTACAGTGATTATAACGATACAGTAATAGTTCAATCATATGTTTGTGTAATTTTTAAACAAACTTGTATTGAAATTTACTTAGTATTGTTTGTTTGAATCTTCCCATTGATGTTTTTAGGACTGCAACTGGTTAGTCTCTAATTGGCATATATGCATACTGTGCGTATTGCCTCGATATAGTCTAAATTTACAAGCATTGTAAGGAAAGATGGATAGTGGCTGGCAGTGGAATCCAGTTTGACACGCGTTTCGTCCTATTTGGGACTCGTCAGCTGGATGTACCTGCATCTCAGAGTTGATGTTCACTGTGGGACTCGAACCCAGTACCTTTCACTTCAAACGCTATCGCGTTATCCACTCGGCCACTAAGTCTCGTATTGAATTTAATAATCATTTGGAATTTCCCATTGTTGATTAGCGAATTGAAGTTAATTGGTTTTTGTTATCATTTAAAGTAGTAGTTGGAGGTAGTGAATAAGAAGTCCTGAACCTAGGTTTCATGTTATTTGGCATTCGTTAAAAAGGTGTACCTGTAATCTTCAGGGAAATGATGCTCCTTGCCAGATTCTATCCGGTGACACTCAGTTTCTGATTCAGAGATGTTATGACTGAGCTATCAGGGTCATGGTAACGTCTTTGATAATGAAGTTGGGTGATACCATATCGAATCCATCGGAGAGCATTAATCACTTAAGATTAAGGATACACTTTGCTGATGAGTGCCAAATAGCATGAAATATAGGTTCAGGGTTTCCTGTTGACCACCGTTGACAACCGCTTTTCATCTGAACATATTGCACGTGATATCGAATCACTTAGACTAATGACCCTAATTGCAACTTGATCGACAGAAATCTATCAACAATAAGAGGAACTTAACATACACGACATTGGCCACTGCTTAGTGATAAAACAACTGTAAAACTTGAGCGAATTGTCTCGATATAGTCTTTTTGTTACGAATTTTGATAAAGTTGCATTGTGGCTAGTAGTAAAATACAGGATCTATCTATTAGTCGGTGTGTAGAATTGAATGATATTTAACCTCAATGTTGAATATAACGAAAGGTGTGACTTGAATTCCTTGATATTATGTGGTTTGGACTGGTCGACAGAAACCAGAAAGCCAGATTTTGTACAATCTGGAACCCCTCAGTAAGGCGATTGTATAATCTTAGGGATATAATGCTTTCTGAAGAATTCCCTGTGAATCACCTTATGTCTAACCAAATAAGAAACTGATTAGCACTTAATAAAAACTCAACATCAATATCTCAATTATGCATTAAGTTCTTCGTTCGCCCCCCCCGGAATAGCTCAACGGTAGCATCTCTAACCATGAAAAAATGTTATGCCTATAATAAATAGTTTCTTTCGAAGTAAGTGAAAATGCAGCATTAAATACTGTCAACAAATGACTTCATTTCAAATGCACTCTTGCTAAACACTATGATTGAGATAAGAGTCTTTCATGTAAATGATATATTATTCAACTTAAGGAATGAATTATTATTAAGCCAGACTTATTATGTTAAAATAATAACAGTAAAATATCTATTCATAGACATCTCACATAAAGGCAGAAAGATCATTACATTGTCACTGTTTTAATGTGATCTCAATGAAAGATGTCCACCTAGTTACTACACATTACAAGATTCCCTTAGATACAATACATACTAGTTTTAAAAACATCTGACAGAGAAGATAAAAAAATACCACCCATACTTTAAAATAGTAAGTGAATTATAAGCAGAGATGGATAACGGCTAGCAGTGGAATCCAGGACGTGCGTTTCGTCTTTTTTGGGACTCTAGCAGAGTCTAACTGCATCTAAGAGTTGATGTTCACTCCATAAAGCGCGCATCTTGGATTCCACTCCTAGCCACCATCCATTTCTATTTCTAATACTTGTGACTGATCAACTGCAGTCCTAAACATCAATGGGAAGATTTAAACAACCAATACAAAAGTGAAATATTAAGTGAGTGATTTACTTTTTCTCATGTAATTTAATTAAATATTTAAATGATCATTTTAGGAAATTTTGTAGTTTGATATTTTCTCCTGTTCTGAGAGCTAATAAATAATGATTGATCAAAACAAAATTCAAATGTTTTTACCATTTATACTGTTCACAATCACGATAAATCTATCCTTCCACTTTAACATGGCTAAATGATCAATATGTGTATTAGAAGTTCTTCTTTATTTGTCTGTTTTTTTGTTTTTTTTTCTTTCTTGATAAGGATTAAAATGAAAAGTATTACGAAGAAGGACAACTAACTTCTCATATTGATTCTTTACATAAAATGTGTGCCGACGAATCCAATTTAACAGAGGTTGGAAGGCCATACTAAATATTGAATCAAGTAATTCACTCACTTATAGTTGTTGGGTATGGAATTTAAGTTTTTATAATATTTGTGAATTGTGTTTAGACATTGAGTTATTGATTTATTAATATCAACTACTACTGACTTCAGTTTATTTGGTAAGCGTTTTTTCCAACAAGGTTGTTTTCTACGGGATGAAGTTGCTGACCACATGCCCGACCCTCCTTCTTTACTTGGGCTTGGGACCTGCAGGACCCTAGACAAGATACAGGAAGCATCATCGATGGACAAGGAGGATACTATGCAGACGTAAATGTGAGGATTGACAAACCAAGGACAGCATTCCTACAGTTAAAGAACATATGTGTTATATCCTAGTGAAGATTAAATCACGGGTAACTTCTGAGATCTATTAATGGACTAATATTACATATATATTCCTATTGTATAACTGTTCAGTAACTTGATTATATATATATGTATATTTCTCTTATCATAAGCTTCATTTTGACCTATGAATTATTACCGTGCGACTTTTTGTTCCCAAATTATGTTCAGTTTATTAACTATCGTCCCCCATGTTCACAGCCACATTTAGCTTAATCTTGTACGAATATTATTTTCTATTCTATGGTGTGATGCGGTCTGTTTGTCTGGTATATAAACCAAGTATGCTTGAAATAAATGATTCGCATAGCAGGCGCTGTTACTGGTGTTCTGAACTCAACTGGAAGAGCTAGGTGAATAAAGGACCAATAATGATGCTAAGCTGCTCATACAGGTCGAACGTCATTGGTTTGGAAAAGTGCTAAGAATGAATAAGTCGTATTTCAATTAGTGGGCAAATCATGTGATAAAAAGCCGGGCATAAAATCACAACAATATGCAACTCGAAAAAACTGTCAACCAAGTTCAAAGTCAAGAACTTCAATTCGAACCTCAACATAGTCCTACTGTACGGAGCGGAAACTTCCAGAACTACTACAACCATCATCAAAAACTTACAGGTATTTATAAACAGTTTTCAAAGTAAGATACTCAATGTCCGTTGACCGGATACCATCAGCAACAACCTACCGCGAGAGTGAACAAACCAGCCTCAAACTGAGGAGGAAATTACGAAAAGACGTTGGAAGTGGATACAATATACATTGCGGAAATCACCGAACTGCATCACCAGGCGAGCGCTAATTTGGAATCGTGAAGGGAAACAGAAAAGAGGAAGGTCTAAGAACACACTGAGTCTAAAATTGGAAGCAGACCTGAAAAAAATGAAAAGCAACTGGAAAGAAGTGTAAAGGATTGTCGAGGACAGAGTTGGATGGAGAATGCTGGTGGTCGGTCTGTTCCCTTCCACGAAGGGCAACAGGAGTAAGTAAGTAAATAACTGTTAACTTCAGTTTATCCGAATTTGACTATTGACTAAATAAGCAAATTCAATATGTAACTCAGTTTGTTCAGAGATATTTTTCAATTATTTTTTGGTGCATAATAAAACGTTCAACGACAATTTTCATCTTCCTACACGAATTAAGACATAAATCAATCTGTTTTACCATATTTAGGATAAAGAAAACAAAACGGAAATATCCGAGAACATATTTCTGTTGATAAAGTTTAGGAATGAAAATGATTTATCAGAAAATAGGACTAACGATTATACAGTTATGCATAGCAATTAACGATAGCCAAAGTTTGTAGTGCCGTAAATCTGATTCCTTTTTGATCGTACGTACTGTCTATCCTCGTATGTAATAAATGACTTTATCCGTGTTAGTGAATAACGGAGTTAAATAAGTCAAATACAAGAATGGATTTGAATACATATATTTTCTACACTCATTGGTCTGGCCAGGGAATCAGAGTGATGAAGCAAATAGATGAGAGCGGAACGAAGCAAAAATGATGCGCATTGGAGATGGCGGGGAAGCCAACTCATTTTAAGCAAGCGTTAATCAACATTTATAGTGAGACAAAAATGAATGACAGACATATGATGAATAAGATACGAAGTGTGCATACACATACGCTCATATAAAAAGTAGTCAAGGTTAATAAGCGAATAATTAGCAAGATCAAAATATGACTCAATGTATAGGTGAATTGGCTTGGCCAGAAGCTAGAATAAAGTATATGGGCTTAACACATAAACTGATACTACAAGTTAACAGAACAAGCTATTACTTAATTGTGGAGAAATTCTAATAATTAACTTCTCTTTAAAGTATACGCTGGTAATATCATCTTGGGACTACAATAAAAGCTTCACGACTAAACCATTCAGATCAGAGAATACATCTTCAAAATCTTCATCTATCATTTAGAATTTTAAATTTTAAAGTATTATTTTTGTCAGAGGAATATATATTGGATTAAAGCACGTTACGTGCAGGATAATGTTGGAGCACGCTGATCGGCTGACAAAAAGCCAATCAGCGCCAGTGGATACTTGGTGAATACTCTAGAATCTTTTAGTGCAAAAACTATACATATACTCGCGTTTTTCTTATTGTAATTTCTACCTACTTCTACCCTTGTTATTTGGAATATAATTTCGTTCCTGTTCAACCGTATTCCGACTTGGGGACTTGTCAAGTGAATTGGTGTCCAAAATTCTTAAGCAATCGGAGTAACTAGGTCGTAATAACAGAAATTATAATAATTTTTATTATACCATAGATAAATTATAACATGGTAGCTTTGAGATTTCAAAGTCCTGAATTTAGTTCAGTTAAATAGTTTGAATTGATACTGTCAAGGTATTTAAGAGTAGTCTACTCTATTTCAATTGGTCTCTGGACTGAAATCTTTCATTAATGTACAATATGATCAAATTAAATAAGTACTTACATTTAAATATATTTCAGATTTTAATAAGTTAGAATACCTTCCATTCATCATCTAACTATGATGACCTTAGTCTAGACAATAACAATTAGCATGTGAATAATCTGAAAAAAATAGCTCCTGTTCGTGACCAGAATTAACAGAGATTACAAAAGGTATTCAAAATGAAATGGACTGAATGAGAGATGATAAATAAGAAACTACAGAATGAAAAACCAACTGAAAAGTTAAAATGACTGAACAGTTGTTTGATGCAACTTAAATACTATTTGGGACCTGAAATTCAGTACATTTTAATGACTTATATGTTGATATGTATACCCTATTATGTATGATCACTAACTTTAATCAAATGATAGAGTCCTGTTAGATCACTTGAAGCAGACGTCAACCATATCGGGTGTGAGACAGTTATCTATCATAAACAATCAAAAATGGCTGTTCAATTTCGCGAATTAATCGAAGTTGGACATTTACACCACCGAATTTCGAATCAGTTATCCATAGTTCAGATATTCGCATCTTAGGACAAAGTTGCTGGGTTCGACACCCTGTAGGGTCAAGACAATCACGAATCAATGGAGCTTAAAACGGGAGTATCATTATCATGATGGATAATTCAAAATCAACACTGACTATTGTTTTGATTCGTCACTTCCAGAATTTCTTCGATTTTAAGTTAGAAAAGCTTCCTAAAATCAATTAACGATTCAAAAATTTGAACAACTATTTTTTGCATAGATTTCTTATGAAAATTCAACATAAGACTTTTATAAACATAAATTATGTTACGGATGAACAAAATGTATCAAATACATTGTTCCAAATAAAGCAATTTACATAACAATCAATTGGGATACCATTAAGAACCAGAGAGGGAAGTTATCGATCGTTTCATTTTAACATGAAACTTCTCAGCACTATACATTTATGACTTAATTAGAGATCCCATCCGGAACCTTCATGTCTCTTTGTAATCGCTTAACATTTAATCTAATTACATCCGGTACATAATGACCCATATTTACACAATTACTCAATTAATTTTTAGATCACATACAAAATACAATTTGTAAAACCAATTTTCTTTTTTATAATTATCATGTGCTCACTAATGACTGGGTTCAGTATGTATTTCCTGGAGTTCTAATGAGAAGCCGTGACCAGTGGAGTTCAACCGTGTCTGTTGTGAAGCAGTTACCCATTGAAGACAATGGTGGACCGTGGCGCAATGTCGTGGGTTGGTTGAAGTTAGACATTAACACCGTTGAATGAGTGTTATATCGTGTGAGTGCGTGCGTGCCCTGTTTGATATATGAACGTGCTGAGTCCCGCCAATCAGAGAGTAGTGATTTATCGATGGGATCAATAATACACAAAAGCCGTATGAGCAATCTTGAGTACTTGTCAGTCCTGCTTTCTGCCAAGCCCAGCCAGTTAAGTCCAGAACACTAATAACAGTCTCTGCAATATCAATCATTATTCTCAAACATACTGGGTTTATACACCGAACAAACTGACCACACCGTCCCATAAAATAGAAAATAATATTTGTACAAGATTTAACCAAATGTGGCTGTGAATAGGGGGAACAGTAATTAGTAGACTAGGGATAACTCAAGAAAGGTAAATCGTATAATAATAGTCTATAGATCAAAATAAATCTTATGATAAGGGGGACACGAATATGAATAGTTTAGTTACTTAACAATTATACAACAGGAAATATACATATCATATTGGTCTATAACTAGTTCTCAAGTTACCATTCATAAATCTCTACGGGATATAACAGTGATAATTCAGTGGTTTCGAGTTTAAGCGTTGGCACGCGACACTGAAGGTCATAAGTTACGGTCAATTTTATGCGAGATCATGGATGTGCACTGCTGGGGAACCCCATGCTAGGACGAAACGGTCATCCAGTGTTTCCAGGTTTCCAATATTGATCTAGCAGTAATCCATTCATTATGTCAATCTAAACTCGACAATCTCCACAATCCTATATACTCATAGTTCTTTTTGTTAATCGATTTTACAGAATACAAACTCATACCTATTAATGGACATTTGTTTATTGATAAAACTATTTATTTTACATCATGGAAACTGTTTGTTTTTTTTTCTGATTACAAAAACAGGAAGTAAACTAATCCCCTAAACGTTTATTGAAAAAAAGTGAAGTTATAATTAAATAAATGAAATTTGAATCTAATTCATTATGTATATCTATTTTATAAACACATACGTATATATAGATTGTTCATTTAAATAAATACAAACATACATTCTCATGTACATAGTGATTAAATTTTTATTTTTATAGATAAATATATCAACAAACAAATATTTATAGAAATTAGTAAATAAAATGGGAAAAAAAATTTTTTTTTGTTGGAGAAATGACTAAATCTTTTAGTCCGTAAATTAGATTTCAGACATGAATGCTCATCAATTTAGTCGTTGTTTCTATGTCCTTATATATATAGATTACCAGATTGTTTCGTTGTTTATCAACAAGCATACATTTATATGTATATGTAAGTGTACTTGTCTATCACTATTTATAGATATATTGATCCATTAAGGGTTTAAAAACAATAACAGTAATAATAATAATAATAATAATCTTAACTGATCAGTGATAATGCACAGATCTCAATAGGAATATGATGAAGCAGAGAAATGTATGCAATTTATTATTACTTTCATATGTAGATATACTTAATATTCATTCAAAAGAGTGCTACTCACTTTTCTATTTAAGTAATATTATGAAATTTGGCAAAATTAATCTGATTCGAAATAAATTTTATGTTCAGAAGGGGTTTTGTGGAGATTTCAGTATTTTCATAGTTGAAATCATGAGTCAATTGAAGCTAGACCACCATAGAAAACCTGGAAGCACTGGATGACCGTTTCGTCCTATTATGAGACTCCTCAGCAGTGCACATCCACGATCCCACTATAGGATGAAACGGCCGTCCGGTGCTTCAAGGTTTTCCATGGTGGTCTAGCTTCAATCAACTTATGATTTCAACTGTATATAAAAAATTACTAAAATTCTCCACAAACAACCCACCTATTTAATAATTTGTTATTTTGTTTTTACTTCCTACAAGAAATCAATACACTTCATGAGTCTGCTTATAAAGAAATCCTTTTCTATTTCATTCATATCACTTTCAGTAATTACAGATTGTTTTCCAATGTGTAACAAGTGGTTGATTATTATTAAGAACAAACAATTTAATGAAGAAATATGTTAAAGATGGGAATCTATAATTTGATGTCGAGCTCATCATCATTATTCTTTATAATAAAGTAAAGAACAATTAAGAATTGTTGACTGGTTCATTTGATTAACATGGAACATTAAGTAAACTGGAATGAAGCAAATGATGTCATCACTCTAAGCACTTAGATTAATGTTCGCATTGTAGTATGATTGGTAGAATTCAATCATTTTCAAAGAAGGACTTGATAAATATGTCATTGGTCTTAACTGAGTGATCAGTCAACTGTAACAACAAAGTTTATATTAGATATCTACTTCATATTAACAAGCTGAATCTTTGTTTATGAGATGACATGACGATGGCTAGTAATGGAATCTAGGACGTGTGTTTTGTCTTATTTTAGACTCGTCAGCTGGATGTACATGCATCCAAGAGTTGATGTTCGCTCCAGAACTCAGCTTGAAGCTAGAAATAAACACCGTTTTATTCCAGGAGAGTGATCTCAAGGTTAAATGCTCTCTCACAAGATCCTAGGTCTTGGGTTTGATTCTCGGCTGTAGAGCTGGGGTTACGCACTGCAAAGGAGTCCCATATTGGAATGAAACAGCCGTGTAGCCCTTCTAGGTTTTCTGTGTTGGTTTATCTAAGATCAGTAGTGATTCAAACCATAGAAATTAATTTTGAATTCAGAACGAAGTAATATCAATAATAACAGAACTGAATAGAGTGAATTCATTATTCTACGTGAAAACTTCTCATATAACATGTCAAATATGGTATGGTATTTATCTCGTGGTCAAAACACTACTGGATTTCTTGTCAACCCCAATTCAACTTAATCGCCTTCATAAACATGTAAAGTACCGTTTTTATATTGAGGAAACTCATTAATCACGTGATTAAATTATGGACAAAACGAACGGTCCCAATGTACCTTAATTTATTAATTTCAATACGTATTTGGCTGAAAATAATACAGGAAGAACAAAATGGTATTAACTATAATTGATCTAGTTAAAAAATGATTTACAGCTAGAACTCAGAAGAATATCAAACAACTACTTAAAGAATATTCATCACAATAAATGTAAAATTAATTTATCAAAGGATAATTGTCATTCGTGTTTTTTTTTCATTTTCCTTCCATCGTTCCTAATCATATTATGTACAGATTTTTTGGAATTACTATGAAAGTAATTTATGTTCTGTGTTGAGTAAATTCTCATAGAGATCAGTTTAAACAGTGTTGTCACGGCTTTTAAATCAACAAGTGATCTTAACTAGATAACTATTGAAGACGTGGGAGCACTGAACGGTTGTTTCGCCTATTCAAGATATCGTACCCAAGGATCCAACCCAGGATATTCGATCTCAAGCACGAACGTTTGACCTATAGACCACTTGCTGGGTACCCAACAATTTCAACCGACTCATTGTCGAAGGTAGGCAACTGTTTTACACTTGACATAATTGAACTTCACTGATCATGTTTTTTTCACTAGAACATCTAGAATTACATCTAAAAGTTATTCTCTAGTAAGCAGACATTTTAGAAACCCTATACTAGGATGAAATGCCCGTTCAGTGCTTCCACGTTTTCAATAGTGATCTAATGAAGATTAGTTCATGACTTAAAATCTATGAAAATCTTATGACCCCCAAAGAACCCTATATTAACATTGACCGTTTTTTTTATTTTACTTTTGAGATCAACAAGTATTTAGTATTATTTTTCTGTATAGAAATGTATATGTATGCTATCGATTTAAACTGTTTTTCCATGTCATTGATGATTTAACACATGAAAGAAAGTTCCATCGAGTAAGCAAATGACAATGAATAAGATACATCTCCTTTATTGATTGTTTACATTCACTGGATCTAGAATATCTTTAAAGCTTCATGTAATTTCTTTCGTTTGTTTCCGCCCTAACCCTGCTCCACCCTACCACCACCATCACCATCACAGCATGGTTGCCTTAAATACAAACAACAAAGGTTAAGTGGAAACGGAGAAAAAGACTAAGAAAAGAGAGAAGTAAGAAGAATGGAAATTTTCTATTTTACACTGATAAGGTTATTAGTAAACAGAATATAGGGTAGTGTAAATAAACAAATAAAAAAAGAGAAAGGGATTATTTAAGGAATTTTTTCCCTTTTAAGAAAACGAATAAATTAAATAATAAACTCTCTTACTTACTAATTTGAATTTCAAATTAAACTAGGTCGAATATGGAATGAACTTTTCATTATTGACACAAAGCAAAGCGAAAATGCACACATACACACACCTACAACACAAGGGATCCTTTTTTCTTCTCATGTCAGTATTATCAACATTTATGTGCATACATTTTGTGTGTGTGGGGGGGGGAAACAGAGGCATTTAAAATGTCATCATCATTCCATTGTTTTCGTCTAATATACCTTTTCTTCTTTATGAAAGATTTTTTGAGTTGATACAAGAAGAAAATTTTTACTGTAGAAGTAAGAAATAAAATAAGTTTGTAAAAGCTGACACTAAAAATAATTGGAAAATATGTCCATTATTATGTAGACTGTCATCTGATGAATGATCCTAACGTCAAGGAGGATATGGTGTCGATTTCGGTAAATGAATGAGGTGAATAAAACCGAATACAAAGATTTATGAACAAATCTATAAATTTTTGACAGTTTGGATGAAAGATATGAATAAGAAACCTTAAATAAGAAATAGGGCTAAGTCTTCTAGTCGATTATCCCTAGCCACCAGTTCTTACCAAAAATTAAACCTCACTTTTCGATCGCTTCACTCTACTCTATATAACTTCAGTCTTATGAAGAATGGAATAATACACTATTGATTCAGTGACCGTCTAGTAATAAGATAAAAAATGCAGTTCTTGATGTGGTTGGAAGTCGTTGGTACAAAACCCTAGACCGAGGTCCCGCATCTAGTTGGTATGCATAAAATCTTGAGAAAAATTTATTCTCCTTATAGGATTCGGACCCACATAATCTAGTTTGGCAGTCTCAGACATTGCCACTGAGTCTAATTTGCCGCAGCCGACACCCTGCAGGAATGATGTGCGGCAAAGATTTATTAGTCATTAGGTAGTAACAGATATCGTCTTTGTTTGAATCTTTATTAATAGTCGATTTCTATCAATAAATTTGCGACAAGATCACTTATCTTACTGATTCAAAAATAACATGCACTATGTTAAAGTATTAGATGGTTGAGTGATCAAATAATAAATCCATTCATTTTGGAAATTCTCGACTTCACCGATGGACATCCTGTCATAAAATTTAGTTTAACCAACAGAACATTGATTATTCCCTCGTATTTGACTGTAATTAAAATGACTTCAACAAATATTATCCATAAATATCCTTTATAAAAATGTAATATAACCATGGATAGTTTTCAATTTACAAATTTAGTGACTCTTGAAATATGAACAAAGAAAATAAAGCCGAAACTACAGAATAAGTTGTATTGGAAAAATAAGATTATATACAGAAAATAAGGGATTTTCTAAGATTACTATCACCATGGAATTCTAGAACATCTGGCAATAGACTTTAGAATTATCGATGAGTTTGTGAACTGTCCAATTAAAATTTTCGTAGATTGGTTGAGGTTAGACATTAACACTGTTGGATGCCGGTTCAGTGGTCCATAGGTTAAGCGTTCGCGCGTAAGACCTGGTTTGGAGTCCCTTTGGTGTGGGATCGTGGATACGCACTGCTGAGGAATCTCATACGTGGACGGAACGGTCATTTAATGCTCCCAAATTTTTAATCGTAGTCTAACATCGTTCGATCCATGATCTCAATCATAAAATTTTATAAACATATTATTTAGTTTTCTGAACTATGCATAGAAATTTTCTAGAATATGCTTATCGGTTAAGCATTTATTTTATTGATTTCTGCATACTTTTACAAGGGATAATCAATGACTTTAACAACTTAAAAACCAGTTAAAATGTAAGCCTATACTTGATATCATCAAAGTTCATAATCAACTGATTATAATTTTAGTCAATGTATTAACTTTATTGAAATCATGAACCTATCCAACTTAGACAAATATAGGAAATCTTGAGACGTCGGATAGCCGTTTAGTCCTAGTAAGAAACCATGACCAATGAAATTCTACTGTGTCCTATGTGAAACAGTTACCTAATGAAAGTGATATAAGTTGGTCGTTCAGTATCCTAAATTGATTGCAGTTAGATATTAACACCGATGGATGCCAGCTCAGTGATCTAAAGGTTAAATATTAGTTCAAAAGACCGTAGGTTCTAGGTTCCATTCCTAGTTATGAGGTTGTAAGTGCATTGTTAAGTAGTCTCTTACTGGGACGAAACATTCGTCTAGTGTTTCCAGGTTTTCAATAGTTGTCCAACGAAGATCAGTTCATGATGTGCAGCATGAAAGTTCACCAATTTCTAAAAATCCAGTATGTTATTATTCAGTAGTCTGTCATTTCTAAATTTGTATTATCATAAAAATTTGACGGAAAATATATGTTTCCATAAATCAAGAGTAAACTTCAATCCATCATATGTTATCAGTTAATTTCTAATACATATATGTTTAATCCAATTATATTGTCAAATTGTCTTTATTCTTATTTAAGATTATATATAACACAAAATTTCTGTTTCAAATCAATTATAGTTTAATTCAATTCATATCTTAAACTACAACTGCCACTCTCTTATTTGTAGCACATCAGCACCGGTCATTCACTTTTTTTTCAGCTTGTATTATAACCTTATATTTTCGTAACATACACAAATATTAGGTTCACCAGAATTAATATCACAAGGGGTTATTGTGGATATTATGGTAATTTCAATAGTTGAGATCATGAGTCAACTGAAGCTGGGCCACCATAGAAAACCTGGAAGCACTGGACGGCCGTTTCATCCTATTGTGGGACTCCTCAACAGTGAGCATCCACGATCCCGCTTCGCGAGACTAGAATTCAGGACCTATCAGTTTCGCGCGCGAGTGCTTAACCACTAGATCACTGAGCCGGCGTCCAACTGTGTTAATGTCTAACTTCAACCAATCCACGAAATTGAGCGACACATTCACCATTATGTTCAGTGAGTTGATTTCTCCACTGCTCACTACTTCTCATTAGAAATCCAGAAAATACCTCTTGAAGCTAGTCATTATCGAGCATATGTTGATTAATATTAGAAGGGGTTTTCCATGGTGGTCTAGTTTCAATCAACTCATGATCTCAATTGTCCGGATTAGTAACACTTTTCATTCTTAATATGATATATTTGTTAACAACAAAATAAAAATGATTTCCCAGTTTGTATGCGATAAAACACAATAAATAGTAAAATTTTATATAATTGAGATCATGAGTGAATCGAAGCTAGACCACCATGGAAAACCTGGAAGCACTGGATGGCCGTTTCGTCCCATTGTGGGGCTCTTCAGCAGTGCACATCCACGATCCCGTCTCACAAGATTCGAACCCAGGACCTATCAGTCTTGCGCCAGAGCACTTAACTCATGATCTCAATTATATAAAACTACTAAAATCTCCACAAAACCCCCTTCTGAAAATAGCAAAATGTTTATTTTTTATTCTGTATTACCATAGGTATATAATCGATGGGTTTAATTTTAGTTTCTTTGTTTCCCATCCATTATCTATTCCTAACTTATTTGAAATGCACATGCTAATGTGTATGTATTCATGAAAAAATATTTTTGACAAGCAAATGAATTATACCTTTTTTGGGTCCAACATGTTAAACATAAAAACAATATTTTAATTCATTCATTTGTTGTTAGGATACTAATTTTTTTCTATCGACTATACTGCACATTAGTGTGTAAATATGTATAGGACATGTTTTACATTCAAATTACTTCATCCCTCATCAATGTGTGTCCTATCCACTTCTAGCGCTTCTTCCTGATTTCTTCCTCCACTGGATGGAGTATAGTTTGTTCTCTCCCACAGTAGAATGTTGCTGATAGTGTCTGGCCAGGGAATCTGAGATCGTCATCATCATCATCATCATTAGCACGGCTAATGAGTTCATAAACAGCTATCATTCAACAGAGTAGTTAGTTGATTGATATTTCAATATCAAACTAAACATTTTATCTGCATAGTAATGAATTGATATTATAAAATTAGTTCATTTAAACATATATACAAACGTATATAGAGTAATAATTTGCCAACATTATAGACAGATAAAGACTGGTAACTATTTAATATTCAATAATTTCTTTTTACAATTGAATGATTTAAACCACCTGTTTCAGTAAATCATTCATTTCACAGGGGTGAAAAGGGAGATGGAACAAGAAGGTACGATAGATTTGAATTTAACCATCAATAAAATCAATCAATATAGTTGTGATTTTTCAAGTTTTACACTTTAATATAAAACTTAATTTAAACAAATAGATTATATTTTAATGTTTTTAATCTTTCTAATTCATTAATTTTCTCAACTATAACTCAAACTGACATTTAAAACACAGATGTATATATCGATACAGACAAAAAAAATATTCTTTTCAGGTCCTTTAATTTATCAGGAAACATTTTTGAAAACACAAAACCCCCTTCTGATAATAATCATATGTTCATTAATGACTGGCTTCAAGAGGTATTTCCTTGAGTTCTAGTGAGAAGCAGTGATCAGTGGAGTTCAACCGGGTCCGTTGTGAGTTAGTAACTCACTGAACACAATGGTGGATGTGTCGCTCAGTTTCGTAGATTGGTTGAAGTTAGACATTAACACAGTTGGACGCCGGCTCAGTGATCTAGTGGTTAAGCACTCACGCGTGAGACTGATAAATCCTGGGTTCGAATCTCATGAGGCGGGATCGTGGATGCTCACTGCTGAGGAGTCCCACAATAGGACGAAACGGCCGTCCAATGCTTCTAGGTCTTCCGTGGTGGTCTAGCTTCAACTTACTCATGATTTCAGCTATAAAATTACTAAAATCTTCACAAAACCCCCTTCTGCAAGTAAATTATTTGTTTCGATAATGAAAAAAGACAAACTGATCAGTTATTGTACATGTTTTGAAGAAAAGTTAACGAAAATGAATAAATGATTTACGTGAATTAGTTTAACAACAGGATTGGATTATTCACAAAGGTTATATGAAGTAATATAGAATGATGAATAGAAGTTTAAAATATGAAACATATTCATTTTGTTATAATCATTATTTTAAAATTTTGATATTAGATTATTCAACTTTCGATTGAATTCTAATTCTAGTTCTAATCGAATGTGTTAATTTGATGGGATTTTTGTCTTGATACAAGTGAAACAATCAGATACGAAATCCCATACATTATGTTGAGATACTAGATAATCGAATGTGGTCAGCAGGAAAACCTGAACTCAAGTCTCATGCTCGTTGGTGCTCTTCACCAATGAGTACCTGAAATTTTCTTGGAGAACAACCTTTCTGTGACACTCTAGTTTACATCACCCAGCTATATAGTATAAGACATTACCATGCATTGACCTGATCGATATGATCTAATGATCAATAAAGGTCAATACGAACATGATCTTGGTCACCGTTCACTGATCAATCATTTGTAAATATTTCACTTCTACAGGAAATTAGTCACAGTTCAAACAGCTCAGTGATGATGACTGTAAAACTGAGTGATATGGGCTCAAAACCTATAGGGAATATTAGTCCCTACAAAATTGAAGATATGTCTTGTTGATCAGTATTAGTTAACAGGAAACCTGAGTTCAGACTTTCCTACCGATTATCTTTAACCATCTAAAATCAATAACTAATGTCAATCGCAAGGACTGTTAAGATTAATAATTGTGTTGATTTGATCTATTTAAGATATATTCAAATCTATATTACAAACAATTTACAGTACTAAATATATTGATTGGAATATAATCCTTGCAGTATCTACAGTCTATTCACTGTAGTTTGTCACACTCCTCATATGTAGCTACAAGTTTATAAACTTAATAAGTTTTAGCATGCTTAGGTAAATTAATTACTCAATTATTCATCCGAAAAAAAGCAACAACAGTGAATTACCTAAAATATGAACTTCTAATCAAGTTGAAATTGAAGATTAGCAAACATCTTACTTTATTCTACACTTCAAAATTATTACTACAATTATTTATTTTAAAAAAAGAAAACTTTTGCAAATCTCCAGTTTTAATCCGATTAGAATAGTAATTTTTAAGTGATTTACTATTTTCTAAGAAATCCATCTTGAAGCTAGTCACTAATGATAATTATCAGTATAGGGTTGTGAAGATTGTTGAGTTTAGATTGATATCATGAATGGATCAATGTTAAACCACCATTAAAAACCTGGGGGCACTGGACGACCATTTCGTCCTGGTATGGAGCTTCTGAGCAGTGCGCATCCACAATCCCACACCTGGGATTCGAACTCAGAGCCTTCGGTCTCTAATATGAACGCTTAATCTCTAGACCACTGGGCCGGTATTCCATATTGGGACGAAACGGTCGTCCAATGCTTCCAGGTTTCCAAAGGTAGTCCAGCATTGATCTATTTATGATATCAATCTGAACTCAACAATCTCCCACCAACCAAAAACTGACGTTTGCTAAGAGACTGTTTATACTTTAATTACTAACCATGTTAATGTTTACTAAAAAATTTCAAGTCGATAAAAATATCTTAGCTTAAGTCAAGTCCAATCAATGTAACACAATGAATTGATCCATTCTCCAGGTATATATTATCATTTTTGTTTGGTCAAAATTTATAATGAAGGGGTCAGTTGAAGTACATACCGATTGAATTTAAATGTCTACCTATGAGTAATAAGACAAAATACTCGAAAAGTAGGTAGGGTATTTAAAGACTCGATTTACTAGTAGTAATATTTATTGAGATTTTTAATCTGTTGAGACTTATAAAGTCATGGCTTTATAAATATATATATATATATATATATATATATATATATATATATAGAGAGAGAGAGAGAGAGCCTTCACAAGGTTTATGTACTTCTGAGGTACAAGTTTCAATGACAGACACTGCCACAAAACTTCTTCGTCTACAGAGTCCAATGCTGCTTTTAAGCCATGAAAAACTATCATTTTCGGACCCCTATGAGCACGCCTGTGTTCTAAAACCTGACGAATAGTGAACCTGTGGTCGATTCAGCCATGACTAGGCCTGAAGCCAGCCTGATTTTCTCGTGTTTGCAGTTCATGAATCTTAGTTAGGCACCCGATAATTATTGAGGCTAGTATTTTAGATGCTATATTAGTTAAACTAATCCCTCTATGTTGGTTATCACAGGATGATTTTGACCCCTTCTTATATATCGTCACAATCAGTGATTGTGACCAGTCAGATGGGATTACATTCAGTTCCCAGATTTTAGTTGAAATATTGGTCAACCTAATTACTAAAACGGGATCACCATATTTAAAGACATCTGAAGCCAAACCACCTGAACCAGCTGTTCTTCCTCGTTTCAGATTAGCTATAGACATTTGAACTTCGACTAGAGTTGTGGGATCTACTTGAATGTTCCATTCAGACTGTCTGGGATGGTGGGTAACTGTAGAGAAGCCGAAGACCAGCTAAACTGTTCTCTAAAGTGTTCCGCTCATCGTTCTAAACATCTGGGCTGAGAGCAGATAAGAGTGTCTTCCTTTTCCGAGATCGGCTCACTTACACTTTACTTCTTAATTCCGGTTTCTTTTATTAGTCTGAAAAGCCGTCTGGTGTTGCCTACAGCCGTTGCCTTTTCCATCTTTTTCGCTTTCGCTGCTCACCACTGCTCACGGTTGTTCCTTAAACTTTTGATTAACCTAGATCTGATTTGTTTTCGTTCTTCATCGTATGAGGGAGATATAAACGGGTAGACAGATAAATAGATAGATAGATAAAACAAACGAGCTATCCAGTAATCTTAATTGAGCTTATCTTCAGACACTATCTAATGTTTAAAAATAAAGTCTTTATTCTAAATAAGTAGCCATAATTTTTTACATTTATTATTAGTATGTATTTTTATAAAACAAATTTTACCAGGTTCTAATTCCCTTGTCAACCGTGTCGGTTGAATGTTAATGTTTGTTGCAAGTGATAAATACTAGAAGGAATAAATTTTTAAGGAAAAACACTCCCCTTTTTGATTGATCATAAAAATTTAAACAATTGATGATATAATAACCTTTCTTACTTAGTTACTAAATAACTAATATAAAATATATTGACTGAAACATCTGGATTTTGTTTATAAACGCAACTACTCTATCTCATAATTGCTCACCTGGTTTTACATACATATACACACAGATACGTTTACGCACATACATGCATAATTGCACATTCATATACATAAGGAAGTAATTTTGAAAGGAAGAATACTTTGCCTATTTCGCGAATGATATATATATATATATGCTTATATCAGTGGGAAGAAACCTAGAAGAGAGTAATAAACAGTGCACACTAAATGGAGGTAATTTATTCATTTCGAAGATCTATATTATTATACCTTATAAAAAACATAAGAGTCCAATACTGGAAGCCAGAAGAGACAAGAAGAGTGGTTATATCTTAACTTGGAACTCTTAAGTAAGACACATTCATCATAGATAGAATATAGAACCATTCATTATCTTTTAGTTACTTGATTTGAACTAGGCCATCACTAAGTAAATCATATAAAAATCCCTTTATTGGTTCTTGTTTAATTTTAATATAAAGAAAAAGAAACAGATGGTAACATGTGATTTAAACATTTTTACACTTGAATTTTGATCCCTAAAGATGATAAATAACATATGAGGTAGTTGCTTGGTTGTAATAATCTTTTTTTTTATTAAACTGGATATGAAAAGTATCTATTTAGTTAAGTTTTATATTAATATGATTGCTTTTATCATTTAGGTTATCAAAGAAAAGAAATTGAATCGATGCAACTGGGAATATGATCGCTATTTGAAAAAATAGGAAGACTGAATTAATGATTAGTGTATTTGTAACGAAGTATGTATGAACACTCTTTTGTCGGATTGAAATCCATATTTCCAGGTCTCGTGGTGATTATGATACAAATGGTGAACTGAGTTGAAGTCACTACTACTACTACTACTGTAGTGAACAGGAACACGGGTGGGGACAATCGAATATATATTACCACAAATTATAAACTATCTCACTAAAATATGATAACCATACAGTAAACAGTTAATTTGCAAAATAACAATCAATTGTCTTAATCTTGACTGTTCCTTCTGTAAATATCAGTCCATCTTCTCTGATTTCATTGTTCATGCATTTTCATACAGATTGCGCTTCGTTCCTGTTCTTTCCTTATCGATCTTCTGCCAAAATATATTCTATACCTGACCATCATCAAATACTACATATGTGGATATAAGTAACCAACACCACACTACTACTACTAGTACTAATAATAATAATCATTTTCGTCACTACTGAATGTTTGAATACAATAGGGAATTGTATACATAAACTGTAAAATATTGCAATATATTCCACTTAATCTACATTTTAATTGTATATATTGAAAAGGTATATCGATATTTACTGCTATAACCAAATGGTTGCCGTATATTTTTCTCTAATGAGAAACTTTTTTACAAAATGATTTTACTGAGAGATCATTGTCATCTCATTATAGAGAAATGCAGAGATGATTTTTGTCACAGACTGTTATTATTTTAAGTATTGTTTTGGAAATTGAGAGCAACCATATAAGCATTTTTTTATATAAGGTGATCGAGTGCTTGATTATCTAAACCAATCCGTTTATATATACATGATACACTTATTATTCAGCAAATATAATTTAGTGAATTCGAATATTAAATTACTACAATGTCCACAAACTCCCATTCCAATAATAAACATCATGTGCTCACTAATGATTGGCTTCAACATGTATTTCCTGGAATTCTAGAGAGAAGTCGTGATCAGTGGAGTTCAACCGTTACTCACTAAACACAATGATGGACGGTGGCGTAATATCATGGATTTGTTGAAGTTAGACATTAAAACTGTTGGATGCCGGTTCAATAATCTAGAGTTTAGACATTTATTTATGAGATCGAAGGTTCTGGGTTTGAATGTCGTGTGCGTGATTGTTGGTGCGTACTGTTAAGGACGAAACGTCGGTCCAGTGCTTCCAGGTTTTCCATGGTGATCTAGCTTTAATCGACTCATCAATTCAACGATTAAGTATCGTAGAATTTTTGAAATTCAGAAAAATTAATTTAACCTTAAGAAATGATGAATCAGCTTAATGAAATTAACAGTATTCTTATTAAGATAAGATTTATTTATGGTTAACACTCAATAAAATTAACACAATACAACTGTTTATTATGGTATATTAACTTTTTATAAGAAAATTTGAAACATATGTTGAATCTATCAACAACAACAACAACAGCAATGACAACAACAAAAGGGAAACATTTATCTCTATGCCATAAACAGGATAAATGTATAAATGATGAGATTCATAAAACAAAAAAGCAAGAACGATTTCATCTTGTATTTTTACTGTTTGGATATTATTGTGATATTATTCAATATTATGTGATGTATTAGAGGGATGAGTTTTTCTTCTTGTAAATAGTATTCTGTATCCAGTGGTGTGTTTAAATTAATGTCAGATTATAATCAGTATATTGAATATTGAACAAAACTATAGGGTTGTTAAATTCACTTGATATTGTTTGTTTGAATCTTCCCATTGATGTTTAGCACTGCAATTGATCAGTCGCTTTCTAGCATATATGCATACTATGTGAATTGCATCGATATAGCCTTAATTCACAAGTATTATAAGCAAAAATGGATAGTGTCTAACAGCGAAATCCATGAGGCGTCTTTCGATCTATTTGGGAATCGTCAGCTGGACATACCTGCATCTCAGAGTTGATGTTCACTATGAGACTCGAACTCAGTACCGTTCTCTTCAAACATCATAGTTTTATCCAGGACTCAGTAGCTAAGTTCATAAAGTGATTGCAACTGCAGCTTACCGTACTGGGTTCGAGTCCCAGAGTGAATATCAACTCTGAGATGCAGGTACATCCAGCTGACGAGTCCGAAATAGGACGAAACGCGTGTCCTGGATTCCACTGCTAGCAACTATCCACCTTTGCCCATAATTAAAGAGTTGACACAATAAAGTTAGGAAAAAAATGGTTAGTAATCAAAGCAAAACCTGATTTAATTAACTTTTCTAACTTTTATAGATTATCTTTCTAACATCATAATTAATCTGGTAGAATAAAAACTATTTCTTATTAATTCACATTGGTAATACAAATAAATTGAAACGCTTAAACATAATACCCATCTTTATATACATACAACTTCATTTTCAAATAATAGTAACCTAATAAATTACTTCTCATTAATTAAAGTATCTACTATAAAACTGTTCATTTAGTGATTGATTATTGGCATAGTTTTTTTTTAAATTCCCAGTTAAGAACTAGAAGTCTCTTCGACGAGACTATAAATTATGGACGAGCCAATCAGAAGAGTCTGAGGGATTTCAAGGTCACGGTGCCAATTTCAGTACCTGGTACTTGACAATTAGGCGGCTACAATAAATGGGACTATTAAGAAGTTCCTTTATTTAGAATTACGGTAATCAAATGACTTGTAGACCATTTGCAGACTACCATGATGTCCTTCTATGTAACATATTTTAAAGGAAGACGTTTGCTAGAATAGGAACTTTTTTCACTCGATCCAGATTGAGACTAAGGCATATTATAATAATTGCCGCAAACTGTATCATAAAAGCACTAGTAAAATTGGCTGCAATAATCGCAGATGTCACTGGAACTTCGGCTGTTCAGTGGTATGAGTATTGTAGGGACATATCCATAATAAAAATGATAAATTTAGACAACCGTAGTGCACACAAACAATATTGAAGCTATGTGGTGGAGGCCGAGAGGGTTTTTGTGACCTTATCATGGCTCCAGAGACCGGGCATTATGGAGCCATATAGATGAGTTCCTCTACCTTATGCATTACGGTTTTAGAACCTTTGAACCTTTTTCTAACCTTGACAAGTTTTTGGACCATATAAAATAAGTGTATCCTTGTTTAATTCTTTGGTTTTGTATAATATATTTTTACTCTATACTGACTGTTTACTGATTGGCTAATATTTCTCAAGGTCACTCAAGGCTCGTTCAAAGGTCGTCCATAAATTATAGTCTCGCCGTCTGTTCTTTACAAATCGAATTAGTTCTTTAATATTAGTATATATTTTCACTGATTTGTTATTATTCAATATTGAACTGTATGAAAGTAAATCAAGATGAATATAGATGTTAGTAAATATCATTTATTATTCATGCCTTAACAATTATGTATGTGTCCTATTCAAATTCAAGTTGGTTAAGCTTGTAACCATGTGTATTTTAATATGAAGGGAATTTTTCAGCAATAAATAGATTTGTTTTATGTGTATGTATGTGTGAATGTGTGTAGGTGTGTATGTGTGTGTGCTTGGATAAGCACGTTTATTTAATTTTACAATTGATTTAATTCTATAGAGTGAGAAACAATAGGGAACCAATATTTATATATTGAAATTACTGACCTGAACAATAAATGTTTATAATGATTTACAATTTAATGTGTTTTCTTTTCTATTTGTAAATAAATAAATATTTGGTCAGAAGGTGTTTTTTGTGGATATTATAGTGATTCTATTAGTTGAGATCATGAATCAATTGAAGCTAGATCACTTTGGAAAACCTGGAAGCACTGGAAGGTCATTTCACTTTATTTTAGGACTAAGCAGTGCACATCCAAGATAGTGGCGTAATATCGTGGATTGGTTGAAGTTGGACATTAACACCATTGGATGCCCGCTCAGTCGTCTGAAGGTTAAGTGTTCGCGCGTGAGACTGATAGATCATGGGTTCGAATCTCGTGAGGCGGGATCGTGGATTCTCACTGCTGAGGAGTCCCACATTAGGATGAAACGGCCGTCCGGTGCTTACAGGTCTTTCATGGTGGTCTAGCCTCAATCGATTTATAATCTCAATTATTAAAATATATGTTTTGTCAGGTATTATTCATCAGGAATATTAGTTAAAATGATATAATTTGTTGAAATAGGTTTTTAATTCTTTCCAGCTCCTTTTAAATTCATTAGTATAGTGTTTTTTGTTATCGATATGATATGAATTCAGTGTATGATCAACTTTCGGATAATAAACTGAAAATGAAAAGTTATGATTCTCATATGTTTTTTTTAAGTAGTATTAGGTATTCGTTTGTGCAAAGCTTATCGAAAGGGATACATATGTATATGTATATAAATGATTAATGAGATTTTTAAAAATCGCTGGTATTCATTTAAAGGTCGGTTCTAATTTAAGTTGAATCCTGAAAATTGGTGCTCGCGTAATCTAAGTTTGCTACTGTCACGGTTATAAGTAAGTGTGTTATTTTAATGAGATTTAACTATTTGGTAAAAGTATATTCTAAAGACAAGTCAATCATAATCGAGTATGCCCCTTTTATACTCGAATATCAAAGTAATGAACTGTAGACTTGTCAGAACGTTTAAAATAATAGCACAAACTTATTTATTGTAGTCGTAGATTAAAATTAATAGTGTGAAACGAATCAAATACTCGATTCTGTTTTTGTAAGTTAAATCTGACAGGTCAATCTAAACTAACTCTTAATGTTAATTCAACCCTTAATACCGAAACAAACATAAACCTGGTAGTACTTAATTTGAAGAACGAAAAAACTCAAAAAGCATCTCTATTATTTCTGAACGACAATAATTCAACAATTTTAATTTATAATGAAAATCCTAACTCTTAACTTTAAACACCTAACTCTAACCAAAACAGTGAGATGACTCTTGAAAGTTTGATTTGCTCCTATTAAGAGTTCGAGAAGATGAACAATGTATATACATTCGAAAAAGATTGTAATGTTATTTTCTCAATTAGTAGACACATTCACCTGTAAAAGTTATTGATAAACTTATTAATTGTATAAAATTACTTTACACTTTTTGCAATATTATTATTTTCAGCAAAGATAGACAGCGGCTGGCAGTGGAATCCACGACGCGCGTTTCGTCCTATTCGGAACTCATCCACTGGATATACCTGCATCTCCGAGTTGATATTCAGTCTGACACTCGAATTTAGTACCTTTCACTTCAAACGCCATCGCATTATCCAGAGTGAACACCGACTCTGAGATGCAGGTACATCCAGCTGATGAGTTCCACGTAGGACGAAACACGCATCGTAGATTCCATTGCTAGCCACTATCCATCTTCGCTTATAATGATTGTGAATTAAAACTATATCGCGGCAATACGCACAGTATGCACATATGCCAATAAGAAACTGATCAATTGCAGTCCTAAACATCAATGGGAAGATTCAAACAAACAATACTAAGTGAATTATTATTTTCCCTTTCTATAAACAATCCAATTTATAAAAGTCATTTTCTGATTAGTTAAAAATTAACTACAAAATTCATTGTGATTATTTAAAATTTGTTTTCATATTATATTTTTTTTTTTACAGACTATCCCATAGATACAAAGGAGTTATAATATTCAGAAATTCATTATTTAAGAAGACACTGAACATTTCTGATTATAGATCAGAAGAGGTTTTGTGGACATTTCAGTATTTTCATAGTTGAAATCATGAGTCAGTTGGAGCTAGACCACTACAGTGCTTCCAAGATTTTTGATTACGTTTGATAAATATGTTAAATATTGTTTATTTAAATTTCGAAAAAACAAAAACAAAAAAAAAATCATTGACAATTTCAAATTATAAAATTGTATAGAAGGAGATTTTATTGTTTAAAAAAAATCAAATCAAATAAATATCTTAAATCAGACAAACATTTTAGAAAGGAAAATTGGATATATGAATAAGATAATTGGTCTTATACTTATTAACATTTATACATATCGAATACTAATTCACTTATAATGAGTATTATGGTGTGGGTTACTAATATCCACACAAGTAGTATATGGTGATGGTCGGGCATTGAATGTATTTCAGTAGACGATCGATAAGGAGAGAAAGGAAACGGCACGCGATTGGTACGAAAATGAATGAACAATTATAATCGGAGACTATGGACTGATATTTGCAGAAGGAATAGTCGAATTGAGACAATTGATTGCTATTTTGCAAATTAATTATTTATTATAAGGTTCTCATATTGTAATGAGATATTCTGTAATGTCCCCAGTCGTGTTCTTGTTCACTACAGTATTATTTTTTGAATCCATAAATTTAAAAGGTAATTAAAAACAATGATAAAATAAAGGTGGTTAGTGGCATCGTGGCTTCCACTGCTATTGATTATCCATTTACGCTTATAGAGATTGTGACGATATCGATGCAATCCACACAGGATGTACGTATGTTAGAAGGAGACTGATCATTTGTAGTGCTAAACAAAACCAAGTTAATACAACGATAAATGTTTAAAAACTCTTCAAATTTGCAAAATCTCATTTATATCAGAAAAATGTCATTTAGTCTGTAGTGAACGAGAACACAAGTAGGGGGGACAGAATCTCTTTGTCAAATCTGAGAATCATACAGAAATAACCTGTAAATTGTTAGTCAATTGTCTCAACATTGATTGTTCCTTTGCAGATATTAATCGATTGTCTCAGGCTTCACTGTTCCTTAACTTCCATAACAATCGCTTACTGTTCCCGGTTTTTTTCTTCTCGATCTTCTCAACCTTCTGTTGCCAAAATTTATATTCCTGACTAACATTAAATACTACTTATGTCGACATACGTAGCACACACCACAAGTATACCATACAATTGTTAACTGTGATAATATTTATTGAAACATTTAAATATAAGTTATGTTTATAAATCTCGCCTTAAAGACAATTTTTGAGCAAACATTGTAATCTAGAAAATGGTTTACAATGATTGTATATTTAATAAGGAATAAATATAGTCCACCAAAGGAATTTTTCTTTTCGAAGATATAACTTCTTATAAGCGTAAAATTATACTTATAATGATTCAATGAATAAATAAATCTATAGAGGAACAGAAAGAGACTACGCCATCAACTGAACAGAGATTTCAATCATCGAAAGAAAATTGAGTAATTGTCTACAGGTCAAGGAAGGATAAAGTAGTGAAAATAAGTTAAAGGTTAGGAATACCGTTCACATGAATGGACGTCTATATGTTTTCTTGCTCTTGTGGAGTAGATTACAGTAGCCACACAAAGCGAACAATTTTTAAATCTATCTGATAAAATTATCTTAAGTAACTTTTAAAGAAAGAATTCAAAATAATCAGTTTCCCAATACAGGAGAATCTTGTCAAATCTCAGTGGGTTGCTATACAGCAATCATAATTGGAAATTATCTATGTACCCAAACGAGTAAGATAATTGGGAGGTCAAATCAAAGAATTGTGTACTGTGGAGGCTTTGGTTATGTGCCAATTCAAGGCTGAACTCTGAATACAAAAGCAGAACATGGAACCTGTAATTCTTCAATAGGCTTAACACACCTTTCCAGTATACTTTTGATGTTATTAATAAAATATATTTAGTATCAATTAATTTTACTTTTTTAATTAATATTCAGTTATTATCGCTGTTTTATAATTTTTTCACAACTACTATTCAGTCGTTAGTATTACAATCATGTTTTCCACTTCACCTTCATATCTACCATATAAAAAATCAACTTACTCAAATTACTTTCATCTTACTATTTATCCTCCGTTTACAGTTTACGTTGTGATTTCTTTCCATACTTCTATAGAAGCATATGTCTATTAAATGACCATCAAATATGATTATACAGCATAAGTGAATGACCTCATTGAAAAGGGAAATTTCCTACTATGAATTATATTTGTTTATTTAATGACAAAATCGGTTAGTTTAGTTACGTGGATTCATATTTGTTTAAAATGGTTATGCTACTTAAACAATACCAAGTAGTTACATTCGACAAGTAATTAATTTACTACGGATCACCGTTAAACAATCAATTGAATGGAACTCTCCATTATACATCAACTTCATTGACTATGAGAAGGCGTTTGACAGTGTGGATAGGAGAACCTTATGAGACCTTCTTCGACAGTATGTTTTGAGTGGCTGAGAAAATCTTCAACATCATACGGAGTCCATACGATGGACTAAAGTGCAAAGTCGTGCATAGAGGATAGCTGACAGACGCATTCCAAGTAAGGACCGGTGCCAGACAAGGTTGCCCAGTCTCCCACCTCCTCTTTCTTCTGATGGTTGAACTGGATTATAAAGACGTCGACATTTGAGGGGAAACGCGGAATGCAGTGGACAGCTGAGAATCAACTAGACGATTCGGACTTTGCAGATGAAAATGTGGAAACTTCCACCTACCATCAGTAACAGCCTACTATGAGAGAGAATAAACAAGCTTTCAACTGAGGAGGAAACTATGAAAAGACGTTGGAAGTGAATACGATACATATCACGTGGCAAGTGCCAAATTGGAAACCTGAAGGGGAACGGAAAAGAGGAAGGCCAAAGAACACACTGTGCCGAGAATTGGAAGTAGATGTGAATAAGATAAATAGCAATTGGAAACAACTGGAAAGGATTGTCCAGAACAGAGTTGGTAGGTGGCCTATGCTCCTCAACGAGAGGTTGCAAGTGTACGTAGTTGGGCAACTAATCTATTTCTCGTTAGCTTATATCGCTCTAGTTAACAAAAAACTACTCTTCTTTCTAGTCAATGATTAGTTCTTTGCTTAGACTATATTAGTGTGCATTAGAAATCTACCTTTCTTTCTATACCTTTCGTGGTTCAAAGCATTATTCATTTGGAGAAATTTCAAATATTCAGATTCATAATATCATATTATTGAAGTGAATACGAAAAAAATTTTCATCTCACAGATCTATAGGAATCTCTAAATTCATTTTGTTTTGTTTATTTGAATCTTCCCATTAATGTCTAGCACTGTAATTGATCAGTTTCTTATTGACATATGTGCATCCTGTGTGGATTGCCTGTATATTTCCTTTAAGTCATAAGCATTATAAGCAGACATGAATAGTAACTAGAAGTGGAAACAATAACGCGCATTTCGTACCTAGGATGCAAGTACATCCAGCTGACGAATCTCAAATAAGACGAAACACGCGTCCTGAATTCCGCTGCTAGCCACCATCCATCTTTGCTTATATCGGAATCTCTGTTTTTCAACACCTTTTAGAGTTTTTAAAAACAAATGTGTAAAATATTTTGTTATCTTTTTTCCGAACAGACTGTAAAAAAGTTGCGTATAATTTTCTGGGATGATTCCCATTACTGAGTTGATTTAATTAGATAGCTATTGAGAACTAAGGAGCCCTAGATCTCTTTCATGTCCTAGTATCAGACTGGTTAACAACGTCCACTAGAAACCCTACTTAGGATGGGATCCACTATTTTTAGATCTAACACCGAACTATTTATATTAAGTCAGATTGTTTAGAATACACTTATCTACCCTTCAAAGAACCCTTACTATGAAGACTCCATTATTCAGTGTCGTTCCTGACATTTATCTCACGAATGAAATGATTGAATGACACAAATTAACCCTGAAATGAACCTGAAGTAAGTCTAACTTCAAAGATTTTAAACTTAATTTAATCATTATGCAAGAGGTTAAGGTTCCGTGATAAATTTCGGTGAAGGAAGAGGAATATAAGTGAAACTGAGTATGATGTCTTACAGTCAATATAAATAAACAGAATTAATGCAACTTATGGTTGTACTAGGTATAGATTTCTATAGAACTGAGTTTAAAATCTTAAAATCATAAAATGAGCATTATCCAAAAATACAAACACATTGTACAAAATAATAGATAATATAATGAAACTTCAATACAGTAGGTTGTCCGATGGTCGATTACGTCGTCTAGAGCGCATTTAAACAGGAATTTCAACAAACGGGAAACAGGAACAAATTAGATATTATCTAAAAAACAAACAAACTTCTCAGAGTTTCAGGCAATCATGTACACAAACAGTTTTTAGTAATAAAAAGACCCTGGTAAGACATCAGATATCGAAATAGAAGTACAAATGAATGTGGATAGGTTGTTCGTAGAGAAAAGAACGTATCACTCACTGGAGTATGGTATATTAAACTGTTTGATATGTGAATTACTTATGGCTACTATTAAGTAGTATCATTTTTATTGTTTAATAAACACGAAAATCTCATGTGTGAAAATTATATTTGAAATAATCTCAGCGATTGAAATTTAAGTAATTCCAACATTTCGTCCAGCTAACTTGTCTGGACTTCTTCAGAGTAGAAATCATTAAAAAATTATATAGCATTATCTTAACATTCATATCAACTTGTCGCATGATTCTCATTTAACTGACTCATATTATCCTATTTACTAAATTCAACATCCAAATGTGATCGATTTAACGTAGTATAGATATTGATATGATTGTTAAAAAGACGCTATGTGATTCTTTAACGATTTTGATCGTTACCCTGAAGAATTCCAGATATGTAAGCTGGAAGAAACGTTGGGATTACTCAAATTTCAATCGCTGAGATTATTTCAAGTATGATTTTCACATATAATGAGTTCTCTATACTCGAAGCCCAATTTTTATCAATCTATTCTTTCTAATCTTGATAAATATTCGTATAAACACGAAAGTCTATTCTTTCAGTTAACATTTAATGGTGACACTAGTTAAGTCATCATTGAATGTCAGGGAAAACTGAACAGATGTTTCGTCTCAGTATGAAACTTCTTCACATCACTCACCCACGACCTTAATGAGGATCTGACCTAGTACCTCGACGTCTCGCAGCCAGAGTTAATTGGTCTCATGCTATGACGAAACAGCTGTTCAATGCTTCTTAGTTTTCAGTGGTTGGTTGTGGCTCAAGCCCCAATAATTCAGAAATCTCTACAAATGTCGATGGCAAATCTCGCCCATAATTTACGTCAATAACTGATCCGAGTTGTATATTCATTGAAAATCAAGAAGCGTCTGAGTTCTAGTGAAGAACTATGGTCACTGGACTTCAACCTTGCAACGAGTGGGTCAGTTATATTATATTATGTTACGTCCTCTACTTGGTTACGACAGAAGACGATATACGACTAACGGCACTCGAACGTGTAGAGCTTCACGACCGCAAATCAGATGATGGAAGAATCTGAGGAAGTGATTACTGACTAAGAATCAAAAATGTACAGAAAAACATGGGTATTTATATTTATTAGTATTGACTATGACATTATAATTCAGCCAATCCACAAGGAGGCAAGTTATATTATTGTCCAATCGTAGAATACCATGTTGGTATTCTAGAAGGCTCTATCAGGCTCAAATTGAACAGAATCTCCTCGGCTCCTTTAGAGACTCTGGAGCCTTCGTCATGTTTTTCGAAGCCATCCCAACATATTACACATTCTATTTGAAGCGTTAACATTTTACTGCATTTGTTTTCTCATCTATCGTGTCTAATTTAATTATAAACAGTTTCCGATCATTTCAGAGACTTCAAATGGAAAATTTCATTGGAAATTCATACTTCATATGCAACACTCAACCAAAGAATAACAGAAAAATGTGACCCAAAACTATAAAATAATGTTTAAATAAGACAACTAAAAATTTATTGAAGTTTCCTCTATTCTATCCATTTAAACAAAGAACCATTAATTTGTCTTCAATTAAACTGATGTTCGAAGGTAAATTTTAAATAGAAAAGAGTTTCATCAGAGATTAACATCAACTATTATACAAATCCAAGCTAATTAACATCCAAATAATCATTCAAGATAATACTTGAATACCATTATACTTAATCTTAAAGATGAGTTGATAAGAGACTATTGTACTAATAAATCTTAAACTAAAATGAAATATCAGAAGGGGGTTTTGTGGAGATTTTAGTAATTTTATATAGTTGAAATCATGAGTCAATTGTAGCTAGACCACCGCGCGCGAGACTGACAGGTCCTGGGTTCGAGTCTCGCGAGGCGGGATAGTGGATGCGCACTGCTGAGGAGTCCTACAATATGACGAAACTGCCGTCGAGTGCTTTCAGGTTTTCGATGGTGGTCTAGCTTCAAATGACTCATGATTTCAACTATATAAAGTGAAATAGCTGTCCAATGTCTGCCCACTTATCTACCAACCAGTAAGTTTTGATAGTTGATAACGATTTCTAATGAAAATCCATTTATAAACTTAATCAGTTTAATAAGAATTTTTTTATTTGTTATTAGCTATAATTAATTGAGAAAAATAAGGAATAAAACAAAACTGAATTCAGTTAAAAAGTCATTCATCAAAAACTGATTTAGACCTAGAAACAATGAGTCCTATTCTTAAAGATATTGTTATTAACTACTTTTAATGAGTTTAATATCAGAAGCGTTTTAGTGGATATTATAGTAATTTTAACAGTTGAGATCATGAATCAATTGAAGCTAGACCACTACAGAAAACCTGGAAGCACTGGAAGGCCGTTCCATCATATTGTGGGATTCCTCAGCAGTGTGCATCCACGATGGTGGCGCAATTTTGTGGATTGGTTTAAGTTAGACATAAACACCGTTGAATACCGGCTCAGTTGCCTAGAGGTTAAGCGCTCGCGTGCGTGACTGATAGGTCCTGGGTTCTAATCCCGCGAGGTGGGATCGTTGGTGCTCACTGCTGAGGAATCCTACAATTGGACGAGTTGGCCGTCCAGTTCTTCCAGGTTTTCAGTGGTGGTCTAGCTCCAATTGATTCATGATCTCAACTGTTAAAATATATGGTGAGTTATTTGATGAGATGAAGAAAGTGTTATGTTTTCTAAATATTAACCCTTTAAATCCAATTATTTTCCTTTTTTAAAAACAAAATCCTAAATACTTTAAGACATAAGTCAGAATTACTTTGACTGATTACAAATAATTAATTTTTAAGTAATTTAAATGGTTATTAAAATCAGTACGATGTAACTAGCTGGATACGATTGATGATCTGTCACAAATTCTATTTAGGCAGAGTATTGAAACACTGGCTTATAAAGTAAATTTATAAATGTCTATTAAGGGTTGTTAGCTATTATTAATTATATAAAATAGTTCACCAAAATCTTAGTGGTTATTAGTTACATACTGGATAACCAAGGTTAAATGTGAAGGTTACAAGGTAACCTGTTTATACATGAAACGAGAAATTGAATCTAGTAAACACTTTTCTGCCTATATCGATTTTTTACAAAAAAGATATACGATTAATTGAGGTTATAAGTTTTCATATATACATTAGCATAGGATTTTAAGCGAAATCTGTTTCATATGGCCAGTAGTGATAACAACAAAAAAGTATCCTTATGAAATCCAGTGTATCTTCTATATTGTGAAACTTATTTCTTTGAAATGTATGACATTTTGTTGCTAAGATCCTTCGATAATTAATTCAAAAAGCTATCAGAAGTCAAGAGAATGCTTAAAATACATCAAATAATCAATGTTCATCAAATTTTTCCAAATCTTTCCAAAAGCTTCCAGAAGCTCACAGTAACATACAACAGTATACTCACCAGCAATTTTTATAAACAAACTAACCCCCTAAAGAAAAACTTCTATATCCTGTTTTCTTTTCACAGTTCAAGAGGACATGCCCAGGAAGAAGTTAAAAAGTCGATATTTAGATGTTCAAATAAAATACATATCACTTGTTGTTAGACAAAAAACAAAACTAATAATTTGCTTTCTATGTAAATTACTTACATTAGGTATTTTTTTATGGACTAAGTAATTGTGTAAAACCAATGTTTAATTTTTTCAGGTAGGTTTAACTTTTCTAAACATTTCTGTTTATCAGAAGGGGTTTTGTGGAGATTTCAGTAATTTTATACAGTTGAGATCATGGATCAATTGAAGCTAGACCAACATGGAAAACCTGGAAGCACTGGACGGCCGTTTCGTCCTGTTATGGGACTCCTCGGTTAAGTGCTTTGGCGCGAGACTGATAGGTCCTAGGTTTGAATCTCGCGAGGTGGGATCGTGGATGCGCACTGCTGAGGAGTCCCATAATAGAACGAAACGGTCATCCAGTGTTTCAAGGTTTTCCATGTTGGTCTAGCTTCAATTGACTCATGATCTCAATTCTATAAAATTTCTGTTTATATTTAGAATGATTTTCCTATCATCAATTGTCGTCAACTCAAAGACTTCTAATAACTAACAAGTCATTAAAATCTGTTTGCCTCTTAATACTGAACCACTCATTAGTATTCAATACCAACATTTAAATGCTATGGTGGACACTAAAACATTTAAATCAATGCATAAGAATACCACTGATTTTAAAAGTGTATATGAATATATGTAGTGACTATTACATACTGTTAAATATTCTGAAACTATGACAAAATACCATTCCAATACTATCAGTGTTAAATGCTTATTGATGTAAATTAAAAATGTAATCGAAACATTATCAATAACCATCTTTTAATTATTTCCGGTTATACTTTAATTTTATTCTGTTAATGAATCCAAGTACAAAAATACATTAACACACATGTATCCATACATACAAACATACATACATACATACATACATGCACAACCAGATGGATCAATTTACCAGACACTCTTCAAATATAACTTCAATACTTTTGCTCAGAATTATATACACTACCCTGTTTAAAATAATCAGCAAACAGATCAAACAAGTAGATGACATGGTTACTACTACTCGATTATTAGTAGCATTAATAATGATAATCATATTATTATTAATATTATTATTATTATTAATATCATTATTACTATCATAATATTGTTTATCTTGAGCAATAAAATAAACAAACGAAACATGAAAGGACAAAAAAAGGAAAAAATGAATAGAGAATATTTGTACAATATCATACATAGGAGAGAAAAAAATACTGACAACAAAAATTCTCTTGTTTATCGTCTCTTCTTCTTCTTCTTCTTACCCTACGTTTTCTTCGTTGTTAATTGTAGTCATTTTAATCGCTATTATCATTATCGTTATCGCCGTCGTCGTCATTCTGATTAGTTGTTGTTGTCGTCGTTCCCGTTATTGTAAAGAAATAGAATCAACAGGAATGAAAATTAACTGTCATGGTCAGTGGTTGAAGATCATTCACAAAATAAATAACAATTTGACACTTTAGTTGAATAAAAGTATGTATGTTAAGGTAGAAAGGAAAAGAGGTAGGAAAAGAAAGGTGAAAGGATGGTGATATTTTTAAAATGATTCACTTTGGTGTTAGAAATGTGGACCTAGGTAATATACTTTGCTAAATAATAGGATTAAATAGTTGAAATCAGTCAAAACATGTACATATAGGTGTAAATACATGTATGTATGTATGTACGTATGTATGTATGTATCACTAACATGCAAATGAACCTGTTATTTAGAAAAGACTGAGATGGTTCACATAACAACACAATGTTATCAATAGTATAAAAGGAATGTTATATAACAATAATAACGACGATAACGATAAATATTAGTCATTCAGTAGAAAAAAAAGAAACAAATTATTGAAATGATGGACCCTTAGGTAAAGGAAATTCATTTTCTTTTTTTAAAAAAAAACACTACACAGAAATATATTGACTAGTATTATTGTCAGTAGTATTGGTAGTCGAGATAAAAATTATTGTCATAGCAAATAGTATATATATATATATATATATATATATGCTCGTTGTATAAATATTGGTGATTGCTATCTTTGTTTATATATCTGGCATGATTCCAATCACTCAGGTAAATGAATGAATTTAAGGATAAATAAATCAATAAATTGAAGGATTACTCAAGTAATTTACAATATGTTCCAGATAGGGTGGCCTTTTTTTTTTAAAAAAAAAGGTGGAATTGTTGAGGAACGGAATCCCAATTTCACATAAAGATAGGTATGTGAGAAATATGAGGCAGAGAGGGGGAAGAACGTGTGAATGAGAAAATATTTTGATTATGAAATAAAAGATTTATGTATAGAAAAAGAAATCATCAGTAAAAAAAGAAAATATTGGTGCTTTATATAGTATAGTCTGAATGTCTTCTACCCACCACCACCACCACCACCACTGCTCCTGTTCTTTCTTTGCTCACTTATTTTATTCTATTAGTTTGTCTCATACTGTTTTTGTTGATTTTTGGATTAAAATACTCAATAGAAGTAAGAGACTAAAGACAAAAGGGATTGTCAAACGAATCTATTAAATAACGATTTCAATATGGATTAGTTACATGTGTATCCGTAGCTATATATATTTATGTATGTGTCATTGTACATAATTATTTATATAGAAAGAAAGAGGGAGAGAGTAATGTTTAAATTATATATGTATATTATATTTAAACTTAATTTAGATTGCTACATAGAGAGAGAGTGTATGTGTGTGTTGTTGATTCATTTTGTTATGTTGTATGTGCAGGCATAGGTATACACTGTTAGTAACAATCTAAATTCATTTACAGTGTGTATAACTTGTAACACTAAGGAACTGGTCCCTTAATTTTTCCTGATTTAAACTTACATTGTACAAACTAGTCTTCTCACTTTGTATATATATATATATCCTATTCTTCTTTATTTATGTGTCTATGTGTATAATGTGACTAATTCTCACAACACACTTATTGTTAGATATGAAATATGATCATATGGAATGTGGAATTTTTTTTTTCTAGTTTATATAAACAGTTTTGAGTACATATGTATATATAGTAATTTGTGAGTAGCGCATGTAAAAATTTATGGAAAAGAAAACTGTTTCCTCTATCATCCCTACACAACCTTAGTGTAGAAAAATCATTATTCAGTATGAAGAAAGAAATAGATAACTTTCATATTGGTAAGTAGAAAAGTGTGTATGGAAGTAAAGTTGAGTATGATCTGTTTACACGTGGGTGTTGGTTTAAGAATAAAACAAATAGTATATACTATGACAGTTTCATGCAGACACTTGTGTACACAGCCACAGACGCAGATAGATAAATATACAGATAGATAGACAGACAGACACACGCTGAAATACTTAACACTTCATAAACTCACACACACACACATCTTACCATTTAAACAAGAACAATTCCTACATAAGGAATGAGAACATGGAAACATAGGAGTATTAAAAAAAAAAGATGATAAGAAGTGAGGAAAACGAATAAGAGATATCAACATGACAAAATCCACAGCCTAACTTTCATTTTCTTATTTATGAATAATGTGTATGTTAATATTATCTTCTTTTATATTCATTATGATTCTGAACCCTTATAAGAAAACAATCTCTAATGTCGATACCGTTGTTATTGTCATATGTGGCGATGATAGTAGAAACTCTTTAATATGATTGTGTAGTTGTGATCATTTTGTTTATTACATTGAATCTTTCATTAAAAAAAAAATTTGAATATTAACTAAATCATTAATACATACATAAGAAAGAAACAAAACATGTACATATATAGACATATGTATATGATTATATACTACATAGAATATAAAAGTAATCAGTAAATAACAGGGTAAAAGATACAAACTAATAGGAGAAGAAGTAAGGGGTGATTGTGTTAAGGATAATCATCATAATTATAATAATAAAATGAGAATTACTCATTTTTGAAAAGGTTTATATACTACAAGTGGTAAAATCAAAAGAAAATTGAATAAATAAAATAAAATGTAAACAAAAAAAAATCAAAAAAAAAACAAAGAAGAAAAAAGAAAACAGCGAAAATCAAATGAACTTTCATTCCACTTTGTTATGTAACTTATTTTCTCTCTTTGTTTATTATTTTTTTTTGTTTTTGACACTTCTATTGATCTGTTTATATTGCCAATTTGTTTCCATGATCAATCTATTCAACATTTATCTATCTGTCTGTCCGTCTGTTTGCCTGCCTGTCTGTCAATCTATCTACTTATCAATCTTTGAAATCTATTTTTGTGCATATGAAATTTAATAAATCTATTTTATAAGGAATATCTTCAGTTAAACTGAATCTTACTTACATAAAATTGTCTATATATCCCCTTAGTTACTTCAATAGATACATATGGAAACAACCAACGTATGATAGAAGTGAATAAATCAATATTTGTTTGTTTGTTTTTTCGAAAAAAACAAAACAAGAAAGATTAAAAATTACTAATCAATAATGTTGAATAGGTCAGTATCTCAAATTGTTTAATAAATAAGTATATATATAAGCAATAATTGAGAGGGGGTTTGAATTTGGTCCACATACATACATGTATATAAATGTAAATTAATATTTTGGAAATCTGTAGTCGATTTTGTAAATAAATCTCATGAATCATTCAAAAAAATATTCGATATATGTATATATACTACGTGTTACATTAATAAGTAGTATAATTCTAGGAGTGATAATATTTGGCAACATATCATGAAATTATGAATTAGGAAAGACAATTATATAATCAAAATATTGTTTGAATTTTCAATATGTTTGTTTATTTTTTTAAATGTGGACGCCGATCAAAATAAGTATTGAGGTTAATAAAATTGAATTGTTGATAAATATATGTATGTACTTGTATTCATGTGTATGTTCACTTTTTTCTCAATCATGATAATATTGATTTATTGATTGTTTTTTTTTATTATTGATATTATATTAATTTAATCAATCGACGTCCACATTATTGTTAGACAACAGAAGAACCACGATTAACTGTTTCTAATAATCGATTGACATCTTCTTCTGTTCCGGTAATTTTAGCTTGTCTATAATTTTTCCATAATGTTGCTGTTACATCTAATGCAATTAGATCACTAGCTATTTTTGAAACAACATGTAATATAAATACACCATCAGCACCTAAATTATTATTTACAAAACGTGCACAATCACGTTCTTCTGTACTAGATATAAGTCTTAATGCTTTTAAATATTGTTTAATATAACGTACACGACGTGATGGTAATATTGTATTCAATGCCCATTGTAATGTATTTAATGTAGTTAATAAACCAAGTATTGCAAACCAAAACCATAGAAATACATAGATTTTCTCTGTGAAATTATTAATTGGTAAAACACATTGTAGGGTATAACTGTAAAATAGAAAAATAAAAAAGAAATATACATCAATTATTGAGTATATGAAACTCATTTTCTTTCAAATAAATGAAATATATAATATAATATAATATATAGGTATTGTTCCTAAAGTTACAATTCTTAAATGATGATACGGAAGAAATCGTGACACAGAGGTTAAGAAGGTCAGTACAGAAAACATTTAATGCAACCCGACTTAGTACCATCTTCTACAACCGCTCCACAATAAGAACTGTTAATAAAGAGAGATTGCCTGAATTCGCCACATCTATGTGTATTTACCAATTCAACTGCTCCTGTGGAGCCAGTTATATAGGGCGTACAATTCGGCAAGTTCGTCAACGAATAACAGAACACCATTCATCGTGGTTGACCAAAGGACAGGTAAAGGGGATTAAGAGTTCTATTCTCTCTTACTTGGTGGACATGGGTCATCAGGTTGAACTGAATAAAGCTTTTAAGGTTATCTACCATATTCCATCAAATTTGCCACATAGTTTACGAGCTCGTCTATTGCACATAGCTGAAGCCATCGCAATTCATATTCACAAACCGAACCTTTGTATCCAAAAGAAGTTTGTACAACCCCTCTCGCTACCTTGGCCATCGGTATAGCGGAGTTTGTAGCATAATTTCGGTAAACAATTATCTTATTCCTTCCATTTTTTGTATTTTTGTATTTTACTTATTCTCTACATTCGTCTCTTGATTCTTACATAACTACTATGTTACTGACCATTCATCAAAATATTTTGTTAGTTCTTTCTCCTCTTTGTATATATTATGCAACGTAGCAACAGCTTGATTTTCGAATAATAACTTTGATTAGTATTAATCCTTCTCTTCCAATTAATGTTAGTTTATAATCGATGTCATTATATAATTATTACGTAACGTATCTACTCCATGAGTGTTATTTAATTATTGTAAATCATATATATTAGTGTAGAGCCATGATGAAAAACTAATTGAAATGAAATTTCTTCGCTCGATTCATTCCTTTTTATTTATCAAATGTCAAAATGGGAATTTTCACTTTATTAAAATATATGATCATCAACTAATAACTTATTAGTTCAATGCTTTGAATAATCCGGTTATTGGTATTTTGACGAAAATTTGATCAGTTTTGGTTGGAATATAGGCACAAGTTAATATAGAATAGATGGAGTGTGACTAACAGTGGTATCTAAGACGCGTGTTTCGTTCAATTTGGGACTCGTCAGATAGATGTTCCTGCATAACAAAGTCGATTTGTATTCCGGAACTCAGACTCAGCACTGTTTGTTACTGGGTTTGAGTCCCGAAGTGAATACCTACTCTGGGATGGACGTACATGCAACCTATGAGACTCGAACAGAACTAAATGTGTGTTCTAGACTCCATTGCTAGCCATACTCCATTCATTCTATAATAGCATTTTCGGACTATCGTTCAAGACTGATAGCTAACTTTTACATTAACAGAACATCGTACGTAGTTTTCAGAGTGTTAGACTGCTAAAAAAAAATTTGTACAGCTTCAAAGCAAATATTCCTTGTTGCAGTGAATTTAACCACTCCATCAATGCCGACCCACTAAATCTAATGAATGATATTATTGCATAAAAAGGTCTATAATGATAACTAAATTACTTGTTAATAGAGTATAATCATGATCACTGAACATTAAGATAATTAGATTACATCTATACTTCTATTAAATTAAAACCAACCATACAATTAATTCCAACATGGTCACAGTCGTTTTGTAAAGTAGTAGTCAGTTTGATTAAGACCTTCAATTTTGTTTTCACTCTACTTATGCTCTGCATTAAGTTATTAACGGAAACAATCAGATAAATGAATAAGCGATTACTTTAAATAATTATAAAAAAATGTTTCATTAGATTTCTAGAAACATACGTTTAAAAAACCTTATATGCAAGCCTCTTACTCGCTAGCTAATATCACCATGGCTTATATATGACATTCATGCAGGTAAACATAAGAATTTATGTCAATCAAATAAATTTTTATTATTATTTCAAATGGCATATGTATGTGACAAAAGTTTGAACCTTAGTGATTGCATACTCACCGCTGATAAGGCTCAATAAACATAACATGAAAGCATGTAACTATAATCAGACTGAAATCTCTGTTACCAAACAAAATGCGGTATACGAGGTGAATAACGATGACATGTATCGACAATCTTAGTAAAGGAAAGATCAATTTACTGATCCTGAAAATTCAGAAATACTTTTTAAATTCGGGGCTTCTTACTAGTAATACGTAAAGTTATTCAATCTAACTTCTTCGGCCAATTGAAATTCTGAAGTTTTCAGATATGGTAGCAATAACAATAATAATAATGATAATAATTTTTATGTTCTGAATCTTTCACTTATGATTTCAATAATAAACGATTCTATTTGATAACCTGTCCATTTTAAAGTTGTACTATATAGACAAATACAAAATTTGGCTATGGAGACTATTGAGTTTCGTTGAAATCATTAAACAATCAATGTCAGACCGCTACTGAAAAGCTAGAAGAACTGGACTGATGTCCCATCGTATTGTAGGACCATTTAGAAGTGCACATCTACGACTCAATAAGCTGTAACTGAACCCATGACTTTCGGCCTTGTATGCAAACGTCTAGCCTCCAGACTACTGAACGTGTATCTGATAGTTTCCATTCTAATTTCAATCACTCCACGATAGCACGCTACCGGTTGAGCTAAACTGTATTGCATGTGAGGAAGGCTCCCATCAAATATATTAGAAGATAATAATGCACTATCGTGGACCAATTAAAGTTACACTTTGACATTGTTGCATGCCGACTCAGTGGTCTAGAGGCTAGATGTTCATGCACGAGACCGAGGGTACTGGGTTCGATTTCTGCATGAGGGGTCGTAGCGGCTCACTTCTGAGGAGTCCCATCCTAAGATGAAAAAGCCGTCCTCTGCTTCCAGGTTTCCAGTGGTTTTCCAACATTGATTGGTCCGCGATTTAAATAATACTGCTAATTGCTGCGAACAGTTTCCAGTATGCTGGGTTAATGTCATAGGTGTTCAATTTTCAACCAAGAGGTTTTAGGCCCAAACCCTGACCCTAACATGGATATCAAAAGACCGCACACACGAAATAGGATTATCAGTCAAAAACCAGGTCATTGTTTACGAGTCCTACAGCCTAAAAGCATTTCTCTTCCAAATGTTGCTGTCAACTAGATTACTCTCTATGACATAAAAACATAGTTCGAAAAGAAGAGAACTGAAAATTTTCATGTAAATCATGTAAAAATATTACAGTAACCAGTGCATCAGTAGTTTGGTCATTTTTGCACTGCTTTTTTATTCCATCTAAATGACACCTGATTGATTAAGTAGTGAAGTGAACCAAGGAAGAATTTTATAGAAACAGTTACTGATTATCTTTGAACACTAGTCATATCATTTTGTTGAATAAAACGTTTAGCTACTTATGAGTAACAAGACGAAAATAACAAAACGTTTCTCCAAATGGTGAACAAAACCACTGTTGAACTGACGGGATAGGAAGTAGGAATTTCCAATTACTCTTCATGTACAACTTAATGACCTTGAAGAACACAACTTTCTCAGTTGGGACTTCAAGAAATCGCCTATCAGTGAAAGTTGTGAATGAACAATGCATTAATCTAATTTCTAATTTTGCTGAAATACTAATTTAAGCGTAAAAGTACCGAAAAAAGACTAGAATTTCTGACAACAGTCTACAGATTACCAAGGCTTTCTTTCTCATATAACTAACACATGAAAAAGAATAACGTGGACTTTTTCACATCAAATCTTTTCGAACAAAGTTCAAAGAAATCAGAGTTCAGTAAGTGATTTATATAAAATGGTTACGTGTTTAATTTCATCAGGTTGAAAAATTAAATCTTCAAGTATCTTAACAGATTCAATCACTAAGCATGATAAGGAGTGTTGATAAAATAAATTATATTGGTTTGAAAGTATCAATTTTAAGTTAAGATACTTGGTTCGTTTTTTTCAGCCACTAGTCAATCAAATGACCACATTCCAAGGCTGTTGTAAAGTACTCAGAGAACAACTTCATGAAACTACATTAGTGTTATATTCTTACTTAAATGATTTTATATTCAAGACCAAATGTGTTTTGGCTTACGTTGAAATGTTTACTTCTACCTAATGCTTGATCGATATAAAAACGATGTGTGAGGGAGTTACTCACTGAAGACAATAGTGGACTCTCGCTCAATATCATGGATTGGTTGAAGTTAGATATTAAGACTGTTGGATGACGGCTCACTGGTCTAGAGGTTTTGCTTGCCCGTGAGACCGAAGGTCCTGGGTTGGAGTCCCTTTGGTGCGGGATCGTGGGTGCGCAGAGCTCAGAAGTCCCGTACTAGGACGAAACTGTTGTCCAGTACTTCCAAGTTTTCAATAGTGGTCTAGCTTACATCGTTGTAGAATGCGAGCTGTTAAAGAGTCCCATACTAGGATGAAAAGGTGGATCATGGTTTTCCTTGGTTGTCTAGCTACAACCAACCCGTTTCACAGACTACAAATCGACCGGTCACTACAAATCTTTTACAGATATAACAGTATCTATGAATAATTAGGAAGAAGTTTAAACAAAATCAGTCCATGATTTAAGGTAAGGAAATTCTGCAATGTTCACCAATCTCCCTATGCTAGTAATCACCATGTTCTCACTAGTGACTGACTTCAAGATACAATTCTCAAACTCCACCTCATAGGTCTAAAGATTACGCGTTCATGACGAAGCTGAAGGTCTTAGGCTCAGATCCTCTGTGGCGAATTCGTAGATGCGCACTACTGAGCAATTCCATACTAAGACGAAATAGCTCTCTATAGCTTCTTGGTTTTCAATAGTGGATCACCTAACAAATTTCGTAACTTAAACTAAAAAAGTTTAAATACTTAAAACAATCAGCGACTTGAAAAAAAAAGAAAGAATAATAATCAGCGTTTATTGCAACTGATCGAAAAATCAATATCACGTTTCAGTTAAATGACAAAGCAACAATTATCAACCATTTGGACAATTGAGGTTGTTTCAAAATGCCTCACTATAATGTAGGGTTTAATAAAAGCAATTAAGTTGAACAGTTCTGATAATAGTTGAGAACATGAGTCAATTGAAGCTAGACCATCATGAAAAACTTGGAAGTACTAGATGGTCGTTTCTTTAATAATTTTGCTAATCTCTTGAGTAACTAATTATTTGGACACCTTATGGTTACAAAACAAACACTTAACATTTGCAATACCCTATCTATTGTAGAAAGAAAGATATTATATGGTTAATGCATAAATACATTTATACACAATATGTAAGTATATGTATACAGTAAATAGTGTACATCAACATGACATGTTTTAGAGTATAGTCTCACTAAAATTTTCAAAGCAAAACTTAATATCATTATAAGCTAAGATGGATAGTGGCTAGTAGTGGAATCCACGACGAGCGTTTCGTCCTATTTGGGACTCATCAACTGGATGTACCTGCATCTCAGAGTTGATGTTCACTCTGGGACTCAAACTCAGTACCGTTCGCTTCAAACGTCATCGCGTTATCCACTCAGCTACTGAGTCCTGATAGCCACTTGCTTGTGCAATGGCGTGAAGTTTAAATTCACTTAGTATTGTTTGTTTGAATCTTCCCAAATATTACGAAACGCGCATCCTGAATTTCACTGCTAGCCACTATCCATCTTTGCTTACCATGCTTGTAAATTTAGGCTATATCGAGGCAATACGCATAGTATGCACATATGCCAATTAGGGACTGACCAGTCGCAGTCTTAAATATCAATGAGAAGATTCAAACAAACAATACTAAGTGAATTTAAAACGTAATATCATTGTAATTTAATCATCAAGTATTCTTATAAAATTGTTAAGCCCTATTAGGTCTACACTCATGGAGAACCATAAATGTGTTAAATTGATTCTCATATAACGAAACGTAAATAGATGTATTCATGATTATCATAAATGTTTCTATGTTTCTTTTATAAAAGTTTAAGGATAACAAACAAAAAGAGGCTAAGAATTAAGAGAATGTTTTGGTCAACTCCCAGTTGACTAGATCCAATTGACTAACTAACCTTAAAAATAAATGAATGTTATCGATTGAGATAGGTCAAAATCAGCTTTATATTTTATGAGAAAAATTTAATGTAAACAACCATACGTGTAGGATTAAAGAATTTGTACACATAAGTACACACATACCAATACACACACACACCCACAATCATATAGGTTAAGAAAGGGGTGAATGATAATGATGAAATAGGTATAGAAAAACAGGTGTTCCAGCATAAAATAAAGGAATCAAGACGGGAAAATTAACCTAGCGACAACCACTATACTCACTAAATACATAGTTAAGAAACAAAATATTAAGATGAACTCAATGATAGATTTCTATACATTAACATTATTATCATCATCATGATAACAATTGTAGATAAAAATAAGAAAACAGCTAAGAATAAATTTACTTAGTATTACTTGTTTGAATTTTCCCATTGATGTTTAGGCCTGCAACTGGTCAGTCTCTTACAGGCATATGTGCATACTGTGAGTATTGCCTCGATAAAGCCTTAATTCACAAGCATTGCAAGGAAAGATGGATAGTGGCTAGCAGTAGAATCCAGGGCGCGCGTTTCGTGAAATTTAGGACTCGTCGACTGGATGTGCTTGCATCCCAGAGTTGATGTTCACTCTGGGACTCGAACCAAGTACCTTTCGCTTCAAACATCCAGCTGACGAGTCCCTAATAGGATGAAACGTGCATCCTGTATTCCACTGCTGGCCACTATCCATCTTTGCTTACAGATAAGAATAGTTATAGAAAAAATCTTTGAAGAATTTCAATCATATTCAATATAAATGCTGAAATCTCAAACGTGCTAAATGAGGTTGATTGGTCTAACATTTTCGTATGAGTAAAGCCTGATGACGATCTAATTGAAAACAATTATTCGCTTACGTGTGTTGTTCTAATTTTCACAATGGGAATCTTTAATATTCTAAATGAGGTTTGTGAGTAGAGTTGTTTTCTCTTTGTTTTTACTGAAGAAAACATTAGTTTACTGACAAAAGATCAAATAAAATTACAGTGACCGAAATGAAAATAGAAAACTTCTTACGATTTATAAATATTTTAATAAAGTTGAGATCATGAGTCAATTGAGGCTAGACCACCATGGAAAACCTGGAAGCACTGGAAAGCCGTTTCGTCCTATCATGGGACTCCTCAGCAGTGCGCATCCACGACCACGCCTCGCGAGAGTCGAACCCATGACCTACTAGTCTCGCACCAGTGCACTTAACCGATAGACCACTGAGCCGGCATCCAAATATCTCAGTGGTAATATCACAGATTGTAAAGTTGACCGATAAAAATTTGAGTCTTACAAGGTGTAGTACCGTGCTTCATTAATTGTTCACCCTGATAACCGTTATAATTTCAATCCTAACGGTGCATAAAGTTCAGAAGGCAAAAATAAGCGGCAACTACAGTTTTACTAACAAATTATGCACACTGGAGATAGCGGGTAAGCCAACTCACTTTAATCAAGCGTTAATCAATCTTTATAGTCAGACAAGAATAAGTTACAGACATGTGATGAATAAGATAAGAAGTGCACACACACCTACGCTCATATAAAAAATAGTCAGGGTTAATAAGTGAATAATTAACAAGGTGAAAACATGACTGAAGATGGATAGGCGAATTGGCTTGTCCAGAAGTTAGAATAAAGTATATAGGCTTAACATATCAACTGACAATACAAGGGAACCTCAGTTTACTCAAAAATTTCAAATATTTACTGATCTGAATGTTAAATGCTTATCTTGTAGTCTAAAGGTATTGAGTTTACTCCTTAGTGGGATGATAGATATACACTGATTTTGCAGATTCTCAATAGTTCTCTAACGAAGATCAGTTCATGATGTAAAACTATATAATTCAACAATTCTTAATTATAAACTTTAAAAAATAAATCATACTGTCTAGTTCCTAATAACCATCAGTTTAGGGTTGTGGAGATTTTTGTGTTTTGATTGAGATAATGCATCGATCAATGTTAGACCACTATTGAAAACCTGGAAACACTGGATGACCATTTCATCCTAGTGTGGGACTCCTAAGCATTGTGCACCCATGACCTCGTTCGTGGGAAGAAGCGAAAATAACTAATGAAAACTATATATGTTACAAGTTGACAACATTCTATCGATAATACAACAAACTCTAAATGTTAAATTAAATACTTGAACTACATGGTTTCATTTAAGTTGAATCGGTTATCACACATTCAGTAGTTAAACAATCAGTTCGATAATCAGTTTGCTCAATCTCACCCACAGTATTACAAACATTAATTCTGCTTTAAATTTCATTATTTACATAATTGCAATTACTAATACTTACAAATACCATGATAATCATCATTATCATGTGAATATTCAAACAAGTAATACTAAGTGAATTTAAACTTCACACCATTGTACAAGCAAGTGGCTATTAGGACTCAGTAGCTGAGTGGATAACGCGATGACGTTTGAAGCGAGCGGTACTGGGTTTGAGTCCCAGAGTGAACATCAACTCTGAGATACAGGAACATCCAGTTGATGAGTCCCAAATAGGACGAAACGCTCGTCGTGGATTCCACTACTAGCCGCTATCCATATTTGATCATTATTGCTTCTGTTTATTTGTTTTGTTACGTTTTCACTCTGAGTCAAATACAACTTCTGTAGAATTTATAAATTTGTACACAATAAACCTTGTTTAAATTTGCTACGAACATAGACGTTTGATTTCTTTGATTATGAACATAAATCATTTATTTTCAAAGGGTCATTGAATCTGGTTTTCTATTTTCCGTGTAATGGAATGTGTAATTCTTTGCTTATATATAACAAGGAAAATTTTCTAGTTCTTTTCAACAGAAGTAAATTGGACTTTTTTTTTACTACAAGTAGTTCTTTCTATTTTCGTCTAATTATTTAAAATTATTGAAAACATTCATTAAGTATATCAAGTTACCAGAATGGGGATTTATGGAGATTGTAGTAATTTAATAGTCGAACTCATGAGTCAGTATAAGCTAGACCATCATTGGAAACCTGGAAATACTGGATGACCGTTTCGTCCTAGTATGGGACTCCTGAGGATTGCGTAATCACGATTAATCATCAAGGGGACTTCACCCAAAGAAATTCCATCTCGCATGCGAACGCTTAACCTCTAGACCACTGAAGTTTAAAACATTGACTGTGATAAGCAGTGGAATTCAGGACAGGGATTCCTGCTTACTTGAGACTTGTTAGTTGAATCCACCTACATTAAAGTGCTGATGTTCATATTTTGACTCGAACCAAGTATCTTTCAGTCTAAACGCCAATGAGTCACTCATATTTGATATGTGGTGTAGTGACAAGCAATACTGGTCAAATAATTATATTACCGTTGTCCTCTTATTGATTCATTTGAATCATAAGGAATTAAATCTACAACAGCATTATAGAATTCAAATTGACAAGTGATTTTCGGTACAATGGGCCAATCAAAAGAAGCCAAATGAAAAGGATACATTATGCCAATCAAAAATCATCTAAATGACAAGTATGTGTTATTGGTCAAGAAATAGTTTTATTTTCTAAGTATTATGTCCTTTAGCTTAAACGATTTTAGATATGCGGACTTATACGACCAACAAATGACGTATACACCTGGACGAACGACCTAGAGCCCCGATCGGTACTTTTCCCTGTCTGTTAAGTTCAGAACACAAATATCAGCCTCCGCAATATGAATCAAGTATTTCAAACGTATTGGGTTTATATACAAACCAAACAGACCACATCACATCATAAAATAGAAAATAACATTTGTCAGGGACTGCACTTAATAAACTGAGCATAACTTATTAATGGCAAATCATATATATGAATATACGTAGTTTAGTTGCTTAACAGTTGTACAATGAAAGTATATGTATACTATTAGTTCATAAATAGATCCCAATAGTAACCACTCATTATTCTCGTCAGGATATAACACTGATATATAAATGCTCATGTATCATACTGGGTTCATCATAATAGACTTCCTTTTTTACTGTTAATCTCATTCAGTAGCGGGTTGGAGGTTTGCGTATGAGAATTTTGTGTATCAGTATCAGTCTTAAATGCCTGGCATCATAATAACTTTTCCAGACAACAAATTCGCTATTCGCTTCTAAGAATCACAAATGATCCATAAATATTCGATCAATGAAATCCTAAACATACCGGCAAAAACTTTTAGATATCGCTATCAATGTCTTGTCTGATAATTTCAAATAAACTGCCCATTAGATAGATTACTATAAATAGAATAAGCGATATATTTTTACGAAATCCTAATGATTGTAAAGTCGAATTTCTGATATTTCATAACATAGTATATTTCCTACTTATTTAATCTGAAGAAGTGTGACGTATACTACTTATGTCAACATAAGTATTACATAACACAAGTTAAAAGTGGAATACATGTCAGCAAAAGGTTGAGAAGATCGAATCAGAGAGAACGGGAACAGAAAGTAATCGTAATGAAAGTGAACGACAATGAAGTTTGAGACAATTGATGAACGATTTGCAAATAAAGTATTAAACGTAAAATTTTCAGAAGGGGTTTTGTGGAGATTTAGTATTTTCATAGTTGAAAGCATGTGTCGATTGAAGCTAGACCACCATGGAAAACCTGGAAGCACTGGACGGCCATTTCGTCCTATTGTGGAACTCTTCAGCGATGCGCATCCGCGACCTCGCCTAGCGAGGTTCAAACCCAGGACCTATCAGCCTCGTGCCAGAGCACTTAACCGATAGACCATTGAGCCGGCATCCGATGGTGTTTATGTCAAACTACAACCAATCCACGAAGTTGAGCAACCGTTCACTAAATGTCTTCAGTGAGTTGATATCTCCCAACAGACGTGGTTTGAACTCCACTGGTCACTGCTTCTCACTAGAACTCCTGGATTTACCTCTCAAAGTCAATAAAAATTTCACATTTAATGGAAGAACTATGTAATTTTGTACTAAAAATACATTGATTGTCCCTATTTGAATGTTCGTTCATTACATTAGCAGCATATATTAAGTCGAAAAATATTAAAAAATTCATTTTCTACTAATGAATATAGTTTTTGATGTACGAACACAAAAAGAATGTCGTAACTATTCTTAATCACGGAGATTAGACTACAAGATGAAGTAAAGAGTACACTATTTATAATGAATAAGAGAATATAATATGAATTATATAGAGAAGGTTGAGAATAGATTTAGTCATTAATTAATAACATCATAACGGATGTCATTATAACAGCAAACATTATAATGTCTATATTAATTAGTTAATGTTTCAGATGGGGAGTTATTTCCTTTATAATAAAAAAATTACAATAATATAAAGATGATATTGAAGTCTAATTACATGATAGAATTACCGAATTACAATAGTTTACATTATGCATTGACTGTAATAGGATTGTCAATTAAATGTTTAAGAAGCAATGGATAGGTGTTTCGTTCTGGTACGATAATCTCCTTAGTAACTCATATCCATAACCAAACTAAAGATAAAACCCAATACATTTAAGTCAAGTATAGAGTTCTTGACATTTAGACTATTGGGTTGACATATTTAAACTTCGTCAATGTTAATGAGATTGTATGATCATTATCCGATGCCATTGGTTGATAATTGTTCTTACTTCAACTGTTTATAATTTTTTTCCATTGGGTCTGAAAGAATTACCTTTTAAATTGGTAAATAATAAGTAAGTGATTATCACTATGAAACTACGAAACTCAGTAATCTCCCCCAAACTGTCTATACAATTAATAATAATAATGAAATAGCGTAATAGATTGACACTATATACAAATTATTCATCCTATTAATTACGAAAGATGATTTTTCCCCCTAGTTTTATGGAGTTCAGCTATACTGTCTATGTATCCATAGTACTATCTAATAACCGAAAAAAAACTACTGTCATTTGTCAGTAATATACGATGAATTCATCAAAATTTTACCCACTTAACATGATTTTTTTTATTTCAATAATAATATTTTTTATATATAGTTGAAATCATGAGTCTATTGAAGCTAGACCATCATGGAAAACTTGGAAGCACTGGACGGCCGTTTCGTCCTATTGTGAGACTCCTCAGTAGTGAGCATCCACGATCCTGCCTCACGAGATTTCTTAGGAAAATTATTGAATCCCATTTTTTACGTAGTATAAAATCAATATCTGTGCTAATAAATACCATCATCTGAAAAAGTGTTATATTTACTCAGTGACTTAGTCGTTACCTGTGATTTACATTCTATATTGAATGTAACACAGACTTCACCCATGATAATGGGTACAGATTAGTTATTTAAATGTAAGATGATCATCGTATATTGAGCTATTGAAATACTGAGTGTGTCTTAAGTGTGTACTGTTACAAAGTTCGAAATTATGATGAAGCAGTTGCGGTCTGCCATTTTTCACATGATTATTTACGTGAAATTAGTTGTAAACTGTTATCTTCACAAACCTTCCATAATAATAAATGACAACTTCTTATCCAAATGATATCTAGTTTTCTCATGAATTTATTATCATGAACTGATCATAGTTAGGCGGTTGTTGAAAGCTGGGAATCGTTGGATAGCTGTTTTTTTCTAGTATGAGTATCCTTAGTAGTCAGCAATGTACAATTTAGGACCAAGTACATATATGCATCGGTCCAAGTTGCTACACCTCATTAGCACAACAAGATGAACACCAAATTCAAAGAAGTAGTTACTTCAATGATGGTAATGTGAAAAGAAGATTTCATATAAGGATATAATACAGAGAGAAAGAATTAGTTCATCGAAAAAAGGCATTAAGCAATTTTAACCTCATTGTTTAATGGAAGACAGAGAGTACATGCACCTATTCCATTGTGATCGATAATGAACCATGTCATCCAGAGTTTTCAACCATTGGTTATGATAGTCACACGTACCCCGACCAAGTAGTTTGCATTTATCAACATGGCTCAGACTGGAAGTTAGTGACTTTATGAACTGATGTCACATTTTGGTTTGGCCACCCCCAACTTTCTTCTAACCGTCTCCAAAACTAGTCAGCATAGCGCGTCGTGGTAATCGGTGTTCAGGCATACGTAATAAGTAGCTAAACAATCTCAGTTGATGAAGATGAACAATCTCATCAACTGACTTGCCATCATTCCCTAATACCCTGAGTCTAACCTCCCTATTACTTACCCAGTGATCCCAGCAGATACGAGTAATATTTTTAAGACATCCTTCATCAGATACTGGTAACTTACGAATATCTTCTACTCTTAAAGGCCACGCTTCACGGACGTAAAGTAGAACACAGCGAACTACTGCGTAGTATACTCGTCCCTTAAATGAAAGACGGATATCTCGTCTTCGTCATAGTTGACGTAGGTTGGCGAAAGTCAGACGAGCTTTTCGAATCGGTGCAGAGATTTCTTCAGACACCAACCCAATCAGGGCTGATCAGACATCCATGATAAGTCTTCAGTAGTGCACATTAATGACTCCACACAAGGGAACTTGACCTGGGTACTGCTTCAATCTCCATGAATCCCTCATACTGATATCAATAATCATATGCTCGCTAGCGACTAACTTCAAGATACCATTCCCGGAGTTCTAGTAATAAGTCGTAGTCAGTGGAATTCAGTCATGTCGGGTTTGAAACAGTTATCCACAAATGCAATAGAAGATGATCACATAATACCGTTAAATAATCGAAGCTAGATACATACACAACTGGATACCAACTCAGTGGTTAAGAAATTAATCATCCGGATGCTAAATCAAAGGTCATGGGTTTGATTTCCTATTACAGGATTGTGGATACACACTGTTTAGCAGTCTCATACTAGATCGAAACAACTATTCAATCCTTAAAGGTTTCCAATAGTGATCTAATTAAGATCAGTTTGTGATTTAATGACCATTTATTGACTAAAACCTTACACTGATAAAATTTAGTTGAACTAACTTTCTTATTACAACTTCCTTGCATGTTTAATTAAACCTGTTCTACTTAAATATATATCACAATCAAGAAATATATTTGTTCAGATAAATAACAATGATTTACAATAGGACAGCTTAAAGTGAAAACTTTCGAAAGAAAAACTAGTCTGACAATTCTTAATGAAGGTTGATTTAACACAAAGAGATTATTATTTATTGATAATGATGATTAGGATGATAATAATTATGAGGGAATGAATGAACTTTTTTAAAATTATCTCAGTTGAATGAAAATTAAATAGCATTGATATTTATCCTTCCCTTTCCCCCCACTCACACACACATAATGCACAGTCATAGATACACATACATATTCGTATACACGTACATAAATTAGGCTAATTGTGGTCATATACATATCGGTTATTAGATTGGAAGTAGTCCATTTCAGTTTTGATAAGTGAAGTATGATGTGTACGTATCTGTGTCTAAGCTTAGATTTGAGTAAAACTGATACTCTTATATACATACATACACACACACACACCCTTTCATACACACACATACACACAGATCTATTTACGGAAATAAGTAGATAATTTATATTATGGTAGACAGCATTAAGGATTGAAATATATTAAACTTCTGATAATGACAGTAAATTCAATTAAAAATAAACCACATTATGTTTATTATTATCATTACTATTATTATTACTACTATTATTATTATTATTACTATTATTACTAATATTATTATTACTATTATTATTACCATTACTATTATTATTATTATTATTATTAAAAGTCTAAGAGATTTTAGAACTAAAATAGGGTTTTAATAAAAAGTCATTCACAGAATATACATCAAAGATGAAGAGAAAATTTTTTATGAAAATTAGAAAACAATTAACCTGACTTATTATCTTCTTCTATACAATTTGAATTTCTTCAAAGATTTGAAATTATTTCTTTTTCATCTTTTAAACTAATGAGTTGATTATAGAAAGTTAGGTATTCCATAGCAATGAATCTTAGTCTTACATTGGTATTCATAACTTGAGATAGAATTAGTAAATGATTGACATTGTTAAGTCATTGATTTTATGGGTTTTATTAATTTATGTTATTAGTAAATTGAACACTATACAGGTATTTGGATAAGTTACCTATAACAATTTCGATGTCATTTAAAGTAATGATATTTACTTCTCCAAAAGATCCTTTATGCTCACAATTGATTGATCACTGTGTGGTGATCAGTGTCATGCGTGTCAAGTCCTTCTTAGTGCTGATCGAATGCTATCGATCAAGTTGCAATGTGGCCACTAGTCTAGGTGACTCGAAACTGTGTGCACTATGTTGAGATAAGATGTTAGTTGGAGGTGGTCAACAGGAAACCCTGGACCCGGGTTTCGTGCTACTTGGCACTCGTTAGCAAGGTGTACGCGTAATCTTGAGGGAACTGGTGCTCCCTGACGGATTCGATTCCGTGTCACTCAGCTTCACAATCAGACACGTTACCACTGAGCTATTCGGGCCGCAACCGACCTCCTGTAGGATGATCATTCTGATCCTTTATACTTTCTGTTTTGATGGTTGTTTCATATATTGGTAACATAAATATTAAATTATCTTACATTGGATCCATTACTGTATAGTGACTAATACCATGTTTGTCTGGTCCTTAGTGTTGATATAATTCTGTTGATCAACTTATAATATAGTCATCAATTTAAGTGATTTAACCTAATTTACATAATGTTTTGATGTTAGATGGTTGAAAGGAGTTGAGAAGAAATCCTAGATCGAGGCTACAAAGTAGTTTGAAGTTGTCATTAGGATGTACCTACATTCCTGTAGGACTCGAACTCTTATCATGATCCCCTTGCCAACTAAATTTAACCAACTAACATAATCTCATACAAAATGTAGATTAATTTACCGCGTACAATCGAACAAGTGTTAAATTAATTTTATTATTGCTAATAGTCACCAGATATATTATATAATTTAGTTTGTTCATCTCTCCATTCATTGAATAGGCTTCTATTCAAAGTAATTTAATCAATCAAGTTATCAATGTCCTACTGAGAAACCTACCACTTATATTACATTGCGACATTAAAAAAATGCATATCGATTGGTAGCTCATTACTGAAACTTTATCACACTACTATTCTTTCATAACAGAACAGCACAATACAAATATATATATATATATATATATATATATATATATATAGATTTAGGAAAATTCATTAACCCAGTATCCATTTACATTAGAAAAGTTTAATTTAAAGTGAATGAAAATGTTTATATAAATCAAGTTTTTTTAAAACAAAAATGTGGATGTTCTAACTCCAGAGTGAACATCAGTCCTCGAATATAAGTACATCCAGATGACAAGTTTCAAATAAGAAGGAACATGTGTCCTATATTCTATTGTTATACAAATTTCATCTCTTTGACACAAAATTCTGAGTTGGACATAACAATGAATCTCTGAATTAAGTGAACTGAAGTCAACATTTTTTTCCTTAAAGCTTAAAACTTGTTCACAAATAACGGACTAATCAGAGTTGAATATGTTGTATTTAAAAAGGGGTTTTATATGTTAGTTGTATTCTATGAGACACTATTAAAATCCAGGGAGCATCGAATAGCTACTTTTCCCTAGCATATGACCTTTCAGTAATACTCAACTATGTCTCATCAGGGATCAAACTTAAGATATTCAGGTTTACAACAAACATTTAATCACTTAACAACCACGTTGGCATCAAGTGGTACACTTTTTAGACTTCAATCATATCATGTCTTAGTGCAACAATCATCATCTATGATGATGAGTCCCAAATAGGACGAAACGCGCGTCCTGGATTTCACCGCTACCCACTATCCATCTTTGCTTATAATGCTTGTGAATTAAGACTATATCGAGGCAATACGCACAGTATGCACATATGCCAATTAGAGACTGACCAGTTATAGTCCTAACACATCGATAGGAAGATTCAAACAAACAATACTAAATGAATTTATAGATTTTAACTAAAACCTTTGTTTATCTTTCATTTCCCTAATTATATTTTGTTGTTTCATATGACCAAAGATAGGGAGAGAGAGAAAGAAAATGATTACTATAATTAGCATCTAATCTCAAAGCTTACAAAGTGAATCTTTCATCTAAATTAATTTGACCTTATTTATCTTCTTTTCCAAACAAACAAAAAAATAAAAACATCCGCATAAATGTATGTTTACAATGATCATCATGTTATCTGTGCCAAATATCTGTTTATTAGGTAGGTGGTAATATGGCTTAGTGCTGACTATTTTCAATCTATCCTGTCATAAGTATATTAATAAACAAATAAACATACCCATACATAAGTTTATGAAATATGATCCTTTCTAGCAAGATTGTATTAATGGATTCCGATAGATAAATTAACATTTAATATTTCAATGATCAATAGTTTACCTAGTGATTCATCATCATCATCATCACCTTTATCACCAAAGTCAGTAGACAATAAATTAATATTTTCAGGTTGAAAAAAATATTAGACAGTAAACATACATTGTAAATGGAGTTGGGAGAGATTATAACCTCCCCCCCCCTCCGAAAGAGTTTTAATACAAGTTAATCATAAATGTTTCAGTCAGTTACTTGGGTGAAGCCTACATAAAATTGATTATAATAACACTTCATTTCTAGGAAGTCGAAGTTTTTATTGACATGATAATTCAGTATGTAAACTTGTTGAATTACGTATTGATTAATCATTTGTGTAAAATTAGGATAGTAGAATGAACAAAAATGAAATAATGTTGGATGATCTTATTACTATCTGTTTAACTCTTGTTATTTATTGATTTGAGGGGTTATTTACAATAAAAACACTTCTGTGGTAACATTTCTACTATTATATTGAGTGATAACAAGGAGGACTTCAGTTTCTCAGGATTACAGTTCTCTTTAAGATTATAAACTTATCTTTACGATAAGGGAACATTTTTTGATTAATGATCTTTTGGGAAAGTTTCGAAATGATTAGTGACTTACTTTACATTTCTTAAAATTCTTATGTGTAGATGTAAGGTAGTTGGAGATAGTTGATCTCTATCAAGGATTACTCAGTCGTAGAAAACTATAGAGTACTGACAAGCTTACTCATTCTCACTAACAAACAAGTACAATACATAACCCAATGTGTAATGGAACTCAAGCTCCAACTTTTGAAATAAATAAAGTATCATCCAGTTACTTAGCTGCAATCCAGCAGTCGACATTAACCAGTTTCAGTAAGCTAGAAACGTGCTCTAGTAATTACTTGCCAATAATAATTAGCGTCAGCATTTGATTGATCAATCGATTGATCGATAAGGTTACAACATTTCAGTAGGACTTTTAAAACTCCCATCAAAACAACTTAGTACCATCACTGATTATCGACTTGGTTCCCAGATATTTATTTAGTATAAAGTGTAAGTCCTCAGTCAGTCAACGATAGACATTTAATTTTATATAGTTGAGATCATGAGTCAATTGAAGCTAGACAAACATCGAAAACTTGCAAGCACTGGACGGCCATTTCGTCCTATTGCGAGACTCCTTAGCAGTGCACATTCACGATCCCGCACTCGTGAGATTCGAACCCAGGACCTATCAGTCTCGCTCCAGAGCCCTTAACCGATAGACCACTGAGCTGCCTGGCATCCAACGGTGTTAATGTCTAACTTCAACCAATCCTTGAAGTTGAGCAACCATTCATCAATGTCTTCAGTGAGTTACTATCTCCCAATAGACCTGGTTGAACTCCACTGGTCACTGCTTCTCACTAGAACTCCTGGATGTACTTCTCGGTCAGTCACTAGTAAGCAAGACATTTAATTGATTAATTTAATTGTACCATGTTAAAATGTTGATTCAACTAACCAAATAACTTTAACAATGGTGATTAATAAATTGAACAATGAAAACTTGCATTTCTTAATTTTGATCAAGTATGGTCGATTAGAACAGAATCAATTGGCATTTCTTTTCTTTTCTTTTCTTTTTTTTTTACTTTTAAATTCAGACAACCACAAGTTGGCTCAATTTTCTAATAACAATTTACTGGATAGACTTAGAATTACATTGTTATCCATCTAACAAGCATTAATTTTCCTGCCCTTAATTTCCTGTCCTGATCAATCCCACCTATAATTGTGTATAATTATGTCAGTTGTCTATGATAAGATAATGAAGGTTTTTTCTCAAACTAGTTAAGTTAAAAGAAATCAATAATCAAGTCAATGACCTTGAATGAAATTAACCAACCATTGAATAGGAAGTCTGAATTTCATTTCATTTTTTATCATGAGTTTTTGTTACTATGTGATAAAACTTGTCTCTTTATTTCTATTCTTGTTTTTAATGATTATACACATTTATCATTTATTAACCCATTTTATTCTTCATTAGAGTTTTTTTCTCCTTAATCTAGTGAATACTTTTTTCAATCATTAAAATGTCTCATTAAATGTAGAATTGTATAAGCAAGTGACTATCACAACTCGGTAGCTAAGTGAATAACCCGATAGTGTTTGAAGTGATTGGTATTGTGTTTGAGTAGACGAGGAGTAAACATCAACTCTAGGATTCAGGCATATCCAGCTGACGAGTCCGAGGCGGGACGAAACGCGTGCCGTGGATTCCACTGCTAGTCACTATTCATTTTTGTTTATCATACAAAAATTCTTTTCAATTTTTAAATAATGTCATGTGTTATTACCCATAAGTCAGTTTTAAAAAAAAATGAAGTAGCTACCATAGGGAGTCAAGATGATATACAGGTTTAGATAGAAAATCATGATAATATCATGATAGACAAAGAAGTGTTTCTTTTTTGTATAGCATGACGGTATACAAATATAGTTAACAGGATAAAATACGCCTAAGTCTAGTCTAATCTCTGCTTTGTAAATTGGATATGTAACTGTTACTTTGAGTGCGAAGTTATCAAATAAGAGATGTTGCTAACACTTAATAAGTTATGATGATTAGTTGTTTAAGATTGTCAGAGTTTGTTTACAAAAGAAATCGATATAATTCTGAGAAACTTTTAGATCATTTTAATGTTATAGATTTTATATCTTATTCAGTGAATGTTTTAATTCAAGTTTGCTCACTAGTGACTGACCGAGAAGTACATCCAGGAGTTCTAGTGAGAAGCAGTGACCAGTGGAGTTCAAACCACGTCTGTTGTGAGATGGGAACTCACTGAAGACAATTGGCTAACGGTTGCTCAACTTCGTGGATCAGTTGAAGTTAGACATTAACACCGTTGGATGCCAGGCAGCTCAGTGGTCTATCGGTTAAGGGCTCTGGCTCGAGACTGGTAGGTTCTGGGTTCGAGTCTCACGAGTGCGGGATCGTGAATGCGCACTGCTGAGGAGTCTCACAATAGGACGAAATGGCCGTCCAGTGCTTGCAGGTTTTCGATGTTTGTCTAGCTTCAATTGACTCATGCTTTCAACTATGAAAATGTTTTAATTCCTTTTAAGAGAGGTAAAATGTTACCTATTTGTATATTTAGTTGTTCCACCCTGTACCTGATCAAATGTGCATTTTGAAAGTTTATTACCATGAGCACAAATGAAGAAAAAACAAAATTTATGATTATTATCCGAAATACATCCTGATTCTCTGCGAATGTATATCGTCATGCCAAACTGTGATAATGTTCGTGACAATGTTCTTGCCTTATCCCAATACTAATGTTGAGCAGATCTCAAATTAACCAGTTTGTTAATAATCTGCAGAAATGACAAGCAAACAGGTTGATAATAACTTAAATTTAGTAAGTATTAAGCTTATCTCAGCTACTCTCTGTTTGGTTGCTTTCTCTTCTAATTTTTTGCCTTACTATTTTTCCACAAAGTCATCGTTGTTACCACATAAACAGATTAGCTATTTCAAATTTTAACATCTAGTAATAGTAGGAAACTTCTTATCAAAACCACATCTACTTCTCTCTAACTGTGACGTTCATTAAAATGAATATGGAATATTTTCTTCTTTTACACAAAAGTACAAATCTATGTGACCGATTAGATTCATTATTGATTTCCGACTCGTGAACTAAACGATAATTATTCTCTTGAATCTTATTTCAGGGTTAATCAATTTCTTTTTATCTACCTCTTCGATTTTTCAGCCTCAGATAAAAATGACTTTAAAACCATTGATCACTGTTTCTATTATGTAAACAATTGATTGGAAAGTAGGGTTAACGAAGAACTTAACATTAATACACACACACACAAACAAACTTATAAACCAGCCCTAAACTTTAAAACTAACAAACTAGAAAAACGGACTGGGATGCTACCTACAAAAATGCAGAAATAAACTGAATAGAACAAGTAGACCTTAAGAAATGTTTGACTAATTATTCTACTTTGAACCCATTTCACAATTATGATCTTTAAATATTACAGGTTATAAGCAACTGACGAGTAGCAACCGAAATGAAATGAACTCATTCTACTTAAATCTTTGTTCCTGCTTGTTTCTAGATGATAAAAGAAATTATGTTTATGAAATATTCTACTTTTGTTTGTCCTTATGAAAATGTCATTCTAATGAAATGTTGACAATGAAACTTTATCTCATTATAGGATGTTATGAAGATTATTAATGGTCATAAAATCTCAGGAGTCACCTCTCGAAGATAGTCATTAATAAGCACATACTAAACGAATGCTCTTTACTTTAAAGGTTTCTAATGAATATACTGGCCAGTTACATTTTAATGATGTCTATTTTGTACAGAGAGGAATTCTTTATAGATTCAGAGTGATTCTAACTTCAAACTAATATCAGTTAGAAGGCCGTTAAAAATAATAGAGTTATGATAGCGAACTGTAATTAATTTGAAGATCCAATTAGAAAAAAACAGCATAGTACTGACCAAATACAAGTAATATTTTCAAATATCAGCAAAATCGTTCATGTCCGTTTATTCGTCTAGTCCAAAACGGTTTAGTTGGGGGATATAATCATCAGAATTAAGCAATATATTTAAAAACCGTTTGTTTCCTATATTTTAAAGTATAGATGATAGTCATATCTTGAAGTTAAACATTTTTTGGAATGGTTTTGTAGAGAATTATTCAATTTGTAGGTTGTATTAGTCACAGATTAATGCCACTCGCCACCGAGAACACTGGATGATTGAGACGTTATATTATAAATTGGCTAAAGTTTGAGTTATACCTTTGGACACCGACTCAGTAGTTATTAATGACTAAAATTGCTGTTCGAGACTTCTAGGTCCTGGGTTTGACTAATCGAGGGTTCATCGCTACGTACTAAATGGATGTTTTATATGAAGTCTAAATAGTTGTCCAGTTTTCCCCTGCTTTTGAATAGTATCCTCACTGAGATCAGTCTGTGACGTCTACAAATAACAACTTTATATTTCCAACATACCATACCATACCGATATACCTTTATTAATTTGGGGAAAAGTAACTAGGATGTTTTTCAGGGTTACTTTTTACAGCTTTTCCTAGTTAATTAACATTGCTTGTAAAAACGTTGGTTATTGAATTTTATACTGATGTTAATTAATTCATTTTATTAAGTTAAAACTATTCCTATTTACATTTGTCCAATAAATTAAGAAGAACTAGTAGTGTGGTGTATGCTACCTATATCTGTCGACATAAGTAGTAACAGTGTAAACCCTGTCAGAAGAAGGCTATGAAGGTTGACTTGAAGAAAACAGGAACGGAATTGGAAAGAAATTGTGAATCGGAAGAATCACACAGAATGTAAAAGATAAATGTTAGAAACTTGCAAATGAAGTTTTTAATGTATAGTTCTCATAAATTTACCAAAATATTCTATAATTCTTTATTAATATATACTGGTTGTCCCTTTTTTATTAGCAGTACATCAATAACAAATGGTTTAAACTGGTACAGTTTCAATTTAATTTTGAAAGATTTGAATGAAATCACTAAAAATCCAAGCGCCTATTTGGATCACGATAGATAACATTGTATTTATGATGAATAATAATAAAGTGACTTTTTGTTTAAATCTATGACGTTTCCTTCTTTATATTTCTAATTGATTCTATCAGATAAAATACATTTAGAAAGCATTAAAATTTATTGATTAACTAAATCCCGATACTTCTACTGTATCATACATAGTAACGGTTGCCAACAACAAATCTATGTATATATATTCTTGTATACCTCGGTATCTAACTGTACAACTAAAAAAAAATATACTGATTATTAATTGAATAAGTTCAAATGGTTTCTAATAAATAGGTCATTTCCTGCTTGATTAGTTCAGTTTTCGCCTTTTTAATGAGTTTAGATCTTAACTTGAGCTTAAAATAGAAAGAAATGTGAGTAAAGTTAGTAAATTAATGCAAGTTTGTTTGCTTGTCTGTTTTTCTTTTCGTTGTTGTTGTTGTTGTTGAAGAGGTGTATAATTCTAAATCTTTATGATTATTAAGCGGAAAAAACAATGGAATTGTTTGTATTAAAGCAGGGGAATTTTTGATATTGATCTCAACTTTCTTTATGGATTAAGACTAAATTAATGAACTACTGAAGAATATCAGGAAGTATTAAACTGTTTCCTTTTGCCTAAAGTTTTTTTTCACTAGGGATTAGGGTACTTAGCTTATGTAGGAAAGTGATTTTCATTGTTGGATGTCAACAAAGAGTAGCGGTTAACATCAAGTCTAACTGGAAAACAGTAACACAGAATATATTTTTATAATAAGTATTATTCTTCTTGTATGTAGGTGACCTCAATAGTCTCCTATCATCATTGGTCTAGTTTTATGCCAACAATATTAATATACGGAGAGCGATATAACGCAAAGAGCAAAACTTCTATCTTCAGAAAGACCTGAACAGGTTATCTGGCGTGTCCAGAATTTGGAAACTGTCAAATAGTGTTTTCAAGTGCATTATGGTGCATATTGCTACCAATGTAGACACACAATGATCTGAAAGTTATTATTAGTCAGGACTTCAGACTTGAGAGTTTTAAGAACTTCTGATCATCACGTAAAATTTTCAGCCACGCAGATATTGAGGCACTTGGAACTTGTGTCAGGTGTTCGTTCAACCAAAACTCGAGTACTACATACTCAAAGACAGCCCCTGGATGGAAAAGACTGAACCGTTGGGATAAATTCAAAGAACCCTGACTAGGCGGTTTCCTGGAACCTCTGAGCTGTCACATGATTGATGACTGGCTAAACTAAATTTATTTCCATCGTCGTAAAGAAGAATTAGAGGTAACTTAATCACTGTTTTCAAGTTACCTGGCAGTAATTTCACAAACAATATTCCCTCCTTTTTCGTGTGGGTACTCTAATATAGTCCACAAACCTAGAACCAGTTACTTGTCAGCTAACTACTAACTTTACTATTGAAATATCAGCTAGAAAAACTACCTACCCCCATAACTTAATAAAGCTTCATTTTTCGACTCATTTAAAGAAAGTTAGATCAACTGAGGGATCTCATCCCTAAGACTATTACATAGACTATCCGTCCTCCTATCCTTCTGGTTAATCATAACCCCATAAAAGATTAAAAAAAGAAAATTAAAGGTTGATACCTTTAAATTACTGATTTGGAATTCAATGTTCTATATATTTACCAATTTCTTTTTTTGTTATAGAATAGGTCGGTTATCTATTGTCATCAACTTTATTTGTTACGCATCTGACATGATTGAACTCCATTAGAGACTACAATTTCATTTCCTTAACCAATCTCAAAATTATTCAATCATGAGTGAAATCAACGTTAAAGTAAGGGGATTTTCGGAGATTACTGATGTGATCGTGAATGTATAATATTCATATATTTCAAAGTGATTGTTAGATTATGTACGAAAATGATTCTGAAATATCGCGAATTCACTAAATTTACACACTTAAACCACTAGATACTTGCTCGATAGTATAAAAGTGAAAAGCTTATCATGAGACATTCAAGTCCTTGGTACAATCTTCAGTACGATCATAAATGCACACTGCTATGGAATCTCATATTAGGACATAATAAATGTCTAATTCTTCCAGGTTTTCACTGGTCATCTAGTTAAGTTCAGTCCATACTCTAGTCTAGTCTATAATTAAAATAATACCCAAATAAAGGAAAAAAAACTCATTTTAAATTAATTCATTCACTTAAGTCATTCAAATGAACAACAAATTTCATTTAGAATTATCCTTTAAAAGCATAATATGTATTGTCAGAATGGGGTTTGTAGAGATTGTAATAATTTGGTAGTCGAACTCATGAGTCAATATAACCTAGACCACCATTGAAAACCTGGAAGTACTGGATGGTCGTTTCTTCCCAATGTGAGACTCCTCAACAGTGCGCATCTACGATTCCGCATCAAAGGGATTCCAATTAAGGACCTACCATGTCGAATGATAACGTTTAACTTCTAGGCCACTGAACTTGTATCCAACGGTATTAATGTTTAACTTCAATCTATTCATGATCTTGCACAACTATTCATCTATTGTCTGAGGTGGATGACTGTCTCATACCTTACACGGTTGAACTCCACCGAACACAACTTCTCACTAGAACTGCAGGAAATCAATCTTGAAGCTAGTTACTAGTGAGCACATGATTATTATAATTATTATCATCAGAATGGGGATTTGTGAAGATTGTCGTATTTTCACAGTTGAATTCATCAGTCAATTTATGTAATTCAGTTAATTATTCAATAATTATATAAGTTAAGTAAAGAAAATAATATCACAACAATAACAACAAATAAAGAAGTACAAAAATAGAAAAAAAGAAAACAAAAATTAATCATAATTCCATTTTCTCTGAATCAAGGGAATAGAAAAACTACCACTAGACAAAATGGAATCGAAGGAAAAGAATGTTCAAAGGAATTTCCGTTATGTTTTGCTTTTCTATCATTTCGTTTCCTAATTTGGTTAAATCAACACACTTGGATACACATTGGATACAAACATACACACACACGCACACTTTTAATCAAACTAACATTATGATGATAACGATGACAATGATGATATTGATCACCACCACCATCATCATCATTATTATTATTAACGATGACAATTACAGCAACTTGAGAAAAAACTACACTTCCCGATGTGTTGTCTAGGTTGGAAAAGCCAAATATATATATAGAGAGAGAACGAATGATGTCCCCTATTTCTTATATTCATTTGTTTTGCATCCTGTTTCAATCTATTTAATTAATTTTTTCTCTTTTTTTGATAAACCCATAAATTAAAATAATTTCAAGAAGGGAATGTTTGACTTTTTTCCCCCCCTCTTTTCCACAATATTATTTACTTAAGCTATACAATTATATTTATAGTTAATTATGTAACTATGTCTATAAATAAAACAGAGAGGTTGATAGATTTGGAGATATCGCATCATTTTTAAAAAAAAAATGATTGAAAGTGATTTCAAGTAGGCTGAACCAAAAAAAAATTGCGTAACAGATCAAAGGATAATATGAAACTATAGAATAAAAATAGATTGTTCCATATTAAGTATGAGATAATAACCCCATTCTAAAATTAGAAGGAACTTACTATTGTATATGCATATATGACAAATTTATATTGATCAGATAATGATTTAAAACCAGAAAGCATTAGACCAGTAGTGTTTAACTATGTTATAACTATGAGATAGCTGCTTGATAAGTTTGTTTGCTTGAATGCCTATTATTGATTTTCTAATTGCTATCTATAACCTCAGGCTACTTTTAAAGGTCATGAATTTAAGTAGGAGCTTTAATCTAAGGTTAGTTATTGGAAAAAAATTGGATATACTTATAAAGCTTTATTTAACGTAAGTCATTTAGCAGCTTCTGGATGCCTATTAAATGTATTAACAATGTAGATAATTATCCATTTATAATGGGACAAATAACCTTTTACTTTTCTAAATATTTCCCAGCTTTTACTTAATGTTAATTGTATAAAACAATTCCAGCCTTTTTCCGGACTTCTATAGACTGTGTGGAGGTATATTCGTGGACTGTTTACATTAATTAATAATGACATTTGGAAATGATCACCTATTATAGTGAATGGACACCTAGTTGTATAAATGTTAAGCTCCCATCGCGAGAACTGAAGGTTCTGTTTCACGAGTGCACAGCGTTCAGCAGTCTTGTACTAGGAGAAGATAGATGTCTGAAAGCTCCTGGCTTTCAGTAGTTATCTAGTTGAAGTTAGTCCGTAATGTAAGCTATCAAATCGAACAACCTCCACAAAATTTTCAAAGCACTATCATCATTCAATTTTGAGACCGAGGTAAAATTACAGCTTGGATATTTCGTTTTCAAAGAAATAATTAGGTTTGAATTGATGGATTTTCAAAGTTTATTCTGTGAACAGGTTTATAATCTGTGTTCCTTTTGAGCTAGATTGCCTAATCTTATGAAAAGATTTTAAACAGCATTCCTAGAAAGACCAGAGGTTACGTAGTGTTCGACAGTAGAATTACTGACCGTTCAATATACAACTAAGACAGCCATATTGAACTCCGCCTGTAGCTCCTCCGGGGGTTACTGCCGGTCCCAAGCCAGGGTAAAGGAGGAGGGTTGGGCATGGGGTTAGCGACCCCATCCCGTAGAAAACCAACTCGGTAAAAAAACGCTAACCAGAAAAATGCTGGTCGGCGGCCTATGCTCCATTGGGAGTAACAGGCGTAAGTAAAAGTAAGACAACCATATTGACTAGAAGTTTAAACTAACTAATTCTAAGAACTAATTACAATTAAGAATTATCCCAAACCACCTAACATGAGAATAAAATTCAGAAAGATGTTTAATTTTATAAAGAAATTTTACCAAGAATTCAATTAAAATTAAAGATTAGACAAACATAATATTAGTTACTACTATGGAATATAACTCAATTAGATGGTTTGAACTGCTCTTGGAGAAAATTCTCCAATATGATGTGAACAGACTACCGTCTTGATGAATGTCTAACCAACAAAAACTGCTCAACAGGTAACATTGATTCGATCAATTTATAATGTTCAAATCAAAAACTGTAACTAGCCTACTGTCACCAGTGTTATACTACACAGTGATCAGTCAGTGCAAATAACTCAGTTTTATAGGAGGTCAGCCATAACCTGAATAGGTCAGTGGTAATACCCATGATTGCGTGACTAGATGACTCTGGTTCAGCCAGCATTAAAATTAGATCTAGGATTTCCTTTTAAATACCTTTAACCACTAAACATAAGGAAAAACTTGTGTTTTCCGAAAGAATTGGAACCTACCCCACTAGTCATTGTAATAAAAAACGTTAGCGCTAAATTAATTATACGAACTACGTCAGCTATACCATTGATAGGTAACAGAAAACAAGAAATCTGCAATAACTATGTTTATTGTCTGAATGTCATTTAACATGTACTTCACTGTCGTATTACGTAAAAAAGTGGCCATTTAAAAATTTTTCAGCATCAAACTGGTTACTTTCTAACTACTCGTTCATGTGATGTATCGACTTTAATTGCTTAGAAAACATGATGTAATAATAATAATAACAGGATCTTGGACAACTAATATACAATAGATCTAGAAAAAATGTCATGTGATAGTCACGCTCGTAATCAGAATAAAAATAAAAACTCTTTGAACTCAGCGGCAAAATTACTTTGATAAAACAACCGCTTAAAAGATATGATTATATAGTCAAGAAATGTATACTTAAAGTTTAATATGGGGATGTAGAGATTGTTGAATTTAATTGAAAGTATTAACCGATCAATGGTAGGCACCGCAAGGCGGTGTCGTAATATTATGGACCTCCTCAACGGTATTCTCCACAACCCCAGGATCATCCAGTACTCCCGGTTTTTTAATGGTCTAACATTGACAGTTCATGGTTTCAATGAAACTTAGATCTTCATTTAATTTGAAGTAAATAACCTCTTTTCAAAAAAGAGGGAAAGGATTGATATTCAATGTAAACCAGAAAATATTGAACTACTCTACAGTGCCCACATCCACAAGTCTATATGATACAAAAGCTTGGAGCTTCAAATCTCACGTAGAGTATATTGGATTCCGATTCCATACAGTTGATACAAACAATAAATAGATGCATGTCAATATTTGTTAACAAGTATTATATTCCCACATCGGTCAAGAACTGACTATTGAGCTGATCAGTCAAAGTAGTGCACGAATTCATTCAATAAACAACTCTTTATATATTTTCAGTTTGAAGACGTCAAATGATATTAATTATTTTCTAAGCTTCTCTTCTTACTATCATTGGTAATGCTGTCATTATTATTATCATTATGATTACTTATTGCTTCCTCATTTTGTTTTGTTAATGTGAGGGGTAACAACTTCGAACCAAATTACATTCATTTGAGATCATATATTACATCATCACCTTTTTTCCTTCTCACTGCAAACATAGAACAATAACAGCCCAAATAATTCAGTGATAAACATCCTGGACTATGAAACTAGATAAACCAGATCTATATCTTACAGGAAGCGTCAGTCTATTCAAGATTGTCGGGAAAACCACGCTAATGAGTTTCAATCGGTAGATATATCTAAATTCCAAGTTTCATGTCGACTATCTTTAAACAAAAGAAACACATGAATATTAACCAACTTTGAAATGAGCACATTATTTATTAAGTTTTGTTTTTATTATTATTATTATCGACTTATAATGCTCAATTTACTTTCATTCAAATTAAATTAATAATTATATGTAGATTAAACATTTTTACAGGGAAAAAAAAACAACCGATCCCCTAAGGCTTAACTGCTTAATGTGAGTTGAGAGTATTTGTTGTTGCCGTAATCCGCACACACACACACACACAACGTACATAAATACATTGAGTCGGTAAAGTGAAAAGTTGAAAAGATTTTATAAGTTTGATATGTTTACCTGATATTAACTTTTTGAAAGGATTAAATATGAAGCTTATTCAAAGAAATACTTCAGAATATGACATAATGTCAGATGTTTATTTAAGTGTATGAGTTTGTATAGTTAAACGAAAAAAAAACCGCGGATATAAAATCATGAAGATTCTATGAAAAAAAACCGGTGTTTATTTTCAAGTTTTTTGTTCAAAATGTATCTTATCAATAAAGGGATTATATTATCATAATGGAAGGTTGTGGAGATTGTAGTAATTTTAATAGTTGAATTCATTAATCGACGCAAGCTAGACCATCATTGGAAACGTGGAAGCGCTGTACAGCCGTTTGATCTGTGTATGGACCGTCCAGTGCTTCCAGGTTTTCAATGATGGTCTAGCTTGCATCGACTAATGAATTCAACTGTTAAAAGAGACTTTAGCTGGACGGTCAGTAAATTTAAGCAAACACTGCGATTCTCCGAGTTCTGGTGTGACACTGTAAATGTCGGTTAACTATAATGAGTGTGAAACAGTTATTCCTCACAGTTTAATCAGAGTTGATCATATGATCTCGTGAACTGATTGACATTAGAGATGTAGATCACTGAATGATGATCAATTGAACTGTGACCTACATAATTCACAGCTTTTCACTAGACCTTGAAGAACTGTAGTGACTTCTAAATTTTGTCAGTGGCTTAGCTAAAATCATTTTGTTATTTGAACTATATAAATCCTACTATTTTAACAAAACCTTATACATTCTCAATGACCACATTGTAGAAAAACCAAATGTGAAATTGAGAAGTGTTCCACAGTTGAATATTTTTGATAATTGTTAAAATATTCCTATCAACGACAGTGGGAATCAATATAATCAAATAATTATGACTACACCCAATAACATAATATATATTTTAAAAATGCTTTACATTTTATTTGAAATCTACATGATGCCAGCTCAGTAGCCTAGACATTAGGCGTTCGCGCACGAGGATGAAGGTCTTGGGTTGGAATTTCGCGTACGGGATCATGGATGGGCACTGTTGGGGGATCACATACTAGAATGAAACTGCCATCAATATACTAACACCGATCTATACAGTATATTTGATTTCAAGAGATCCACTAAATTGAAGTGATCACTAACACGACCGGTAGATAATACCTGTCATTTCACCATTCAACAATCACTCAGTTAGTAAACTGTCGATTCCCCATACATATCGATTTTAATTCTCCAAAACAATCTATCACACACTAACAAATATTCATAAGACAATATAACGGGAATCATTAAACAACCTCTATTTAATACTTCTACACAATATGGAATATATTTCAAATTTCATTGACTTCATGTGTTTTCTTTTTTACTCTCTTTGAAAAATAAGTTTCGAAGTCAGTTCACTTTACTACTCCAATTAATTAATTATCTATCTCCATCTAATCATTCAATACATTTGTTTGCATCAAAGTCTTTTCAAAACATAAATCAATCGAATGACTGTCACGCACAGATATATATGTATATGTATATACCAACTTCTAGATCAGATCCCATCACATTCATTCCTTTACTCCATTTTTTTTTGGTTATTATCATCCTTTAAATATCTACTTTTTTTTCAATAAATAAAAACAGAAATGATATGACCTTTATGGCCCTTAAAATTACTTGATAAGAAAAGTACAAATTATAGATCAAATGTTATTCTATTTCACTTTCCCACATATATATCTACATATACCTATATCTTAGCATTATATCAAATTCTCAATTTTACAAATGTTACAATTTCTAAGGTTACTGATAGAAATAGAACTTCTATACTACTTCATAAGAAAGATATCATCTTGACTTTTTTTTCTTTTTTTTCGTTTAATATTTATAAATTCCCCCCCATTTATCCTATAACAAAATATGTATGTATGTATGTATATATCTATGCATGTATGTGTGTGTGTGTATGTATTTTATAAATGAATAAATGAGTATACAATCATAACGGTAGATTAGAAAATTTCATCTTCAACTTTTATATTGTACTTTTTTTTTATTGCCAATATTGAATAAAGAAAGAAAATAGAAAAAAAAGAAAAAAAATTTTGATCCTCTTTTTTTGTTATCCGTATTTTTCTTTCAAGAATTAGAATAGAAAAAAATTCTATTATGTAATTTATTTTTGTGAATTTTTTTCTTTTTTTTTTGTTTTTGAGAAAAAATTCTTTCAAGAATTAGAATAGAAAAAAATTCTATTACATAATTTATTTTTGTGAATTTTTTTTCTTTTTTTTTGTTTTTGAGAAAAAAATTTTTTATTTATTGTAAAAGATAATCAATTTGATTAAAGTATTTTTCTTTTTCTTTTTTCGTTTTTCTTTTTTTTAAAAAAAAAATTATATTTGAGGTAAACATTTTCTAAATGACTTGTTATCATCTATTTGGCCTAGCTTTTAGATAGTCGTATTTTTCTTTTCACTTTTTCTTTTTTTTTTAAAGATGACCTTGAAACATATTTCCCCCTTGTTTGTTCATAAAGATATATATAAATATATATAGAAAGAAGAAATTGATGACCTTTTCTAAGAACTAAAACACAACTCATATATCTAGTTTTGTACTATTATTGTACCTAATCTAAGATAAATTTGATAAGAAATCGTTGAAAGTTCGTCAATATTGAAAGGTCGTTTTACTTTACTCATAAAACTTTAATAATAATTAGTATCAAAGGATTATATTCTTATTGATGTCACAGTCTCTGAGCTGAATGTTTGAAGAAACACAGATATTAATAAATTCACTAAGAAATGTTTTGTTTGAATCTTCCCATTGATGTTTTAGGACTGTAACTGGTCAGTCTCTAATTGACATATGTGCATACTGTGCGTATTGCCTCGATATAGCCTAAATTTCCAAATATGGTAGACAAAGATGGATAGTGGGTAGCAGTGGAATCCAGGACGCGCCTCTCGTCCTATTTGGAACTCGTCAGCTGGATGTACCTGCATCACAGATTTGATGTTCACTCTAGGACTCAAACCCAGTAACTGTCGCTTCAAACGCCATCGCGTTATCCACTCGGCTACTGAGTCCTGATATCCGCTTGCTTGTGCTTGTCCCAGAGTGAACATCAACTCTGAAATGCAGGTAAATCCAGCTGACGAGTCCCGAATAGGACGAAACGCGCGTCCTGGATTCCACTGCTAGCCACTATCCATCTTTGCTTACAGATATTATTGTTATTGTAAACAGTTAGATCATTGAATTTAAATTATGTGTCACAGTAAAGTTTTTAAATGTTATTTTCATATTATTCAATAAGTTTATATCGTGAAAGATCCAGGAAATCAAGATGACTTCAATGAATAATAATACTGTACAGTCAATAAAATAACCATTTAATGTAGCTTATTTCCTAATTTTGTAGTCAATCCATATTATATTTAATATCTTACTTCATTTCATACCTAACTGATTATATAAATCATATCAAACTTGTGGAAATCTATTTTATGATTTAAAAGTATCTTCAAAGTAAATTAAATAAATTTATACGAATGTTCGCGCACAGCTAAGGAGTCCCACAATAGGACTAAACGACCTTAAAGTGCCTCCATGTTTTCCATGGTGGTGTAGGTTCAATTGACTCATGATCTCAACTATTTGAATAAAACACTTTTTAGATTACCAAAGAAGTTATAATCTTAAGGAAAGATAAAGAGTGAATTTATCTGCCCCCCCCCCTGTCATTCAAAGTCTTTGACATTTGGTCACGATAATTGTACGGCCACCTACCAATTGGTTTAAATCTACCTACATAATTTCATCTGACAAACGATAATTTCATGGACTAGTGTTAAATTTCGGTTTCATAACCTGTTACACCATCCATAAGTGTCACAACTATTTCAACAGAACAAGATTCAATTAGTTTAGTTTTTGTTCCAAATATAAAGACGATTTTCTTTGGTTTACTTTATTTTGAAATGATACTGTAGCATGTGCTAATGATGGCGACAGATATAAATAGTATGTATCATCAGTCAAAAGTGGAATGCTTGGCCGAAGAAGGTTGAAACGATTGAACAGAAGAGAAGTGGAACAGAGAGTGATTGATATAGAAACAAAGGAATAACAAAGTCTGAGACAATTAGTAGATATTTTGCAAATGAAGTATTTTTATATAGTTGAGATCATGAGTCAATTGAAGCTAGACCAACATGGAAAACCTGCAAGCGCTGGACGGCCACCTCGTCTTATTGTTGGACTCCTTAGCAGTGCGCATCCACGATCCCGCCTCGTGAGATTCGAACCCAGGACCTACCAGTCTCGCACCAGAGCACTTCCCGGTTTTCGATGGTGGTCCAGCTTCAATTGATTCATGATCTCAGCTCTATCAAATTACTAAAATCTCCACCAAACCCCTTCTGAAAATGAAGTATTTACTGTATGACTCGCAGATTTTATCAAAATATTCTACAGTGTTGTATTAAAATCTATCTGATTATCCCCCACTTGTATTCTCGTTCACTACAATCCAACTTCATACTGACCACACACTTAAATATCAATATTCTACATCTACATATTTATTCTTCAAAATTTTATTTTAACGTCATTAACTCATAACAACACACTTATTTTTATAATTTAATCTACCATAGATTACATGAATAATTAAATATATCATGGCAATTTAATCATATATTAAAGACAATATTCTGTATTTTCAGAATAAGCATATACTCAAGTTTAAATGTAAACATGATCAGATTATGTGGATCCTTTCTCCCCCCCTTTCCATCTCATCATTCATTTGTCATGTTGGTCTTCAAGTAAAGTTTGCTTATAAGTTTTCATCTTAGTTTAGAAGTAGAAAAATATAAAAAAAATTATTCCCCTTAAATAATTATTAGTATATCTAATTACAACTTATAATTTATGGAATAATTATTGTACAACTTCAATCTTTTCACACCTACATTTATACTTTACATTAGAGATAAACATATACATAGAGTTTCCATTTTCAGTATCTTTATCTATGTATGAAAAACAAACAGATTATCATTGATCTTATGAATAATTTAAAAGTAATTTTCCTTGTTGAAACTATGTGGAGGGGCCAGAAAAGAATAACTGTAGAGTTTGGTGTTGTCTGTATTAAAATACGAAACTGTAACATGGTGTCAACGGATTACGCAATATTGATTAGATTACGTATTTTAAGAAAAAGCAAACAAACAAACCAGAATAATCCTATGGGATGATAGAATAGTAAATAAAATGATTAACTCAGACATGAAGATAGATGGGAATTTAAAAAAATATCAACTGATTAATTACATTCTCATAGTTGAAACCATGAGTCGATTGAAGCTAGACCACCATTGAAAACCTGCAAGCACTGGACGGCCGTTTCGTCCTATTACGGCACTCCTCAGCAGTGCACATCCACGATCTCGCCTTGTGAGATTCGAACCCAGGACCTACCAGTCTCGCGCCAAAGCGCTTAACTACTAGAACACTGAGTTGGCATCGAACGGTGTTAATGTCTAACTTCAAACAATCCACGAAGTTGAGCAACCATCGAGTTCGAACCCCGCGATGCGGAATCGTGGATGATCACTGCTTATGAGTCCCACAATGGGACGAAACGGCCATCCAGTGCTTGCAGGTTTTTCATGTTGGTCTAGCCTCAATTGACTCATGATTTCAACTATGAAAATACTGAAATCTCAACAAAACCCCTTCTGATTATAATTTCATTCTGTAGAAAAGATTAAAAGATAGTTAGAGAAGAGTCACTGAAGATTTTCTAATCAAAAAGTAAGTTGACTTATTCAGACTGTAACAAGGAGTATAAGATATTTTAAGAGAACATGAGACTAGTTTGACAGTTTTTTTCAATTCTAGGTAAACAAAATATGTCATACAATACAGCTGGGAAGTGTCTAGAACAAATTTTGTAATCGTCACATCAGAAGTCATGAAGTAAAATTTGAATCTGTTGAGTAATTAAGCAAGTTAATAGTAACTAGGATATCGTGTTCTTCCATAAAAATATCTTTGATAGGATGTATCGATGCTTCATGTCTGAAACTGACAAACCATCGAATGAAGATTGAAGTTTTAGTTTTTTCTAAAAGATTATCCTCTGATATACGATTTTTATTTATCTTTAGTTCGGCAAGGAGTTTCATAGACAGTTTGACAATTTTCATGTCGAGATCATTAATATGACCGATCCTAGTTTTTAAAAAAAACGAGCCCTCAGACTGTCTTAAGCTATCTAGAGTTTTACGGCAGCTATCAGAATCCCTTTTAATAAATTTAACCCATAAATCAATAAAAATTGCGCTGTCTTCCTGTAAAGTATTCATTCGTACATGGCTTTAGATAATGACATATACCAGAGATTCCAATGAAAAATCTTAATATTCAATAAAAAAAACGGATAAACCATCCATTTATTCATAAAACCAAAATAATTTTTTAAAGAATTAATAGGTATGTATATAACTCACCTTGCCGGTTTAGTTTGACCCATTTTACGAACTTTTATAGTACAATATGTAACACGGGGAAAATGTCCAGTTCGTTCCCATTCAACACCAGCTGATAAATCTTGTAATAATCTTAATCCAAATACGGTACTATTAAAACCGGTAAAACGTTTCATTAAATAAATTTGTCCAACAGAATTAGCTACAAATAATGCTCTTACAAATAGAAATAACATAGTTAAACGTGCATTTGGTGTAACACCACATAAACAACGTGTTAATATTGATTTAATTCGTCGAAATCTTGACTGAGATTCAGCTTGTTCTTCTAATGTAGCTACTAAGCATGAAACCGCTTTTAAACGTAATTCACGATCTGGTATAGCGGCTTCTCTTGCTGATTTCAATAATAATGGTAAACGTCTTGAACCAACACGCCATAATAAATGTGGAACCCATGACATCATAGCTTGACCAGCTAAAACTATTGCAACCCATTGATAATAACCAATAAATTTCACTTTTTCATAATCTACTTGATCTGTTGGTATTTCTTCATTGGGTAACAAAAAATATGTATTTGATACCCAACATAAATTTTCAGCATATTCTTCCCATGATTTAGTAAATTCTTGTGGTACCCAACATTGAATTGGTTTACCTAGAAAGAATGCAATTTAAAGGAATTAGATAGAAACAAAATTTTTAAGTATACATTATTCTTTTACTCAGAAAGGAATAAAACATTGATTGTAATATTGTTTAGTGAAGTTTCCCTTACGTTATATTGTAGTATCGACTTCTATATTAAGCCTAGATAGCTTATTCTAGCTTCCAAACAGGCCAATCTATCCATTCTTCTCAAACAACATTTTGGCCTTGTTAGTTATTTGCCTATCAACCTTGATTGTTTTTGTATGGGCGTATGTGAGTACATTGATTTGCTTACTAATCATATGCCTGTAACTTATTTTCGTTTGACTATAAATATGGATTCACGCTGAATTAAATTGAGATGGTTCACACACAGTCTTCGCTGAGCTTCATTTCGATTTACTCTGTTCTCTTCGCTTCGTTTCTCCGCTCGTTTTTCTGAATCAACGATTGTATGAAATATACGTATTCGAAATTCATTCTCGTATTTGACCTGTTTTATAATTCCGTTATTCACTAACTCGGATTGAGTCGATAATCATAGATGAGGATAGCCGACATGAATATTTCAATAACAACCATTCGTCCTGTCTAGTTGGAGTCAGATCCTGGGCCACAAAAATATAAGTAGAATTTCAGGTAATAGTAATTTAAATCTGTACTTCCGAAGCAGTTGAAATATATATTTCTATTATTATTATTACTACCACTCACACCACTACTTCTACCACCCCATAATTTATCATATGAAACGTTAAGATAAGGAGGTTGTTTGTATAGATATGTCAGTATGATACTGGTCATCATCAGAGAGAGATGTTAATTTTATAATTGATCAGTTGTTTTGTCCCAGTCTAAGAGTTCTAACCTGGTACTCACTTATAACCATACACATTCAATTGAACGTAGGGGCTTGAAATCTCATAGTGAATATAATAACACTAGGTCAGTGGTTCTGAATCTTAGAATAATATTAACAGTATGCTTACAGCTTATCAGCTGGGAGATAGACCATTGAAATTTTAATGTAAATTTTAGGTTGGTAAATTTCAAGAATATCCGAAATGAAATGGATAATACTAAATAAGAGTTGTGTCATATCATGAGTTGACTTCAGTTGAAAATGAAAACCAACAGATAAGAACTGTATTGTGTTAATTTCGGATTCAGATGATCTCACTTCGGATCTTATAGAGGATCCTGAATATGCAATTCTGAGTAGTCCTAAACAAGAATTCCAAGCAAATTATTAAGGTGGAATGTTCTTATCATTTAATTTTGAGTCTTTCAGTGATATTCATTATGGATCGATCTCCTTTGATTGTCATTAAAAACCACTACTGGACAGCTATTTTATACCAGTGCATGATTATTTAGGAAAGCCTATCCACGATCCTAGAGCCTTTAGGTTTCATGATGAATGCTTTACTATTAGATAATACAATAATGTATAATGATATAAATTTTCCTAAACAATTCACGATATAACACAACGATCATTGAGATGGTGGAGAAGATTTGTAACTCAGGTGGGTGATTTTGATGGAGTTTTGTTCTTTGAGCTGGATGGTTTGGTCGTGTAGAACATGTTGGCGAAGACACTCGTGGAGAAAATATAGTTGTTCTCGAGTGGAAGCTTGCCTTTTGGCGAAATTCTCCCATTTTCGAACAACGAGAAGCGTACTACACTCGTATGATTTTGAGATGGTGGAGAAGATTTGTAGTTCAAAATCATACGAACGTAGTACTCTTCTCGTTGTTCGAAAATGGGAGAATTTCGCCAAAAGGCAAGCTTCCACTCGAGAACAACTATATTTTCTCCACGAGTGTCTTCGCCAACATGTTCTACACGACCAAACCATCCACCTCAGAGAACAAAACTTTATCAAAAACAATGATCATCAAATGTTTTTGGCAACAACTACTTCATTATCAATTAGCTTGAATTCCATTTATTATAACTTTTTAAAAGACCTTCAAAAACTTGCCACAAAATAAGTGGACACCTTATATCACATTATTAAAAATACTTTAAAGTAAACCTAATTATTTTTCTTTCAAAAAAGAAGAAACGATAGCTTATGAATCTACTATTTTAAACAATGAAATTTCCCCCCCCCTTTGATAACAATAAACATATGTAAATACTCAAGAAAGATGTACTTTTTTCCAAGGGAAAAGAAATTTAAAAAACAACAACTATTAATGAAGCATTCATTAAAATTATTTTAAAAAAAAATTGAGAAATTTCAAATCATCTCCTTTATTTCTTCATCAAGATGTTAGATACTACTTTGTGTTATACTACTCAATCATTATGTATCTATGTTTTACGTCTATTAGGGGTTTACTAAACAATTGCTTGTTAGTGAGTAACAAGAGTTTTTTCTACATATGTTATTACATATTGAGTTATCGTATTCGTGTGTGTGTGTGTGTGAGTGTGTACATACATATATATATATGTATGTACATATTTACAACCACTCATATGTATACTCGTTTTTCATGATCATCTAGGAATGATTTATTATTTTTCATCGTTATATAACAAATCGTTTATGTTTATTTTTTTGTTTGTTTGTTCTTGAATTCTTTCTTTCGTTCATTTTCTATTGTTTTGTGAATTATTGTTCCCTTTTTCTATTTTCTCCAGTCCTTTCCACTCTTCTCTTTTTCTAACTTCTATTCTTTCTTTTACTTTGCTATATGTGAGTGTGTGTGTGAGTTTGAATGTTTCTATATAACAACAAAGATATTTAAGACACATGAAGTCCATTGAGGTTCAAATTGTCTTTATGTTTTGTTAAATTGATTGTATTGTACTTTTAAATTATAAAAGATAAAAAAAAGACATTTATTCTAATTAAATTTAGATGGATATTATGAATGGATCAATGTTTTAATTTATCGTTTGAATAAAAGGAGTTTCTTTGAAAACTGAATGAAATATCATTGTATATGATAAATAATTTAGAGTGACTTGTAATACTACTTATAATTATATATGATTTCATTCATATTCAACTCATGGATAGACAAATTACTTGATAGATATCAGAAGGGATTTGCGTGGATATGATAGTAATTTTAATAGTTGAAATCATGAATCAATTGAATCTGCACCATTATGGAATACCTGGAAGCGCTGGACGGCCACCTCGCTTTATTTTTGAGATTCCTCAGCAGTGCGTATCCACGATCCCGAACTCGCGAGATTCGAACCCAGGATCTATCAGTCTCACGCCAGAGCACTTAACCGATAGACCACTGAGCTGGACGGCATCCAACGGTGTTAATGTCTAACTTCAAACAATCCACGAAATTGAGCAACATTCACCAATGTCTTCAGTGAGTTGATACCTCCCAACAGACGTGGTTGAACTACACTGCTAACTGCTTCCCACTAGAACTCCAGGAAATACCTCATGGAGCCAGTCAGTAGTGAACATATGTTGATTAATATCAGACAGGGTTTTCCATCGTGGTCTAGCTGCAATTGATTCATGATCTCAACTATTGATAGATATCAGTTTATGTTTAGTGAAATCGAAGATTCATTTCAATTATAATCAATTGATTGTTTTATTAAAAATCATTAGTAGAATCAATCAGTTTATAATAGTGAATATTATAAAATTAGAAGATAATAGTCGTTGCTCTGCCGAAAAACCTTCCTCTTAGCAACTATATATTAATGTATATGGTTAAAGTAAACTAAACATATAATCTTTAAAGACTTAACAGTGACTTTCACAAATTGATCTGATTTTCAATAACTCAAAACGAACTTAATATTCAGGAATAATTTATTACGAGAAAGTACATTTAAGTTATCAGTCTAGGTTAAGGCTATGATGAGAATATTGCATCAACAGTTAGAAGTAATGAAAAGAAGTCAAATGGTTTATGATTCCATATGTTGAATACTTACGTAGTTAGTTATGAAATTTTCCATATCAAGAACCCTTAAATTATTTTGTAAAATTTATAAATCATAGTTTCTATTAACAATTGTCTACGCAAGATACTCGGATCCGATGGCCAGACACTATTAGCAACAAGTTACTGTGGGAGACAACAAACCAGATTCCAGCGGAGGAAGAAATCAGGAAGAAGCGCTGGAAGTGGATTGGGCACACTTTGAGAAAATCACCCAACTGCGTCACAAGACAAGCCCTCACATGGAATCCTGAAGGCCAAAGGAGAAGAGGAAGATTAAAGAATACATTACGCCGAGAAATAGAGACAGACATGAGAAGAATGAACAAAAACTGGATAGAACTAGAAGGGAAGGCCCAGGACAGAGTGGGTTGGAGAATGCTGGTCAGTGGCCTATGCTCCATTGGGAGTAACAGGCGTAAGTAAGTAAGTAAAAGAGTAGTTTTTATTGTTTATTCTTCTTATTTTTATCAATTCTAACCAAGTTAGCAACTAAACGTTAATATTATTCATTGAGCCTTTAATAAGATATACATGATCTATAATCGTGTTTTGAATTCCGTGAAAAGACCCAACAACCACTATCTTAAACTTCATTGATCCGTCAGTATAATACTCTTTTCCTGCACATCTTAAATTGTAAGAAGACCTTTTTCTCATAATTAATTTTAAGTGACCTACTCAATTTATTTACCGAATGGAATTTTATATATTTGAATTCAAACTATATACTTTGTGCAAGGGATAGTGATTTCACTCTCTTACCTAATTTTGACAACTCTTAAAAGAGGTTTAGACCAAGTACTGAATAGATATAAGTTTAGTGATTCGACCATTATTCAACTGTCCTACAGTCCGATCGCTAGAATTTGCTTAATGGAGCAGAATTACTTTAAATTAACAGATAATCAGTAACAATTATTTAAAAACATATGAACCCTAAGTGAAGCCAAGTATCCTATTATATTATAACGACATATGTCTCTTTATTGGCTATCGATGAAAAACATCGGACAAATTATTTTTAAAATATCTTGTAAATGAAGTTTTGGGTGATTGTTATTCTCTTTGTTGTCAAAAAAAATAATAAAATAAATAGAATTGTGATCATGAATAGATAAATGTTAGACCACCATTGAAAACCTGGAAGCACTGGACAACCGTTTCGTCCTAGCGCAGAACTTCTCAACAGTGCATATGTAGGATTCAAACCAGGACCTTCGGTCTCACGCACCAACACTTAGCATTTAGACCACTGAACCGTCATCCAACAGTGTTTATGTCTAACTTCAACCAATCCACGAAATCGCATGATCACCTTTCATTGTTTTCGGTGAGTAACTGCCTCATATCCGACACGGATTAGCTTCACTGGTCACAGCTTCTCTGAGGAGTCCCATACTAGAATGAAGCGGCCATCCAGTGCTTTCAGGTTTTTAATGGTGGTCTAACACTGATTAGTTTATGATCTCAATTAAAAGTTCGACAATATCTACAACCCTATACTGATAATAAATGGAATGTTTCATTTTAAGAATCAGTTTAGGAATGAATAATGAAATTTAACTATTTCTCATATATAGAAATCTCTTCCCATTGTTTTAATTAAAATCTGACACAGTGTACAATGGTAAGATAATGGATAAAGTCACATAATTTCAACAATTCAATCAGGGGGTTTTAAGTCTCGGGAAAAAAAAAGTTGAAAAATGTCTAGTTTATTATAATCTTTAGTTGTAAAACAGGAAGTAAAGAAAAAAGATTGTAATCTAAAGAATAGCTTTACTTATACTTCATAATTACAGCTTAGATACATTGTAATTATGATTTAATTTAAAATCCTTTAACAAGCAATGTTAACATCACTTACTGGTTAGGTAGTAAACTTATAACTTACTAATTAATCAGCTTTATTTTCACTTGATTATCGGTATGAAGTTTAGGGACTGAATTGTCTTGAGTATAGTCATCATTTATGGCCTATTCCATGAAGCAGTAAATACGTATTACATCACTATGAAAAATTTACAGAGCTATGAATATTCAGCTTAAAGTGTAAAATATAAATCAGCGAAGCGTTTTGTGGAAATTGTAGAATTCTCATAGTTTATAACGCTAATTGATCTTAGTTGGACTACTATAGAAAACCAAGAAGCACTGAACACCTGCTTCGTCCTAGTATAGGACTATACAGCAGTATGCACCCACAAGTCCACATCCAGAGATCGAGCGTAAGACCTTCGGTCTCTCAGGCGAAAACCTAACTTCCAGACCACTAAGGTGTTGACTAACAGTATTAAGTCAAAATCCACTCAATTAACGACAATAAGCGACCTTACACTGATAATAGTCATATCCTTTCACAGAATGACTAGCTTCAAAATACAACTATTTGGGTTTCAGTAAAAACTCTCGACCAGTGGAATTCAATCATATTGAGTGTGAGATAATTATTCCTCACACGCAATGAAAGTTGACCATGTAATATCGTGAATTGATTGAACCGTGCATATTTACACCATTGTATAACGATTCTGTGGTCTAGACATTAAGCATTCGTTCTTGAGACCTAAGGTTATAGGTTCGATTTCTTGTGACAGGGTGACAAATGCACAATGTCTAAGAATCCCATACTACTATAAAAAAGTTGTCCAGTGAATTTTAATTTCCAATGATTATTGTAGACCTATTCGTTATTTAAACTTTAAAGTATAAGTGATAAGAGAAAACTTGTCTAATCTGATTTTTCTTGAAATATATACTTATGATGCTATTTTAAATAGTAATAATAAATTCACTTATTATTACTTGTTTGAATCTTCCCATTGATGTTTAGGACTGCAACTGGTCAGTCTGAAATGCAGGTACATCCAGCTGACGAGTCCCGAAAATAGGACGAAACGCGTGTCCTGGATTCCACTGCTAGCCACTATCCATCTTTGCTTACAATAGTAATAATAATAATAATAATAAAAGCTTCACAACTAAACTTCCCATCTTAAAGAGCATAACCATGCGAAACTTTAATTTTTTACTTAAAATGACTGATAAAACTATTTCCACAGTTACCAACACTTTTCAACCAATCAGTGTTTCTATCAATAATTTATTATTTTAATTCATTTCTGAAAAAAAACCTATTTTCTAAATTAAATCCAAACCTTTTCATGATTTCAATCAAATAATTTGCCAAGGTCATTTTTTTTAGAATTTTTTTCAACAAAAATATATTTAAAGGATGATAATAACCAAAAAAAATGGAGTAAAGGAATGAATGTGATGGGATCTGATCTAGAAGTTGGTATATACATATACATATATATCTGTGCGTGACAGTCATTCGATTGATTTATGTTTTGAAAAGACTTTGATGCAAACAAATGTATTGAATGATTAGATGGAGATAGATAATTAATTAATTGGAGTAGTAAAGTGAACTGACTTCGAAACTCAAGTTTCAAAGAGAATAAAAAAAAACACATCAAATCAATCATATGTTGTGTAGAAGTGTAAATAGAGGTTGTTTAATGATTCCCGTTATATTGTCTTATGAATATTTGTTAGTGTGTGATAGATTGTTTTGGAGAATCAAAATCGATATGTATGGGGAATCGACAGTTTACTAACTGAGTGATTGTTGAATGGTGAAATGACAGGTATTATCTACCGGTCGTGGTGTAGTGAACAAAACACGAGTAGGGACAATCGAATATATTTAAGCACAAATTACAAACTATCTCACTAAATTTTGATAACCATACAGATTGTGAATTAGGTTATTGGACGAACACATAGTTCACATATCTAAATATCAATATCCACTTATGTGGGTCAACCGGTTGTGAATAAACATTATTTACAGAATAATTAACTTGTCATTTTCGAAACAATCAGTTGATGTTATGTTTTAATTGATATTGAGATGAGTATGTCTGATTGTTTGTGACATACTAGAGTGGAATGATGTGGAAATATTTGAGTGGATTGAGTTGAACAACACGAACAAACCCTAAATATGTCCGATTCTCCTACCCTCGAAACCCAGTATCTTAAAATATATTATCTGATCTGTGATTGAGAATAAAAGTTGTCCATTATTGAAGAAATGATTGTTCATATCTAATATTCACTGATGTAAATTGACAGTGAACGAGTTGTTTGATGAGTGATCGAGATGAGTTTATTTGTATAAGTTAGTTTTAAACAGTAAGTAATTGTATGTTTATATTTCATGTTACTGTCGAGTGACCGTCAAGGGATGGGTGGTGACTGAGTGTTCGATGACGTGTGTTTGAATGTCATTAACTACCTCACGGAATATTGTAGGAACAGTTTGGTAGTGATTACCAACCAGAATTAAACCTAAAGCCAGCATATTATGTCGATTGCATTTAACTCTCGAATTTGATTTTGTAATAATACGATCACACTTTCCATCTGCCTTATAAAATTTGCTAGTCAAAAATGTGTTCTTATGTACACCATGTAAAATTCGTTGTCCTTCATACATTATGTCAATTAGGTAAATGACTGGTTCAAATAATCTTTCTTTCGTCCACTTCTTACTTTTCTCATATTTTCTCGTTATTTTGTTTTCGCCATCTCTTTTGCTACGTTACTTGCTCAATATTCAACTGATGACAAAGGAAATGACATGAATCAGTCAATTTTATAACTAACAACCAAAAACAGAACTTGAAGTGTCCAATCTATAAACTATTAAGATTTTTTCCTTAACTCAAAACACTATGATGAATGATTTAACGTAGTAATAGTAAAAGTGGTGCCAGAGCACTTAACCGATAGACCACTGAGCAGGCCGGCATCCAGCGGTGTTAATGTCTAACCTCAACCAATTCACGAAATCGCGTGGCCAACTTCCATTGTACTGAGATAGATACCTATCTCTACCTGACATGGATTAGCTCCACTGGCCAAGACTTCCCACTAGAACTCCAGGAATTACCTCATGGAGCCAGCCACTAGTGAGCATATGATCATTATCACAAGGGGGTTTTGTGGAGATTGTATTTATGAAATTATATCGATTGAGAAACTTTTGGGAATAAGAGAAACTTGGTTAGTAACTTTTCTTTTTTTTTACAAAAAAAATTCTATTTTATTACTTCTCCGAATTGTTTACTTGTAATCCCTTAAAAAAAAATTGAACCTTGAATTTTCACTAATGATAAACTTCAGTATCTATGCTTATTATACATACAGAATAATACAAAACAAACTGTCAAACTATATACTTCCATTTGAATAAATAGATTCAAATCGTTTATATTGCCATAGTTGACATATCATTGTCAAAATTGAAACAGAATTTTAAGCTTGAATTTCATAATATGCCTAATAATGACACTGAATGAAGATATAAAATTCACCTATGAATTTGAATAAGTTTTCATCTCTTGCCTAACTACACTAATGATATGATTCAATGGTGTGACAAAAAAAAAGAAATGTCAACCTTATATCTCTTGTATAAAATTCATACTTTTCATTTAACACTAACAAATGCATATATACATATATATATCTTCCAGTCACCCTATTGACTGATGTTATCGGTAGATAAGACAATAAGGAATAGTGATTAGTGAGTAGAATGAAATAATAAAATGATTCTTTTTTCAACATTTGAAATCAATCAAGATATTTTGACAAGTTGAAAGAATTATTTATTATTTTATTTATTTGAATATATAAATATTGGTACAAAGGGGTAACGAATACATATGTGTCACACAAGTCACTTAGTTTGTGTATGGGTTGTGATACTGCCTGGGTGTCGAAACCGAAGCAGGTGGTTTTCTTAGAGGGTCACAGCCTGAGCCTTCGACCTAAAAGTCTAATCCACAAGGCAGAGGAGCAACGTAAAGAGATGCAGTCTCAAGGTAGCCGATGTCCAACAAATGGTTCATACACCATTTGTTCCCTAAGGATTCTGGAGCCCAATGGTTTATAATCCGGGTTATCCAACTCTCCTAGGTGGACCCTCCACGTCCACCAACCCGGTTAAAGTGACGGACATTCGCTTTTCATCCGTTCAATTTCGTAAACAACAGTAATATCGTGAGAAGTCAGTGAGTAAAACTTCTCTGACAGTGGTTGCATGCGCATGGTAATATGAGAGCATTTCGAGAGCGAGAGAGAGAGAGAGAGAAATCTCACAACCCTCGACCTTAACACAGCATTTGAGGGCAATTAAAAGAATGATATTGATGGTAATGATGATAATTAGTAGAATAGAGGAGAGTAGAAGTGCTTTCCAAATACAATCAATTCATAATAATTCTTAATGATAACCAGCATAAAATCTAGATTTTAAAAATTTTAAATCTGTAAACACCCTCTAACTATAATAACGATAGAATTAATCAGAGTGGTTGTTGAAAATGAATATTGACGAACATGATAAACATCACTAAACGGTTGTCTTCATTCTAGTACAAATTATTGGCTATTTGTAGTTAAAAATAAAGAAATCTCTACCATAGCTATATAATATTGATAAATATTCAATTGGGTGGCTATACATGAGACACAAATGGAAAAATACAACCGTAGGTGACGTGAACCATATATAAATACACATTATTTGCACAGTCAATCAGTCAGTTAATCGAATATGTACAAGCAAAATATGAATAGTATTAATTTTTCACGAATTTCACGCAAGGCCACTGTTCATGGACGATAACGATGTGGTTTTTTAACACTACCTGTAGCTGGTGCACTCTTTCGCGCAGCTTTAGGGGCCAGTTGCTTACTTGGAGCCTTCCCGCCTGTACTCTTGCGAGCAGTCTGCTTCGTGCGTGCCATGACTGTGATATAATATATATTTAAATGTCATACTTACTACATTATTAATATTTTAATAATGGTATTGATCACTATTATTAATTTCGCCACTACTATTATTACTACTATTGGTACTCCTCCCCCTACTACTACTACTGTGATAGATTCTACTTATGTCGACAGATATAAGTAGTATATAACACCGGTCAGAGGTAGAATCCATGGTAGCAGCACACTGAGAAGATCAAACTGAAGAGAATAGAAATGGAAACAGAAAGTAACTGTAATAACAACAGAATTGAAAGAATTATGATGTATGTAAAGGACAACTGACGGAAGATACGCAAATAATGTGTATGGTTTTCGTATTTTACGAAGGCAATCTGTAATTTTGCATTGAACAACAAATTAGTTCATTTACTACACTATCACTACTACGACAACACGGAATCCGCCCTATTTCTTAAGCTTATAGATTAAAAAAAATAACATGAATACATCATGCTTGGCTAATTATTTAACATTCTGACGAGTTGCTGTTTTATTTTCTCTGTTCCCTTATTTTTCAAAAATAAAAAATTTTCATCTTCATCTTATTCTGCTCCTTACTTCTCTTCATCTCTCATTCTTATCGAATATGTTAAAGCTAAAAATAGAAGCTAGTAAAAAGACAACAACAAAAGATAAAAAAATATTAAAGGGGATTGGTAACAAACAGGTAGAAAAGAAGTAGACTTTACCTATCCTTTAAATGAAGTGAAGTAAGAATATAAAGTCCTGAAAAAATAAACGAATTAAAAATTCTCACCTTTTATTTTCATCTATATTACTCTAATTTATGAAAAATACCTAAAAAAGGAACATTTATTTTAAGAAAGATCTGCTTAAAAAATTGCAATACTACTTTCTTACATTCGAAGATATACTGACCGGAGTAGTTGAAATAACTAGCTGTTGCAACAGGTACCTGTAACAGAATAGGCAGTAATATTAGCAATGGTAGTAGTAATACTGTAGTGTGGTCTACTTATATCCATATAAATAGTATATGGCGATGATCAAACATAGAATGTATTTTGACAGAAGAACAATAAGGAAAGAACTGAAATGAAGCGCAGTTGGTAGGAAAATGCATGAACAATGGAATTAGAGAAGGTGAACTGATATTTACAGAAGGAACAGTGAAGATTGAGATGATTGGTTGTTAATTTGCAAATTAACTGTTTGCTGTAAGGTTAACAGAATTTAGTGAGATAGTCTGTAATTTTTGCTTAAATATATTCGATTGTCCCCACCCGTGTTCTGTTCATTACAATACTACTGATATTAGTATAAGAAGTAGTACTATTATTAGTATCCTTAGTAGTAGTGCGAGTCGTAATAGTGATAACCGTAAACGATAGATATTGAACTATATATGTTCACTGTTATATACTCTCACTCTCCTTTTCTTTCTCTGTTTTTTTGTTATTGTTATTGTCTTATTATGTTTATGCTTTATTCCTTTTTATATTATTGATGTTATTTCTTTTTTCCTGGGAACTATATAATTTTCTGTATTTTTCTGGACAGTTCGCTTTTAATTTAATACAATATAAATATTCACTTTCAATCAACAACAACAACAACAACAAAAATTGACAATAATAAAAATGAACAGAGAAATTGGAATGATAGAAGAAAGGTGAAATGAATTGCATGGAGAATACACCAGAGAGTATCCTGGTGATCTGTTCATCAATTTACTCACCTATTTAATTACCTATATATATATATATGTACTGAATATCTACTTTTATGTAACACATACAAACAAACATGCAAATACACATATACATACATACATATATACACATTTGAATAGTGGTTATAGTTTCTATGAACTCATTAAATATGTATGAATCAAAAGGGTAAACTGATCTACTTGGATTTAAAAATGAAAAAAACAACAACAGGATTTCAGTTAATTAATTTATTTCTAAAGTTGATAATAATATTAAATGAATAAGTGATCTTATTAATCAGAGTTATACTTATTTCTTTTTCCGTAGGTATTTGAAGTCACAGTAATAAATGAGGTCTTGGAGATGTATCAAGCTAGGAGTAGGATAAAAAGAATGATTCATATAGAAGTGCATAATCTTTAATAATGAATTGTGTGGAGTTTAATTAATTCGGTTTTTTTTTTATTTAGTTAAACAGAAAACTATTTTCATCAGTAAATAAAAATCTTCAGAAGAACCATTCACGAAGAAAATACTAAGTAAGATAGTATATCAATGGGAAGTTTCAAACAACCAATATAAGATGGATTATACTTCATCATATTGCATAAGCTAATGACTATCTGGACTCAATAGTTTAAAGGATAATGAGATGGTGTTTGAAACGAATGATGTTGGGTTTGAGTCCATGAGTGGGCACAAACTCTGGAATGCAGGTACATCCAATCGACGAAACCCAAACAGGACAAAATGTGGATCATGGATTCCAATGCTAGCCACTATCTATCTCCGCTTATGGTAACTAGTTGTTTTGTTCAATCACAGAATACCTTTGGATTTTCAATCTTGTGTGTTTCAATCATTAATATCGTTCAATACAATGCACCTTTTTAGCTTATATGGATTATATATAGATTGGATTGCATCATCATATACTGGTTGTCGTTTAGAACAATGGTAAAAGTTTTATCAGTAAATCACTTAGCTTTTAGAAAACACATCACCAATAAAGTACATATTCCAAATCAAAACTGATCTTAAACAACCATTAAAAACCAAGAGATATTGTTCAGTTGTAAGACAGTTACCAACCAATGTACAACAATAGAAGGTAGTTGTATAAATAACGAGTTATTTAAAACTATACATATACACCGCTAGATCCCTGGTGGTGTTATGGATACACACTGGTGAGGGGTCCATATTAAAATAAAATCACTATCCAAGATATCGTAGTTCTCGTTAGTTATTCAACTTTTGTTGATTCGTGATATCAATATAATTCAATAATCTCCATGAATCCCTATACTGTGACTTACATTTTTTTAAAATTAATTATGCATAAGAAACCACACTTATCTTAAAAACAATAATAATAATAATAAGGTGAAGTAAATATGAAAAGGGGAGAAAATTTCAATCCCTTAATTTACCAATTTGGTTTTTAATAAGTTTCGAGGGAAAAAAGAGAAATACCCCAGTGAATGAAAGTGAACAAAATAGTTTCACTTTTGAAAATAAATATAGAGAAAGTGAGAAGTACAAAAAAACCCCACCCATGATTTTATCAAATCGTCAACATACTGGCAGTTTACTACTGATCAATAACGATCAGAAAACTAAGAAAAAGAACTAGGAGACAATAAAAATATTTATTCATGGTGTAACAGTGTTGACAACTGATTGATCGTAGAGTAGTGACCAACGATATGTTTGTTTAGTTCTTCTTAGTGTTGATTGAATTCTATCGATCAGGTTATTATATATCTAGTGTTCAAAGGTACTAGAAATTGTATATACTGTGTTGAGATATTGCAGGTAAGTCATATTGGTTAGTTTCCGCTTGACCAAATCATAAGTCCAGGGTATCACGAACCACCTAACAGATTACCTAGCTTATTTAACGGTTATTAAACTTCTTTATCCGGAAATATTTGTCGTCATTACTAAAATATTAAGTCTTAACAAGTGATATGATGTGCTAGAGTTGGATAGAAAGTTAAATCATAAGTATGTATGAGTTACAAATGAGTAACTGAACTGTTCAGTTAACCAATAATTATAAGTACGAATAAATCTTAACAGTAATTATTATATGATAGAGTTCCTTGTTATACATCACAGATTGATCTTAGTTAGACACCGATTAAAAACTAAGCAGGATTCAAAATTTGTTTCGTCCTACTTAACAGTGTACATCTATGAACCTACCAATGATCAATCTGAGGATCTTCGGGTTTCGCAGAGAGCGCTTTATCTTCAAAATATTCAGTTGGTCACTAACCGGAATCAGATCATAGTCCAGCTTACTTTAATTTACAATAGATTAGTTAACATACTTATCTATCTATACGCATATATGTTAATCATTAAAATTTTAAAGATGATCTTTTACATATCAAGAATTAAAAGTGAAATCCCTTTATTTCCTTACCATCTCTTTTACATTTACTTATTCACTAAAACACCGAAATTTCTAACCTGCACTTTAATGCATTACAAATTTCATTATTGCTAGTTTGACAATGTGAATCATTGAATACATACACTCTATACATACATTTACATATAACAATAACAAACTTCCTCCGACATACATCATCTCTCCTAATACTTTCCTTTCATTAGTTAAGTGAATTCTTCTTTTACGGAAGAAAAGGATTAGTAATTATTGAACATTAATACGATACTAAAACAGAAGAATAAATGAACAACGGTAACAGCAACAAAAATTGTTCATCTATAAGTCAGGAAGATATGTGACCAGTTGTGTTAGTCATACCTTGGTCCCCTTTAATATGATTATTATTCAAATAGTAATATATTCTTAAAATTCTGTATGGACAAATCACCTATATAAAGAAAAAAGACTGGTCAATTCCAGTCCTAAAGGTCAGTGGAAAGATTCAAACAATCAATATAAGATGGATTATATTTCATTACATCGCACAAGCTAGTGACTACCTGGACTCAATAGTTAAATGGATAATGAGATTGTGTTTGAAACGAATGATATTGAATTCAATTCCCTAAATGGACATCAACTTGAGGAAACAGGTACATCCAACTGACGAAACCCAAACAGAACGAAACACGCATCCTTAATTTCAATGCTAGCCACCAACCATCTCGAATTAAAGTACCTACATTGTTATGAGATCCAAAATCTATTAAATCGATACAAAAACTGTTCTAAAATGTTTATTTTCTAAAACCCAGGATACACTAATGAAATATTTTTTAAAATAATCCCAATTTGTTCATTCAGCAATACCCTAATTCTACCTCTGCTTCTATTGTCTAATAAATTATTGATAATAATCAGAAATCAAGTTTGATTTCTTGATTGTAGAATAATAATGTATCACCCCTTTCAAATGAATCAGAAGTATGAGAAATGTTTTTCTTGTTGTTTCGCAACACCAGAGCTCAACTTTCCTTGTTAGGTGTCAATAAGTTTGAGACGACTTTATCAAATAACTTTCTTAAAATGTAAATGTTTTTCAGACATTGCATGTGCATAGATGATTTTCACCAATAAGATTCATTAGAACCCAATTAAACAATAATTCAAAACGACAGAGTTCAAAAGATCGACTTTAATTCATAGGTAGCACATTTAACAGTTCAGTTAAGCAGTTTGATGAACAGACTGAATTAATTTCCGAAAATTCTAACCGAATACTATATACTGTAGAGTTAATTAATTTGGCTATGGTTGGGTATATATAAAAACTGAGAATAATCGATAATAGTCATATTATGTATTAATATGACTGAAATTGAATGAAACAATGATTTTTTTAATCTAACCACTTAGGTAAATAACAACACACAAATAAATGTCATAAATTAAGCCTCTTATGAGATCGATACATAACATGGGCTCTTCCTAAATATTCCTCTGGTTTATTCCTTGCTGCAGTGGTGGTATATTGTTGGGGAATACTACTTCTCCTGAGAAAATTTGTACGTTTATCTTGGACACATCTGAATACTTAGATACTCCTTACTCACAAGTAATTGATTTTCTAACTATCCCCAATCGTTCGTTGACTATTTCTATTACTCAGAGTATGTACGCTTCCAAATCCTTGCTATAAATTTTAAGGCATTTTTGTTAGTCCTTCACAAGTTCAATTTACCTATAATAACTTACAAAGTAGATGATTGAATCTGAGTACAATTATAAACATAATAACTATAGACTAACGAGTAGTCCTATAGGAAGGCAAACCATTAATACCGATTGAGCGATGAATCTCAGTATAGACAGAACAATAACAATTTACTACCCTTTGTAATGTTATTCACGATTAATCGATTCAGCTATTATGTTTGAGAAAAAGAGCTTGTATGTAACCTGTACAATAACTCTTCCCTAATCTAGATTGGTTATTATTCACTCATATACATATACATATACTCTTGTATGACTGGCATATTCCACCATATGTATAACATATTTATATAATAAACTAACTAATGTTGACAGATATCAATAAAACCATCTTTGCATATAAGAGCACATTAACGATTTAATTATTCATATTTTAAAGGTAAAACTGTCATAAAAATATGAGTACCGCATGGATTGTACCTATCTTATCTCTATCCTGTGTGTGTGTGTGTAGTTGAGAGATGGAAGGATATCATAAGAAATTGAAGAATATTCTTTATTTCATTTTTTTTATTCCCTAAAGTCTACTTATTTTTAAATGGCAACCATTCAAGTTGTCTTTCTCACTCTTACACTTTCTATCCTATTAATGATGATGACCTCAAATTGAGTATGTTAAAAATAAATCTAATCTTATTGAAGTCAAAGATGTGTAGAGTAGAATATTGATAATTATACCAGTATAGTATTGAATTTAAATGTCATATTTTTGTAATGAAATCAAAGAGTGTTATCAATCCAATGAATTCATTAGCTACTGAGTTAGATTATTTAGGTAGATACAGACTATCATTTTGAGGTCTATATGCTTATCATGACTAATGGTTGGACGCCAGCTCAGTGGTCTATCGGTTAAGTGCTCTGGCACGAGACTGGTAGGTCCTGAGTTCGAGTCTCGTGAGGCGGGATCGTGGATGTGCACTGCTGAGGAGTCCCACAATAGGACGAGACGGTCGTCCAGTGGTTCCAGGTTTTCCATTGTGGTCTAGCTTCAATTGACTCATGATTTTAACTATGAAAATAATGGTTGAAGATTATGGATGATATGATTTAGAATTGAACCGAATGAATAAAATGCATTAACTATTTTTCCTCTCTAGAATCTTAGGTTTTAAAATTATTTTAAAATCTTTTTTTACCATTTATATCATTCTGGGATTTTTCTTGATAAATTCATCTCCACTATGTCAACATCACGAGGCAATCCCTAACTTGGAATCCGGAAGCGGAAAGGAGGAAGGCCAAAGAACACATTATGCCGGGAAATAGAAGCAGATATGAAAAGGATGAATGTTAACTGGAAAGAACTGGAAAGGATTGCCCAGGACAGAGTTGGATGGAGAATGCTGGTGGGCGGCCTATGCTCTTCGACGAGGGGTAACAGGCGTAAGTAAGTAAGTAATGTCAACATGGTGTGATAGTTTAGTGTGATGCACAAATATGCCTAGTTCTACAATGTCTATGAGTGATTAATTCATATTTTTACTTATAATCGTGTTATGATAAGTTTAGCATAAAAGCAAGTCGAATTGTATTAGATTAGATCTTGAAGTATAAACAAAAAAAGATTCTACCAGATCGTCTTATTCGTTGTAGGTAAATTCTGGGTTTGACCAGATAGTGTAGTGAATAGAAGTTGACATCATTAACCATTACACTATCAATTTATGAAAATTCCGAATTCTTATTGGTATATCGCGTATTGCCTCGATATTACCTTAATTCACAAGCATTATAAGCAAAGATGGATAGTGGCTAGGTGGATGTACCTGCATCTTAGTAACTGAGTGGATAACGCGAGGGCGTTTGAAGCGAAAGGCACTGGGTTCGAGTCCCAGAGTTAACATCAAATTCTGAGATGCAGGTGTATCCAGCTGACGAGTCCCAAATTGGACGAAACACGCATCCTGGATTCCACTGCTAGCCATTATCCATCTTTGCTTACAATGTGTTCTTTTGTTTTCTACTTTTATTTCACAATTTCAAGTTGGTGCTTGCCTCGTGATGCAGTTTGGTGATTTACGCAATGTATGTTCTGTCCATTTCCAACGTGTTTTCCTAATTTCCTCTTCATTTATAAGCTGATTTGTTCTCTCTCATAATTCTTGAAAGTTTATCAAATTATCTATGATCACAGTTAACATAACCAATAGACATTTTTTGTGGAGAAAAAATAAAACTGGAGTGTCCACAACAATGTGATTACCACATGATAATAAGTTTAAATGAAAGGTGTTTCAAACAAACATGAAACTGGTTAAGTAAAACAAAGTAGTAATAGTAATAACTAAAGATCTTAACTGGTTACACATGAAACCCAATTCCTTCCTATTCACCATTGAAGATAACTTCCAACTGTTTTCCAAATTCAAAATTACTTATAACTGGGTATATACATCATACACTACAAGTTAACTATATTGGGTTACTTTTTGTTATTACCAGAAGTCATCATCATCATCACCATCACATGTCTGTGCTTTTCCTTTCTACTGTACTTGTTTCGAAGTTATTTATTTTCTTTTCCTTTTTTTTTACCTAAAATGTGTCCAGTTAAACTTTGTATTCTATGTGAATACCTGATCTACAATGAAGTGAATGATACTATGTAAATGCATTATTTTTACCTTAAATAGATACACTGAATAGATTGTCTATCATTAAAAGATAATAACTATCATTGTTACGGTTATATATGGATTAGAAATAAACTATATAAAAGAAGACGGATTATTACTGAATGTAAATGTTACTATTTTGTCTCAATTTTTTGTAACAGATTCGATGTTTCTTCAAAATAGAAGAAGACAATATTTAAGGTAACGATGTAAATGTGAAAGATAGTTAGGTAGGGAGAGAGAGGGAAGGAGAGAGGGTATGTGGTTTTTCACGTAAACGTTTTTATGTCTTCTGTTTCTAATATTTCTGTACAAAAATAGACAGGTTGAATGAAACGAAACGAACAAGTTGTTGTTGTTGTTGATGATGATGATGTTATGTCGTGAAGATAAAATATTACACAAGTTAGCAAAACATATAATCTGAATGAAAAGGATGAAAATAAAGTTTAAATCATTCTTTACACTACCATAGTATTTCATAATGATAATATTATTAGAAAGGGGGTTTTGTGGATGCCGACTCAGTGGTCTAGAGGTTAAGCGTTCGAAAACGAGACCGGAGGTCCTGGGTTTGAATCCTGCAAGCAGGATCGTGGATGTGCACTGCTCAGGAGTCCCATATTAGGACGAAATGGCTGTCCAGTGCTTCCAGGTTTTCCATGGTAGTCTAACTTTAATCGACTCATGAATTCAACTATTTAATAATAACAATAATAATGCCTTTTATCCCTGAAGTGAATTTTAAAAAAGTTTTAAATTTATATAACATAATCATTTTCTTCAATAAGTAATTCAACACAATTCTACCCTATTTCTAAGCAACCTACACAGTAATAAATTCCCCTGAAAACCACCAATTCAATCTTGAAGTAGTAGAGAATCCATAATGTTCGACTCCCTGGAAATTTTACAGAAATACTAGTTGTGATATTATTAAAAATCAAGAAGAACCAGACAGTTAATTTATTTTAATGTGTCCATCACATTAAACTAACTTCTACAAAACTTCTTAATCAGAAAAAGGCAATTATGTGCTCAACAGTATTTCAAAATAAATTCCAGAGGCCTCATTGAGAAAGCATAACAGCCGATCTAAAGTCTCATTGAAAATAAGACACTACTCATTGATTTCCATTGGATGATAATCAAGCTTTATCAGTTATTATTTAAGGTAGAAAATGAGGGCCCTTTGTTTCCCAACTTAATGGTCTTAACGTTAAGCGCTCATTTCGAAACATAAAAATCATGGATTTAATCATCGATCGAGTAGTACGTGTCTATCACTGAAAGGTTCAATACCTGAAAGGAATAACTGTTACATTCCACTTGTTTTTTATTATTATTCCACATAAAAAACTAAATTAACTTGCAAATACCTATCCAAGATAAAAGATGTTGAAGCGAACAATCATTTTCGATAAATTCGTCCACAGGTATAAGTTCATAACTATTGTGTTATTGGTCAAATAAAAAAAAAAGGCATTTAAGTGTGATAAACAATATAATATGTAAGAAAATGGTGAATGTTTACGTCGGTTACGACATATATACTTCAAAATTGTGTAATTTGTATATTAGAAAGGCCATTTACGAAAAGTTAGAATGATCTATTGTAAGGTATAAAGTTATTATCAATGTAATAATAATAGTAAATCATTTGAATAAAATGCATAGTTGGATGATTTCATCTGAAGGATTGAGATAACTTTAACAAGAGTAATAATAATACCGTCGTGTGAATATGGTACGTAAAAGGAGAGATGATGTTAACACAATCGTGACAAGAGATTCATGTGATTTGGGATAGATAAATGTTTCGACTTGGTAGCACAAAAGGGGTTGAGGGATATGAGGTTGGTAATATCCAGCTTAAGTACATGATGAAACACTAATGGACCAAGGTAAACACTGAGGCTGAACATACCTCTTTTGGATGCATAAGTTAGGTATCTGGAGTTGATTCAGATACCTACACTTACATAGAGCAGTCGTATTCAGACTCATTTACGTAGATTGTTTGAAACTTGATACAAAGCAGAGAAAGCGCCGTCCATTTTATTATAATGTTCACTATCTACCAACTGAGAAAGGATTGCGTTATTCATAGATTTGGTGATATCTCTTCCCAACTATCCTGGTATATTTTCACAAGTACTCAAGGATAAAGCCCTTCAAGTACAGCTCATACAACTAGCCAAATAGTAGCAGTTGAATTGGTGTACATTTATGGAAGAGTTCATTATTGGTGACATATCGTTGATTTGTTTTATAACTATTGGTTTATTTGAGAATATACTTTCAAGAGATCTTTGAAATTGCGACGTTAAAATATCACGCTATATGTTCCTCTTAAAATCTAGTTTTAAACAAACAGTTTTCTTGCCACCTATGTCGGAGTTTGTCCTGTTTTGTATTTTGATAGATAATTTTAGGAGAAACTATTTGGATAGCCGTTATTTCGTTGTATATTCTCTAATTCATCTATTTTACCATCTACATATCTTTCCAACAAAAGAGCGATTTACCTCATAACTTTGGATACCATACTGTCCTACATAAATAATGTTATTTATGTGATATAGTTAGTTCTCCTTTAAAGAAACTTATGTTTCTGGATTCGGAAAATTTAAACAACTGTAAATTGCAAGACTAAATTATCTAAGTCTATTAGTTGGAATTATAAGAAAGTGTAAACCGAATGAATTTTTCTAGAGATAAATGACAGATCAATTAAAACAGACAATATAAAATAGAACAAATATACCTCATACGTATATATCATTTTTACCTCTCCCCCTCTCATCTACATCATCTCAATGTAACTGTGTTTACTATAAAATAAGGAGAAGAACAGTAAATTATACATTATGCAATAGATTGTGTCATCTCATTTTCCAACCCCATTGAAACTTAGAGAAAGAAAAAAAAAGTAATGGAAAATGATATTAACAGTTCGATTAATGATGTATTGTAAATTATGTAGTCGAATTACTTACTCCCCATCCCATGTCACAACACAATATTTCCTCTTCAGTCAGTCAATGAAATAATTTCAGTTTGTCTTACTCTTACAGTAGTAGTAGTAGTAGTAGTAGTAGTAGGAATAGTATCAGCATATTCTTTTTTAAAAAATGAAAGTTACACTCTTCCCTACTTCTCTTATGCTTTCTCTCATCTTCATATACATTGTATCTCTCATTTTTCCGCTTGAGACAAAAATAAATACTTATATGGAAAGAGGTGCTAAAGGCAAAAAGAAGAGAGTAAGTTGATTTATGCGTGCGTGTGTGTTAAAATAGGAGAGGAAGTTAAAAGAATCGCTGGATTTTCTACATTTATCACAGGTTTACATAAACGATTTGAGTTTCTTTAAGAAATATATAAATGTAGATATACGTATTCATTGATTTATCTCTCTCTTCTATGATATACAAAAAGCAATAGATTGTGAATTACCTAATTGATACCATGTAAAAAGAAAGATATATATTTGAGTTTACATTTAGAATAAGATAAGACTGGGTAACAAAATAAAATAATCATGAAATGAATTACGAGTGATAGGGAATGTGAAATTAACTGTTCTAATATTCAGAAGGGGTTTGTATGGAGATAGTTCATAGTTGAAAATACTGAAATCTCCACACAAAGCCCTTCTGATTATAATCATATGCTCACTAGTGACTGATTTCAAAAGATAATTCCTGGAGTTCTAGTGAGAAGCAGTGACCAGTGGAGTTCAAACCACGTCTGTTGTGAGTAGGAACTCACTGAAGACAATTGGTGAACGGTTGCTCAACTTCGTGGATTGGTTGAAGTTAGACAATAACACCGTTGGATGCCGGCTCAGTGGTCTACCAGTTGAGTGCTCTGGCTCGAGACTGGTAGGTCCTGGGTTCGAATCTCGCGAGGTGAGATCGTGAATGAGCACTGCTGAGGAGTCCCACAACAAGACTAAATGGCCGTTCAGTGGTTCCAGACTTTCCTTGGTGGTCTAGCTACAACTGACTTATGCTTTCAACTATTCTAATATTAATATTGGTAATAATTATAGTAATAAAATAGAGTCGATTGATTAAAATTGAAAGAAAACTATATCACAAGATAGTGACTTAATGATCTGATAATAAAACTCTTTCTATGAGACCTTAATGTCCTGAGTTCATTCGATAGATTGTTCATGAATTCTTCACTACTAAGAAGTTCCACATACTGTATGTCTAGCTAAAGTCCTTTCATAATAAGAACCATCTTTAAGAACCAATGATTGTAAGATAAGTAGTCCCACAATAGAACGAAACGGCCGTCCAGTGCTTCCTGGTTTTCCTTGGTGGTCTAGCTTCAATAGACTCATGCTTTCAACTATGCAGATCTGTTTGTTTCTAATCTGATGATGAAATAGCTAATCTGTTTATCTGATTTTAAATCAAATAAAACTTGATAAAATAACCAAATCTGGCATATTCACCAACCAATTGAGAAAAAGAAGCAACTGAGTCAATGTGGTTGGGATAGAAATATCAAGTTAATCCTTAGATTTTATAGATAAAATCTATTGAATTGATTATTTTAAATTTTTTAATTCTATGTTTTCACCACTGAAATCACTAGTTGATCTCAACTAGATCACCATTGGAAATTTGGAATCATTGAATGCTCGTTTCGTTCTAGTATGGGAATCCTCAACAATGCATACATTGAAATCTATCAGCGATCTAAATCAAGGCCTTCAGATCTCACGAAGCATCTCTAATCATTATAAATACTGGGTTGGTGACCAATGGCACAGTTCTAACTTTAATCCATTTGTAATCTAACAAGATGATAATCCAATGCCATTAGTAGCAACTTCTTTACTCCCAACATGTTTGACATACACTGGTTAAAAATTCATCTTTAAGTAAGTGACAAATGATCTGAATATAATAGTTTAGTTGAAGTGATTTTAATAAAAATTAGTTTACTTTATAGTTTGTATTCGTTACAGATTTACATAAATAATGAATTAAACACGTAAAGAAATTACTCAGTAAGCATCAACAACTAAAAGAATACTCAGAGCAAATCAATGAACAAGAAAATACAAACGAACAATAATCATACAATTGAAAAAAGAGACGAAACTAATCATTACAGTAGGTAGGGTGGTAGCTAGGTTGGTAGGACAATACTACTTTGAAGAATATTATAGAAAATGACCCATGGGATTAACCTATTAATTTCCATGATATATATCTATTTATCTAGTTAGTTAGTTGATTAGTTAACTGATCATTGTGGTAACTTGTTCTCTAAGTGTTTTCCTCTTTAAGTTTATTTACCTATTCGTTAAATTTATTCATGTTTCTTTTATATCGTATTTCTGCCTCTGGTTATTTCATACAATCTTAGGTCAAATATAAATACATAACATGCATATTTTGTCCAGTGGTTCACTTATTCAATTATTTAAGCGATTAAATAAGTTACATGGTCAGCCTGATTATTTCGTTTCATCTCTTTTTAGTAGCTTAAGATAGTAGTATAGTCATTATGAATACTTATACTGTTACTATACTGTTTACTTCACTTGACTTTATCATAGTTATTACTATGATTATTATTATTTCGTAGCTATCAAGAAGGAAGTCAGAATAATTACATACAATGTAATCACTTTCTTTTCATGCTTATTCAGGTATACGTATGTGTGCAAGTATGTATATATGTGTGTGTATGTTTTCTAGGAATAACCAACAAGGCATATGTTACCGATGCCAGTGAGTGAGTGAACTAGCGAGCAAACAAAAATAGCAAAAGACTATACACAATAAGAAAGATAGTGATAAAATGTTGAAAGAAACAGAACAAGAGGTGAACAGACAAAAGAAATTACGAAAAAAAAACAAACTGAGGACAGAAATTTGCAACCAAAAAGTGAATTAATGTAGAAATAGTCAGAACAGAAAGAAAACGGAGAAGAAGAAGAAGAAGAAGAGGAAGAAGAAGAAGAAGAAGAAGACGGAATAGAGAAGAAGCATCAAAACAGGTCAAAAAACATTGTTACCTATATTATGTATGTTTATATATATCTTTCGTTTTGTTATCAAATTTATTAGTTTAATTATCAATATTGCCTGATAATGTAGATAATTAGATTCAAATTTTATGCTGAACGAAAGCGAATAAAGAGGAAACAGAATACTAACATAGATAATAATAATAATAACTGAAAGATAATTAGATCATACAACTGAGAAGGTTAACAACATCAGTCTACTTTGAATAATAATAATAGGGAAAAGAAGACTCAGTATTCAATCTATTTATTCATTATGAATAGCTAAAATTAAAACTTAAATCATTGATTCACTGATATAACCTGCTGTCTTATTATGAACTCAATTAATATAATATTAGATAATAAGTGAATGGTACCATCCGCATATATGGAATGAAAAATATAGATGAGTTACAATCTGATAAAGTATGAGGATAACCAACTTTTGATCAACATTTAATAGAAGTGTGATATCTAACATTTTTAAAGATTTTTCCCATTCTAAGCAAAGATGGATGGTAGCTGGCAGTGGAATCCAGGATACATGTTTCGACCTATTTAGGACTTATCATCTGGATGTATCTACATCCCAGAGTTGTCGTTCACTCCGGGATTCGAATGGAGTGCCGTTTGCTTATAATGCTTGTGATTTAAGGCATTATCAAGGCAATCCGTACAGGATGTACATACGCTAATGAGAGAATGATCAACTGCAATCCTAAAGATCAATGGGAAGATACAAAAAACAATAGTAAGTGAATTATTCCCATTCGTTTGAATGGGTCAGTGATATATGTAAGAGTTTAATTTCCACTGGGAATTTTGTTTCATTAATCTAAAACTATCTAGATGTATCTTCTGTAAACATGACGGAGTAGCGTATCGTAACTTATCGAATGAAAAAATAACAGTAGTAAATGAAGTGAAATTTAGAGTTTAAAATGAAAAACCTAGTGAAAATCATGTTCTTATATTCAGGATCGCTTCACTAACTGAATAAGAAATGTAAGATCTTGCACATATATCTATCATTGATAATTAACTGCGCTATAAAGTCAAGGATATTAATCCTATTCCCCTTAAGAAGCTATCCTTTGATAAAGTTATCCTCACTCAATAGAGAAACATCAGTGTAAACAATTTTCCACTCATTAGAAGATTCAAATCTTTAATAATGGTAAATATAATTTACGTAATGCTCAAAATGTTTCCAAACCATAAAATTTGAAGTTGGCTTGGACACCTGTAAATTTTTTTAATAGATTGATTGTGATGTAGCCACTAGCATAAGCAAGTCGAATTCATCGGTCGAATTTGATCAGCAATAAAAATCACTCGACATAAATGACATTGGTCAATACTACTCAGCAATCAATCATTTGTAAATACATCTCAATCCTACAATAGGTCAGTCGAAGCTTGAACAGCTCAGTGGTAACCTATCTGACTGGAAATTTGGGCGACATAGGATGGAATTCAATAGAAAGCATCATTTCTCTCAAGATTACAGATACACCTTGCTGTTGAGTTCTAAATAATAAGAAACCTTGATCTAGGATTTCTCGTCAATTACCTCTAATCATTAACATCAATTATTTGGTTGATAATCTGTTTTACGTTAGTACTAATTTAATCAATAAAAGTTTTACTAAAATTGATCACAGAAATCTTTAAGCTCAAAGTTCGATCTTTTTTTCAGTGAGAAAACTGACCTGTGCTGACACAGAATCCAAACATATTATAGTAGTGTGCAAAAAAGAGAATCACTCTCAGATTTCATATTTCATAGCGAATGCATTTTATTAACGTGTTACAGGTAATCAGATAACATGCCTTTTCTTAAACAGGTACTTTTAATCTCTGAAATGTTCTTGTGAAAATTTAATTCATTAAAAGTATACTATCTTAACGACCATGAGCGACGTATTAGCTAATTAGGAGTCAGTTTTTAGTTACTAAGTGATTAACAAAAAAGAGAAGCAGTAAAATTGCGGTGAAACATTGATATGATTAATTAATAGTTACATGTTGAATTGTTCATTATTATAAAATAAGAAGGCTAAGTCTGTATATTAGAAGTCGGTATAGTATTATACATTAGGGTTAAAACTTTATAGGGTTTGTCTCAATATATATATATATATAACTGCGAATCTATGGGCAACTTTTTTGAAGGTTAAGTAAAGATATAAACCGTCAATCACATTATTCCTTACGTAAAACTCTGAGCACTAATACAGTTGTAGAAAATTTGTTGATTTTTGAAAAATAAAGCTCTAAAATGGTTAACAAAATTCTAAACCTAACCACGATCAAAAGATAAATCGATTTAGATCTAATTTATCAAACTCAGCCAAGTTCCAACAATTTCATGTTCAAAGATTTATCCAAAACAACCAACTGGTGAAAAAATAAATGCACAGGAAGGTAGCATAACTTTCAGGAAAAACAAATCATAATCAAAATTTTCAAAACACTAACAAAAGCTCTGCACTAAGACTAATCAACTAAAAGAATAATATTTATATATAATTGAAATCATGAGTCAATTGAAGCTAGACCACCATCGAAAATCTGGAAGCACTGTTTGACGGCCGTTTCGTTCTATTGTGGGACTCCTCAGCAGTGTGCATCCATGATCCCGCCTCGCGAGATTTGAACCCAGGACCTAACAGTCTCTCTCGCCAGAGCACTTAACCGATGCTCTACCAAGTTACCATTTGATTAGTACATTTCTGTTATTTATCAGTCTATTCGAATCACTCATTCAAATTCACAATTGATGTCTTTATAATTATCTATTGTCAAAACATTCAACAGTGAACATCATCTTAACACTTTCACTCATTAATTATCATTATGATCAAGTCATTTATATTTCTAAATAAGAATGAACTTATTTAAAACTCATTATATAATCAATCATTCAAAAAATCTTGTTCAGTATTATTGGTAGAAGCTTTAGTAACCAACAACACCAACAACAATATTTTATATATACAGATAACTAGTTGATGGTGACCTATATTATCAATTTGTTTAAGTACACTCTAATTTAAACATAATTACGATTTTTTTTCTTTTTTTATTTCTATTCATCAATCAATGATAACATCTTTTATTTTTTTTATTTTTTTCTCTAAAATTTTTTTCTTCCAGGTCAATTAGTTTTCAATGATTGCCATTGACTTTCTTTAGTTGACAATTGTTTGTTTAATCTTTGATTGAATATTGAATAAGTTATTGTATCCTAGAAATTAAATAATCTCTATAGGGTAGATTAACCAATCAGAATATATATATATATATATATATATATATATTTAATCCTTCCTCTATTGACTATTCAAAGTTGAAGTATTCATTTGTATAATAGATTTTGCCCCTGAATGCCTTGGCACGGACGAGAGTGAGGAGAGTCCGCTCTCCCTCTCCAAATGCTCTCACACGGCCACGCGTATATAGCCTCTGACAGGGAAGTCCTACTCACTGCCTTCTCGTGGCGCCGGTATTGTTTACGAAATTGAGAGGATGAAAAGTGAATGTCTGGAGCTTTAACCAGGTTGGTGGACACGGAAAGTCCACCCTGGGGGAGTTGGAAAACCCTGATTTCAAACCAATCGTGAACATGGGCTCCAGTATCCTGAGGGAAAAAATGACGTATGAATCAATCGTTGGTCATCGGCTACCATGGGACTGCATCTCCTCGAGATGTTCTACTGCCTTGTGGATCAGATCTTTAGGTCAAAGGCTCCGGTTGTGGCCCCCTGAGAAAACCACCTGTTCCGGTTTGGGCACCCGGGCACTATTCCAGCCCTCACACAAATCAAATGAGATTTGTGCGACACATATTTATCTGGTGCTTTTTTGTACCAATATTTATGTGTTTAAATAAATAATAAATAGTAACAGAAATAAAAGAAACTAATGATAATCTTAAATTTTTATTAAAATAAAGAGTTTATGGAGATTGTAGTAATGTGACAATTGAATTCATGAGTTTAAATCTCGCGTGTAGGATGTGCACTGATGAGGAGTTCGATACTAGGACGAAATAGCCGTCCAATATTTCTAGATTTTCAATGGTGATCTAACTTAGATCAACTGTTTAAAAAAAACCTTGAATTCAACTGGTGGCAGACAGAATGTATCATATTCTTTATAAAGCTGAAGTTCAGACGATATGATAAGGATTTTTATAACAATTATTGCTACGCAAAAATGACGTATATTAAAAATTCCCCTATATTTCATGTTTTTCTGTTTGGATACAAGTCTGTCTAGTAATTCAGTACAAATATTAGGGTGATATTCAATGAGAAAGAGACAGAATTAGTAAGTGAAGAATGGAGTTTACTGAATAGAAAGCAAAAGAACATAACTATCAAATGACATTTTCTTTTGTATAATGTCTTTCAAATCTAACTGTCAACTATATTTGAAGAAAAACAATTAGCTATTAAAGAAAAGCGAAAAAAGCTAGTTGAAAAAACACAAGAGATTTGTATTTCTAAAACTGAACTTATTACTATACCTTTTTTATTGTCACATTTAAAGATATAGTGTTAAAAAGTTTATTTTTGAATCCGTAAGAGGAATGGTGGATAGCAGTGGAATCTAGAACGCGCGAGTTCCTGAGTGAACATCAACTCTGAGATGCACATACATCCAGATGACGAGTCCCAAATAGGATGAAACACGCATCGTGGATTCCACTGCTAGCCACTATCCATCTTTGCTTATAACGCTTGCGAATTAAGGCTATATCGAGGCAATACGCACTGCATATATATATGCTAATAAGAGACTCATCAATGGCTTCTCCATTGCACAAGCGACTGGCTATCATGACTCAGTAGCTGTGTGGATAGCGCGATGGCGTTTAAAGCGAAACGTACTGGTTTCGAGTCACGGCGTGAACATCAACTCTGAGATGCAGGTACATCCAGCTGACGAGTCTCAAATAGGACGAAATGCGCGTTGTGGATTCCACTGTTATCCACTATCCATCTTTGCTCAAAATAAGAAAGTTTTAATAGTTAATAAAATGTGGTATTGTGGATATGAAATCAATTAAAATAATAAATTCATAGTCTTTATTCACTCTAGTTCCTATTAAAAATAGATTTGAAATAACCTAAAGAAACTAACAACATTCGGTAAATAGCTTATGTGAACATTTAGGTCATAAAGTTATCATAGGCTCACTATTGACTAAGGAATACTCGGAATGACCAGTGGAATTTAACATTACCAGATTCGTGAGAGTTACTCACAGAAGACAATCAAAAATAGTTACACAACATCGTAAATTGATTAAAATTAGATAAATGTACTACTGGATTCCATGTCAGTAGTTTGGAGGTGAAGTGTTCACTTATGAGGTTAAATGTACTCGGTTCGATTCCTTGTGACTTGATGGTGAGTTTATGGTGCTGAGTAGTCTCATACTAGAACAGTATTGAAAATTTCTTATTGTTTATAAAATGGTTGGAACTTACATTGTTCACAATTAAAACTAAACAGATCATAAAGGTGCTCAGAATACTGATTACTCTATTGTCCTTTTTGAACAAGTTCACTTAACTATACTACTCTTTCTCTAACTTATACTTTTAAAACTAACTTTTTATTGTTATCAATCATTGAAGTACTAGAGAGTTATTTCTCATTTATTCTTAACTTCTCAAGAGTGTGCAATAACAAACCCCCACTTGGTATTGAATCCAAAATCTCTACCTCACACTGTGAACAAGATATTATAGAAATAGTTGATTGAAATCCTGTTGTTCATATTTTCAATTTCAGTTAACATAATATCATCCACTGTCTTATTCAGTATGCTTAGTAATCTATTAAATCATTTTGTACATGATTAGAATCCTAAATTCATATGAGAACTTACAGCAATTCATCTGTTGATAAGTCATAAGGGTGAGACTACAATTTATGGACGACCTTTGAGTGACGCTAAACTGACCTTGAGAGAGTCTACCTAATAACTAGGACCGAATTAGGATTATAAACCAGTGTAAGGAATTAGAATTACGATTTACAGTTGATGGTAAGGGTTAGGAATTAGATTTAGGGTTTTCATCACTAACCGACATCAGCTATAATGCCAAAACTCTATTTAGCCAAATAGATGAGTGAATTTCGCACCAAAATCCGAGACCTGTTACCTTATACCTGATTGGTTCATCCATAAATTATAGTCTCTTCGACATAAGTCTAGAAAAATACAATTGTTTAGTAGTTTCTGTTTTTATTTTTAATTATTTCAATTCTCTTACATTTATACCGTCTCAATGCATGTATTTCGAAAAACACTACATCGGACAAAGCGGACGCCTTCTTCATCTTCGCCCGCACGAACATCAATTAGCGGTCAAACGCCATGATATTTCTTCACTTATATCAATGCACGTGGACTATTGTGGACTTACATTCGACTGGAAGAATGCGGAGATTTTGGATAGAAGCAATTATAAAAACACCAGAGAACTTTTAGAAGCCTGGCACTCAGGTCAATCAGCAATCAACAAACACATTGAAATCGATTGAATTTATCAACCAATCGGATAAATTATGGAGATACAATCGAAATAAAGAAGTAAACAATAACAGGTTTAAGGTCAACAATAACCAATCAACATCGAGGTCTACAAGACATGTTGTGAGCCATATATGGAGAGATTGGAACACTTCACTTCTACCTGAAGTTTATACTGATGATCTCATTCAGAAGAACGATAAAAGCTCAACGACCAAACCGTCAAGCTCAGAGAACAAAACCTCATCAAAAACATCTACTGACCTTTTGTATCGATCAATATTATACAATCGACTGTATAATTTAAATGTAGAACTACAGTAAAAAATAGAATAGAGGCTTGTTTATCATAGAAAAATACAGAACAGAAATTTTCTCCCTATAACCCACTACATGTTAGTTGATTAATAATTCAATTAATTTTGTTTTTTTTCTGTAACCATGTTTACTTGTAAAAATGTTATTTCAAATTCCCCCCCCCAAAAAAATGATTATAAACAAATTTATGTGTATTTAATGAAAGAAAAAAATAATACCAACACCAGATCTCCTACTGTTTTACACATACACAAAATTGTGTGTATGTGCGTTTTTCTTTGCCTGTCAATCAATAAGGTTACTGAAATCAAGTGATGAATCAGTAAATCTTACTAAATAGGAACTAAGATTAATTTGAATCTTTTAGTTTATATTGCATAATACAACTGTTGTGTAATTGTTTTCTACATTACGTTTTTAATTGTATGAAACTAAACAACATAAAGCTTGATAAATCATTTAACAGTTGTCGTACACACTAACTGAACAACTGACAGTGGACAATGATATGTTTCGTAATTGATTGTATAAGTTGAATTCATTGGTGTAATTCTGATTAATATTAACATTATTGGATGCCGGATCAGTGGTCTACAGATTAAGTGTTCGCAAGCGAGATAGAAGGTTCTGGGTTTGAGTCTCACTTATGGGATCGTGGGTGCGCACTGCTCAAGAGTCCCAGTGCTTTCAGGTTTTCAATGCTGGTCTAATATTGACCTATTCATGATATCAATCTAAACTTAACAATTCCCGCAACTCTATACTGATAATTATCATGTGCTCACTAATGACTAGCTTCAAGATAGATTTCCAGAAGTTCTAGTAAGAAGCCGCTACTAGTAGAGTTCAACCGTGTCTGGCGTAAAGCAGTTACTCACTGAAGACAATGATTGTCGTGCAATTTTATGGATTGGTTGAGGTTAAACATTAACACCGTTGAATGACGGCTCAGTAGTTTAGAGGTTCACCTTGTGGTATTCAGCTGTGCAACTTTAGTTATTGATATTTTCCTAGCATTTGACTAACCATAAATGCGGTAAAAGTTTAAGAATCCTCAAGAAGCTTTACTGTAACGAACGGTATAATAATAGGTACAGTTTATATTTATTCTAAGGCTGAGTAGCACAAGTAAAAACTCTGTACTGTACTGAAGAGTAAATATAGCTTTCCAGTTATATTCAGTACGACATCACACATATAATCAATGAAAATTTAAAAATTGTCGTCGTTGTTTTGACTAAGTATATTTATTTATATTTAAGTGTATGAGTTTCCCAGTTGTTGATATTAAAAAGGCTATACCCTATCAGTTTCTATTACCGTATGTGCACCCGGAGAGAAAATTGACTTGCTATCACCTTGTGATTATTAGTGCAATCCAAGATGTATATTTCGATATATATGGGAATTGTCAACCGAATATACCTGGATCTCATTGTTAATGTTCACACTGAACATTCTTACAAATGTCTATAGCTTCAAAAATCCTAGTATATTATCTACTTGGCAATAAACTTATGATGTAGTGAACGAACACTCAGATGGGAAAGACCAATTTATTGTTAATTGTGAAGTTACAAAGTTCTACTGTAAAATTGTGCATTACATCCTTCATGTTTTTTCCAATTCTCAATTCTTTTATGTTTCCCTTTATGTTTTCATCAGTTCAATCTTCTCAACCTTCTTTTGATAGGCATTCCACTTCTGATCGGTGTTACATACTACCTATGTCTTTCGACACAAGTAGCATACACCACAATGATACTGGTAATCTTGTATAATATTAATACTATCATATAGCGAATTTATTAACAAAACATTCATACTGAATTCCACTGATAACAACTGTAGAAAAAAATTCAATCGACATCTCTCCATAGCTGACACTAAATTACAAATAAGCCATTTAAGTATATAATATGATTTAAGCAAACATATTGACTAGAAAAACGAATACATTACTATTATTATCATCATTAAAGGGTATAACACGCAATCCAACTATTTAATAACGTTTCACTATACTGACCCCTATCTGTCATTTTGTATTTCAAGTCTCCGATTCAGGAAAATTATAACTTTAGACTTTTAAGAAATGAACTCAAGAACTAATAGTAACAACAATAGCAAACAAACAAACAACATAAATAGTTACATATAAGCTTTATTTTTCGTATCAAAAACAATGTGGAAAGATTGATTATCAGTACGAACATTGTTATTATTATTATTACTACAACTGTAGAGTATGCTACTTATACTAACAGATATAAGTAGTATGTAGTATCAGTCGGAAGTGGAAAGTCTACCAGCTGAAGCTTCAATTATAAAGAATAGAAAGAAAATCAGAGAGTAATTGTAATAACAATAGGATTGGAAGAATCATGAAGTATATAAAAGACAGTTGAATGAAGATGTGCAATTAATCTATTTAATGTATAGTTTTCGTATTTTACCAAGGCACTCTGTAATTTTGCATAAAACAATAGATTGGTTTTACCCACCTAAGATCTCGTTTACTACTCCACCATTATTATTACTATTGTCATCTGTAGTAGTAGTAGTAGTAAGTCATGTTACGGCTATTGTTCACGTTACTTAATTTCATATGTCCAGCTCATTCAATCTAGTAACAATCAATACCACTAGATAGTGGACAAAAGCATAAATAAACCAGTACAAATACGTACAAGGACACAAATGCACAAGTGCACAAGCATATATATATATACATATATATATATGACATGCTTCCCAGTATACTTATATTCCTGAAAAGTAACATTATTTCTGTATTGTATTATCAATTTATTGGTTCTACCATTATTTTTGATGTTATAGATTTGTTTATTAGTTTGTTTGTGCATTTATTCAGTTTGTTTGTTTGTTTAAGTTTTTCTATTTGGTTGATTTTTACTAGAAAAGTCGATTTATATCAGGAAAACACCATTACAACTACAACTAGTACTATAAATAGTAATAGGATGTAACTATACATTTGTTATATTCTTTAATACTGTATGGTAATAATTTATAAATAAATAAAATGTAAAAAAAACAACCAATAGAATAACTTAATAAGAAATGATAAGCAAAGATGGATGATTGCTAGCAGTGGAATCTAGGACATATGTTTCATCCCAATTAGAACTCATCAGCTGCATGCGCCTGCATCCCAGGACTAGGAGCTAAGTGGATAACATGATGGCGTTTGAAGCCAACGGTACAGGGTTCCAGTCTCTAAGTGAACATTAACTGTTGGGTGAAAGTACATCCAGCTGACAAGTCCCGAATAGGATGTAACGCGCGTCCTGGATTCCACTGCTAGCCACTATCCATCTATGCTTATAATGCTTGTAAACTAAGGCAATATTGAGTCAATCAGTGCAGGATGAGCCTATGCCAATAAGAAACTGATCAAACAGAGTCCTAAACATCAATGGGAAGATTCAAGTCAACAATACAAAATGAATTTAATCAGAACTAATTAAGAAACTATCGTTAAGCTATTTAATGTCAAATTCAAACTTGAACTGTTCATTTTACCTTTTTAAGTAGGCTTTTTGAAGAAATGAAAACGGATCACAATAGAATACTGATATCGATTATATATCATAGAATGAAGAAGTGTTACCGACCAAAAAAACTGGATCAAAAAGCTTTGGTAAATGAGGATACAAGATAGTTTAATCAAAAATATCACTATAGGGTTATATAGATTGTTGAGCTTCAATTGAGAATATGAACCGATCAATGTTAGACCATTTACATTGATCTGTTCACGATCCCGATTGAAATTTTAATCAATGTTGTTTACAAATATACTGAATATTAACAAATCAGATGTATATTCCATATGAATTTGTTGCAATATTATATATACTGTATGATCAAGGTTTTAATTATTGTAATCAAATGTAGTGCATTAAATAGACTTATGATTAGTAATAATCAACTTTATCCGTGTTATGTCCCGATAGGAATAATAAATGGTAACTTTTGGGATCCGTTTATGGACATTTGAACAAGATTTAGGCAAAAGTGGCTGTGATTGCGAGAAGCTGTTACTAATAAATTGAAAATATCTCAAGAATAGTAAATCGTATGACACGGTGGTGTGTGCTACTGATATCGACGTATATAAGTAGTGTGTATCATCACTCGAAAGTGAAGTACCTGAAGGCAGAAGGTTGAAAAGATCAAAAAAAAGAGAACGAGAACAAAGAATGAATTGTGTAGAAACGAAAGAATAATGAAGTCTGAGATGATTGACTGATATTCGCGAAATGAACAGTCAAGTTTGAGACAATTAATTAACATTTTGCACATGAAGTATTTACTGTATGGTTCTCAGAATTTACTAAGGTGTTCCGTAATTTTGTTTTAAAATACATTCGATTGCTCTCATTTGTGTTCTCGTTCATTAATTTACTAGTCAATAGGCAAAATAAAAGCTTATAACGAAAGGAATATAAATATACATATAATATAAACACTTGATAGTCATACAATAAGAATATTCATATAATATTAGCCTATAGATAAATCCCAGCAGTTACCTTTCATTTTTCTCGTCGGATATACTAGTTATACTCGTATATTACTTCACAGTTAAATAAACATTATATATCCTGTATAACCCTAAACAATATTTTTTTATATATTCGACAACGGTGCTTAGTTACTAAAACTCTTAGGTATATAAATGTCATTAAAAATCAACAAATTTAAATCTACATCATTTGATAACCAATAAAACTTTCTTTTCCTAATATCAACTTTTTAAACTGAACACTATTATTAATACTAAAATCATGATTATCATTTAGAAAACAGTTGGAAAGGAGAACTCAACATTTAGAGGCTTGGAAATCATTCTTTAACATCCTATGCTCTTTTGTGATGTAGGCTACTTATATCCACATAAGTAGTATATAACGATGGTCAGGCAGAGAATGTATTTCAGTACAAGATCGGTAAGGTAAGAACGAGAACGGGACGTAATTAGTATGAAAATGCATGAACAATAATAATCGGAGACGATGGACTGATATTTACAGAAGGAACAGTCAAGATTGAGACAATTGATTGATAGCTTGCAAATTAACTATTTACAATATGGCTTTCATATGTTACTGAGATATTCTGTGATTTGTCTCTAAATACATTCAGTTGTCTCCAAAGAATTACTTAATGTACAATTGTTTTATTTAATATTATGTGTAAACGTCAAGACAGTTATACTGTATAGAGCTGAAACTTAGAGAACTACTACAACCATCATCAAAAGAGTACAAGTATTTATAAACAATTGTTCACATAAGATACTCAATAAGCATTGACCGGATATCGTCACCAACAACTTACTGAGAAAGAGAACATATCAGCTTCCAATTTGAGAGAAAATTAAAAAAAGATGTTGGAAATGAACAAGACATACATTACGGAAGCCACCAAACTGCATTACGTAGCAAGCGCTAACTTGGAATTGTGAAGGCAAATGGAAAATAGGAAACATACATCAAAAGTATGAATAGGAAATGGAAAGAATTGGAAAGGATTGTCGAGGACAAAGTTGAATAGAGAATGCTGGCGGGTAGTCTATGCTCCTCGACAAGGAGTAAAGAATGAGAGTAAGTATGTAAATGTTGTGTTTCATAGGTTTGCAAGTGAGTTAACGATAATTTTTCCAATAAGTTAACATTCATTAAAAAGAGAGATGTTTGGGCAACTGTTCTTTCTAATTTAATTATTTCCCTACATTAAACATTCATTATCCCAAATCAAGATAGAATCAATAACTTGTAACGTTAGATTTGCTAATGAACATGTTCACTTTAAATCAACCGAGTCGAAATAAAATAATTGACATTTTCAACTTTATTAGAAGATGGTTTTGTGGATATTATAATAATTTTATAGTTGAAATGTTATTACTTATAAGCCTACAATAAAATCATCAACAATGTTGACCTGAAATAAGTTTTTTTTTAAAAAAACAACATAATCATAATGTATGTTTAGCGTTAAAAAAAACATTCCTAAATTGAGGAAGGGAAAAGCGTCGGTTTGTTATTTTTTCTAGCCTAAATTATATCTTATACAACTTAATGATGACTCTTATGAAATTTATGATTTTCAAACTAAATTATTTAAACGATTATGCTTAATAACAATCGGAAGATACAAGTAAACAACACCAAGTGTATTCGATTATGCTTAAGTTAAAATTACTTATTTTTTTAGTGTTTTGGAGACTGAAGGATTATTTATCCACTAGACTGTTGACTTACCTGGTTTATGCGTGTCACATTAAAATGACTCTGATTTTTTAAAACAGCAACGATATATTCATCATTAAGACAGCCTTCATCGGTCATTCAGTTTAAGGAAGATATTGTCAGTGACATCTTCTACCACCGGTTTTTATGTGAAAAACTAACTACAATAACCGATCAGTTCACTGTTTATTTACAAATTTACCAACATCTGTGGAGCTATATAGATCATTCATTTGAGTTAATACTATGTTGTATTTCAATAGTATCTACCAGTATGATTTGACAAGAAACAATACAGATCAATTACTTCTTTGATTCTACAGCATCTAATGAATTCCAAACATTTAGTTTCACAAGCATTGTAAGCAAAGACGGATAGTGGCAAGCAGTGGGATCCACGACGCGCCTCTCGTCCTATTTGGGACTCGTCAGCTGGATGTACCTGCATTTCGGAATTGATGTTCATTCTGGGACTCGAACCCAGTACTTTTCGCTTCAAACGCCATCGCGTTATCCACTCGGCCACTGAGTCGTGATAGCCACTTGCTTGTGCAATGGGGTGAAGTTTAAATTCATATAGTATTGTCTGCTTGACGAGCCCCAAATAGGACGAAACGCGCATCCTGGATTCCACTGCTAGCTACTATCCATCTTTGCCTACCATGCTTGTGAATTAAGGCAATATCGAGGCAATACGCACAGTATGCACATATGCCAATTAGAGACTGACCAGTTGCAGTCCTAACACATCGATGGGAAGATTCAAACAAACAATACTAAATGAATTTATTTAGTTTCACAAATGTTCTTTAATATTAATCAGAAAATCTAATTAAAGATTCTAGATAGTAAACACTGAAACCTACTTTACACTATAGGACCTTTAACTATCCACAATTTATATATGCAAAAACATTTTAATAGGTTTCTCTATCTTGTTTTTTTTTACCATAGTCATAATTTGATCTTGTTTGTTTACTGTTTACTTTTCTTGTTCCCTTTTCTGTTACATTACGAAAACATGTTTACATTTTTATTTGATCTCTACTTATGATAAGATTGTTTAGATACCAGAATTATTGTTTATAATTTTTAAATGTTATCTTCATCGTAATTATAAATAACACCCACAATCATACTGTTCACATTAATCGGCAGACATTTCTTATAGTTCATTAGGTCACTAAGTCGTAAACAATTAAAAATTATATCGTTAGAATCATAAGTCAATTGAAGCTAGACAACCATCGAAAACCTGGAAGCACTGGACGGCCGTTTCGTCCTATTGTGGGACTCCTCAGCAGTGTGCATTCACGATCCCGCATCGCGAGATTTGAACCCAGGACCTATCAGTCTCCGGCGCGAGCGCTTAACCCCTAGACCACAGATCTGGCATCCAACGGTGTTAAAGTCTAACTTCAACTAATCTAGGAAATTGAGCATCCGTTCACCATTTTCTCCAGCTGAAATCATATAGTTGAATTACTTTCCATAAATAATTATATCCTAGTCAATGTAGGATTATTAAATGGTTTAAAATTCATTATATCTATATTTGATCATACAGCTTTGTAAATAGACTTATTATAAAAGAGTGTCCTTCGTTAAAACAATTACTTTATTTATTTTCAATAAGCATTTGTAGATTAGTACATTGTTGTACTATTTTGAGATTGATTTCCATAACACATTGATATGATTTAATGAAGTAATGAAAACTAGAGACTACTAGATAACTATCTAGTTTTAGCTTGTGCTTTCTCAGTAATACATGCAATTATGACTTCAAATGGTATTGCATTGAACACCCTTATTTTGATTCTCATTTGAAATATTTTTAATAATTGAATGGAAATTGAGAGAAGAAGGTAGAAGTGCAAAAGGAACTTTACTTTCAGGATTTATTTAGCAAGAGAAAACAAAAGGTACTTATAAGGAGGTTACCGGTGACCTTGATGTTTTAGAACCCATTAGAAAAGATGGTAAGAATTCTGGTAATTGATCAATCAACTTAGAGAACCTTCCAAGAACATTGATTGGTTATAAGTAAGTTGAGATATTTTTCAGCTTCTCAAGATTTTTAGAAGTAAATAAAATAGATAACTCTTAAGTAACCATATACTATTTCCGATACATTACAAGTAGTTTATATATTTACATTGATCTATCATGAATATACTATACAAAATGTAAATAACTTTAGCAATGAACTATTTAAAAGAGTTTTTGATTATGCATCTGTACACACAATGACTTATGCTTGTAAGCACTCATGAATTATTTATTTATTTATTGGTACAAGGGGGCATCAGATATATATGCGCCACACTTAGATGGTGTCTTTCAGAAGCGTCTATCCCGAGCGGGATTATATATATATACACAAAATAAAAAAACACTTGTTAGTTCACTTATTGTCATTCATTCTTTAACTATCATCAAGACTAAACCAAAAACAATTATTGACATTGAAAAGAGCTATTTACTATGAGATGGTTAAACAAGAAGTATATTACTATTAATGCATAAAACCTTTGTTATTAAATTATTATTTTCCATTCTGTCTAGGTGATAATGAATTTAAAACATGGTTGTTTTGACAAAAACATAATTGACTTCTATATCCGTAACAGTGTATAGTTAAAGTAATTTTGTATCTATATATGCATGTTGGCGATGTTTGTACGTGACTATGGTTGTCTGTATTAGTGTTGTACATTGATTTCCCTACTTTCAACTTATTTTATTGCTGTTTTGTTAATCAGATGATATACTAATCAATCATTTCTGGATTTTCAATTCGACACATTGAGAAGTTAGAAAGAAATATCCAAAATTAACCAGCAACTAACTAACTATTAACTTGTGAATTATTAAACATATAAAAATGTCCAGCAAATAGTAAACAACTGTCCCATCTTAGTATAATGAAAGTGGCTAAAAGCAAAATGTAGTACATGCGTTTCTTTTCGTTTAGAACTCATCAACTAGATGCAATTATATCTGTGTTGTTAATGTTCATACTGAAGTTTGAACCCACAACCTTTCACTTAAAATGTCCAACGTGCTATTCACTGAACAGCTTGTGTTTAAATAGCTATTAACTTGTTCCATAAGTATGAAGATTTTAATGCGTGTTTATGATTACCCTTTTGTGACAGTGGCTGAGCAACTATAGTCTTAAGTATCAACAATAGTAAATTATAAACTCAAACTTATAACTATTTCAACTTGGCTTATTACTACTCATGACCAACACTAAAGGTAGTAATTCACCATCTCAACATATTACTATAAACATATAGCTTTTGAGTTTTTTTGTGGAGATTTCAGTAATTTTATAGTTGAAATCATGAGTCAATTGAAGCTAGACCACCATGGAAAACCTGGAAGCACTGGAAGGCTGTTTCGTCCTATTTTGCCACCCCCCTCTGATAATAATCATATGCTCACTGGTGACTGGCTCCAAGGGGTATTTCATGAAGTTCTAGTGAGAAGCAGTGACCAATGGAGTTCAACCAGGTCTGTTGGGAGATATCAACTCACTGAAGACAATGGTAAATGGTTTATCACTTTTGATTTGATTATTTGAAATCTAATGGATTGAACATCCATTTTCAACTTGGCTCAACTTTAGAGTCACTAGAACAGTCTATTTTAAAGCATTATTAAGAAATCTGGAATTTCTTATAACAGAACTCTCAGTTGTTCTTATTCCATGATGAAAATAATCTCATTAAACCGTGATAATTCTAAATATAATACTACTGTGGTATATACTACTTATGATGACAGAAATAAGTAATATTTCACCGCAATCATTAGTGGAATGCCTGCCAACTAAATATTGAACTAAAGAGATCAAGAAGGAAATCGAGGAATAATTGTAATAATAGCAAAATTGGAAGAATCACAAAGTATGTAAAGAATAATTAAAGGAAGATGTGCAAATAAAGTACTTGATGTTTAGTTTTTTATATTTTACGAAAGCATTAAGTAATAACGAATTAACTAACTATACTGGGTATTACATCTTTAACTGTAATGATATTCATGGTTACAATGAAGTTAACGAAATTATTAGTACTATTGTTATCATAATTAATATTGCTATAAGAAGGGGGTTTTGTTGAGATTTTAGTAATTTTTGTATAGTTGAAATCATGAGTCAATTGAAGCTAGACCACCATCGAAAACCTGCAAGCACTAAACGGCCATTTCGTCCCATTATGGGACTC